>NC_050575.1:50081505-50410255 GCF_011100635.1 Trichosurus vulpecula
ATTCCTCAGCACCTATAATTGGCATTCTGAAAGGGAAATTTTAAAATCTAACTATCAATTTCTTGAGTCCCTGGCTCAAGACTGAGCACTGACTTAGGTTTCTGGCACATAGTAGGTATTCAACAAATCCTTGCTAATTAATTCTGGCCTTGACTGGGAGAGAAAAAGCCACTCCCCACCTAGAGCCACCACCGTTTCTAGCTATTTTCTGTTGTATTTCTCTGTGACGTGACTACCAGGAAAGGCCAGGGCCAGGCTGTCAGAGATTTACCCTGCCCACCCCCACTCCTCTTTCCAGCTGCCTGTCCAGTGATTGCTGCACCACAGCCCACTTTAATTCTCATGACATCTGTCCTTTGATTTGGGATGCAGTGACACCCTGAGAAAATATTTGCAGATCAAATTTCACATGTATCTGTGAATGCCACAATTATAGAGAGGCACAGGCTGAGACTTGTTTCACATTTCCAAACAAAATGCCTGTTCCTGAAGCTAGTCTGGGCTTCACTGTTCTTGGGGTGGGCTTGTGAGCTCATATCTCCGTGAAATAATATGAAACTGAAAATTCACAGACCACCTCCCCACTGGCTGGGGGAGGATAGCTCTCTAACCAGAAGAGGCAGAGGGGTGGTGGGAGCAGAGTTGGTGCTATTGGCTCTCACTTATTCACTTTGTCTCCACCCGGACCTTCAGGAGAAGGCCTCCCTGCCAAGCCAGTCAGTCAGTCACCCCCAAGGACCACTTGGGCACAGCCCCTTGGAATGTTGTCTCTCCTGAAGCTCCAAGTAGGAGGAAAATGAGGAAATTCACAGATCCAGGGGTTCGGTGTATCTCTAGAGAACAGGTGGCAAGTGCAAAACTCCAAATTGCAATGGCTATGATGACCTCAGTTTTGCCCATTAGGAAAAGCCACAAGAATACATACATAAACATACATATACACATACATGTATGCATACATGTATGTGCATATGTATTTTAAGTTAAGGAACTACAGCCTTTCTGTTACACCTGGTAGAGAATAAGATCTCTAGGACAGGCTGAGAATATCCCTGGAAGGCCAAGGCACTGAGAAGTATCAGGACAAGGAGTATTTAATCTGGAGTCTATGAATTTGTTTTAAAAAATATTTGATAACTGTATTTCAATATAATTGATCTCTTTAGTAATCCTATGTATTTTATTTTGTGAATTTAATATTATTCTGAGAAGGAGTCCATAGGTTTCACTGGACTGCCAAAAGGGTCCATGATTTTTAAAAAATTAAATTAAATTAAAAAATGAAGATCCTCTGGTTTCAGGATTCAGGCATTTTTCTCATAGGGAAGCCAGGCCAGGCAGGTCCCGACCAGCACATGTTCCCACTGAAGAGGTTTATTGGTAAAAATGATGATTGTAGGGGAACCATACATTTCTAGGGGTGCTTGAGACCCCAAAATACCAACACGCTGGGTCCTGCCGAAAGAATTCGACTCAAGACTTCTCAGCCAAGGGAAAAGACAAAGTTTATTAGGGATTCACCATAATGGGCTGTTTTAAGAAATCCCACCCCTTTGTGATGCCTGTTTCCACAAGCAGGCCAGATTCAACCTACTGAATTAGATTGAATCTGAGCACCTTCATGGAGGCAAGATGGAGATTATATACACAAAGATTGTAGGAGGGATTGAGGGGTGGTCTGGGGTGACTAGAGGAGGGGTTTAGGGAGGGTCTTGAGGAGGAGTCTAAGGAGGACCAGGTGAGGTCAGAGTCCAGGAACCAAGAGAATGGGATTAAGGATGGGAAGTAGCTGAAGGCATGGATATCAATAGTATCAAGGTTGGGAAGTAACTGAAGGCATGCATATCTATAGTAACAATAGAGGGCAAGGTTTAGGTAGAGATTTGGGCCTAATGATAATGTAAGGCTTATGGCCTTAGGGGAAGGCCAGATCTAGTTGGAAGATTCAAGGACAGTTCAAGGGGGCTCCCAGAGACTGTATTCCAGATTCAAGGGGGTTCCCAGACACTGTGCCCTCATCACCACTGTCTTGGGAAGAAGGGAGGCTACGTATGGTAAAAGCACTAGGAATCAGGAGCTCAAGTCCAGTCCTGGCTCTGCTATGAACTGCCAGTGTGACCTGGCCTCTTTGGGCCTGAACTTCCTCACCTGCAAATTGGAGATAATCACATTTTATAGGCTTATTGTGAGACTCAAGTGAACTAATGCCTGTGAAAGTTCTGTCTAAAGTGTTAAGCCACATATAAGTGTAAAGGATTATTATTATCTAGAGGCTCCTTGTGAGAGCTTAATTATTAGTCAGCATTTACAGGCTGGATTTTTTTTTTTTTGTGAGGATACTCAGGCCCTTTTTCCCTGGGGCTCCTTAGCCTAGAGAGCTTATAATTTTGTTCCCATTATACAAATGGGAAAACTGAGGTTCAGGGAGTGTAAAGATTCATTCTAAGAGCAAGAATAAGACTAAAGTGTGTCAAAGGTTACCTATTATTGCCCTGTTACTGAGCTTCCCACAGGCCCTATCCCCCAGGTTCCACGCAATTGAGCCTGGACACCTCTGGAGAGGCAGGTGTTTCCAAAGACGAACCAAGAAAGGGAGGCAGCAAGCTGCTTCCAGGTGTGAAGAGCTCCAAATAACACTGAAGCTCTCCTGGGCCGGCTCTCAGATTTCAGCTTTGGGGGAAAGTCCCAGAACCAAGCAGCAGTGACTCCATGATGGCCAAATATTCACTGGCTTGAATGAGTGACTCCATTTGGGCCTTTTGCTGCCCCCAAGCCTCTTTGGTGAGAAGCACAGACGTCTTATGTATATGTGTTTACAGTCTCCAAGCCACCCTCTCTTGGGAATGTGGAAGGCTCGATGGACAGTAGCTAGTTATCACTGGAGCCTCAGTGCCCCTGAAGGAAGTGACTGACTGTCTGTTCTGGTCCTCAGGGCTCCCTTGGCTGGAACTAGCAATATTGTCCCCTCTCCATACAATATCAGGGAAAACCATCACTAGCTGCACAGACCAGACCACACCAATGACCAGAGGACAAGCCTCTGGGAAAGGGATGAAGAGAATTGGAGGAGTATGTTGTATGTAAGAATTAACGGAGGAAAGGGAGTACAGGAGGCCCCAGGGAATGAGATAGTCCCTAAATTATACATATGTCTGTATCCCCTTGACAGACATCATAAGACATCATAAGAATTACTAGGAGTCCTGGAGCAGGGAAAGAAAACCTTTAATGCAATATACCATCAATTTTCTATGAGTGGATTATCTGCAACTAAACTTTAATTGATTCATGGACTTAAAGCAAGATTTACTGTAAAGATTCTCAAAACCAGAAAAGATCTTAAAGATTATCTGGTCCAACTTCCTCATTTTACAAATGAGGAAATGAGGCCCAGAGAGGCTTAATAACTTGCCCAAGGTCACACGTTTAGTTATTTGCTAAGCAGACCCAGGACTATGGGAGTGGGGTCCTGATGAGGGTACAGTCTCTGGGAACCCCCTTGAATCTGGAATACAGTCTCTGGGAGCCCCCTTGAACTGTCCTTGAATCTTCCAACTGGATCTGGCCTTCTCCTAAGGCCACAAGCCTCACATTATCATTAGGCCCAAATCTCTACCTAGCCTCGCCCTTTACTGTCCAGCTACTTCCCCACCCTTGATATATCAGTATCCATGCCTTCAGCTACTTCCCATCCTTAATTCCATTCTCTAGGTTCCTGGACTCTGACCCCACCTTATCCTCCTTAGACTTCCCCTCAAGACCCTCCCTAAACCCCTCCTCTAGTCACCCCAGACCACCCCTCAATCCCTTCTACAATCTTTGTGTATATAATCTCCATCTTGCCTCCATGAAGGTGCTCAGATTCAATCTAATTCAGTAGGTTGAATCTGGCCTGCTTGTGGAAACAGGCATCACAAAGGGGGGGGATTTCTTAAAACAGCCCATTATGGTGAATCCTTAATAAACTTTGTCTTTTCCCTTGGCTGAGAAGTCTTGAGTCGAATTCTTTCAGCAGGACCCGGCATGCAGGTATTTTGGGGCCGCAGCGGTCACCTCTAGAAACCTGTGGTTCCCCTAACAATCATCATTTTTACTATAACCTCTTCAGTCCTAGGCCACTGATAGGATGAGTCTGTAAAGCAAGACTGTGATGATATTGTTTAACAACAAGCTCTTTGGGGGGGGGTGTACTAATGACGTATTTTAAAGCATAATTCTTAATTATTAATATTTTCCCCATCACTTCCTTAAGTCTAGACAGATTTACAAAACAATTAATCAAGCCCCGATTTGTGGCATTTGCTGATTTCCAGGGTATAAAATTTAACTGAGATTAAATTCAATTTATTAAATTTAAGAAACTGAAATTAAATTTTCACATTGAAAAACTGAAAGACTGTGAGTATGTACCTGTGCAGGTATCTGAAAGCTTGTGTGTGCTTGAGAGCACAGGTATGCAACACTAAGTGAATGTGTGACTGTGTTCTTCTGATCTTCTCTCAAAAGTGAAAAGAAATTATTTAGGGATTAGCCACAGTAAATCAAATCAACAGGCATGTATTAAGTTCCTACTATAATGGGGCACTGTGCCAACCCCTGGGATTATACAGACAAAAATAAAACAGTTCCTGTCTTCAAAGAACTCACAGTCTAGTGGGACACAGCTATGTAGAAACAAGCAATAGGCAGGATAAATTGGAGATAATCAACAGAGAGAAGGCCCTAGTGTTAACTGGGAATCAGGAAAGGCTTCTTATAGAAGGTGGGATTTTAGTTGAAGGAAGCCAGGAGGTAAGATGAGGAGGGAGAGAATTCCAGGCATGGGGGACAGCCAAGGAAAATGCATGGAGTCCAGAAATGCAGTGTCTTGTCCAAGGAACTCCAAGGAGGCTAGTGCTGCTCCATCATAGAGTATATGGAGGGAAGTGAGGTATGAGAAGACTGGAAGGGTGGGAGGCAGCCAGGTTGTGAAGGGCTTTAAATGCCAACAGAGGATTTTCTATTTGATCCCGGAGGTAACAGGAAACCACTGGGGTTTGTTGAATAGGGAATATTGGGGTGAAACTGCACTTTTAGGAAGATCAGTTGGGCAGCTGAGTGAAGAATGTACAAGAGTGAAGAAAGACTTGAGGTAGGGAAACTACCTAGCAGGCTATGAAAAGCTAAGCTCTAATAAGGAATTTTAACACTTGGAGCAAAATTGATGGGAGAAGGGTGATAACAGGTGAAGAGGAAGAGGCAGAGGTCAGTCAGAACAACCAAAGGAGGCAAAAGGTGGAGGTGGAGGGGTGGGTCAGAGGAATGTTTCTCTTGGTTCTGTAGATAAGTAGGAGTTGGTGATAGAGCAGGATCACAGAAGAATATTTTCCCTGTGGTATTCTCCTTCCAGGCAAGTCCTGGATTGGGGAGGTGGCAGGCTTAGAGGTGGGATGAGAGAACACAGACCTTTGTAGCAGAAGGTGAGTTGCAAAGGAAAAGCATGATCCCTATGCTATCATTGTACTAGAAACCCCTCAAGCCCCAGGAGGAGGTCTCTGAATGTGGGGGGGAGATAGGGGGAATGTATCTAAGAAGACAGTTTGATGTGTTGGTAAAAGGCATCCAGAAAATCCCTGGAATGAGGCAGAAAAGAAAGGAGACAGCGGGTAAGAGAAGGACTCAATGGAGGGATCAGAGAGGGGCACTTGAACCCTCTAACTGAAACGTTATTGAAGTCAAAGTGGGGAGAGAGTCAATAGGCAGATGGGTAGTAGAAGGTAGGCCACTGGAGATAGGATCAGCACCTTCATAATACCTTGTAATACAGGTTGCAGAGGCCCTTCAGGAGATGTGGGGAGACAATAATTAGGAACATGGGAGAGACCCTGGGAACCTCAAGGGACCTAGGGACTAAAAATGTTCTAGAAGTACTGGGTGGGGTAGAGTAGGGATAAATAAAGGCCCTCCCCTCCATGTTGTCACCCTAAGGCAAAGCTGTGGTCACACTGCCTGAATTACAGCTCTACTCCACTAGCATGCTTGCTTTCTCTGCCTAGCATGAAATGAATAGTAGAGAGACTAGGGATTAAGCACAAGCACACACACACACACACACACACACACACACACACACACACACACACACACACACCCGCCATTGCTTCTCCTTGAAAAGGTCCTTTTTTCTCTTTATTCTGGTACCAGCTACCCATCTGCTCTTGGGGAGTAGCATGTTCAAAAATCACATTTTAAACTCCTGCTGCTGCCCTCTCCCTTCCCCCCAACATGGGCCCTTTTCCCTATAGTCCTGGGAGAGCTTCATCCCCTCTTGCTGGTTTAGATGTTTCCCTAAATCCTCTTTAGGCCTGGAATCAGAGCCTCTTTTTGCCAAAGCAGGGAGAAGAGGTTGAACTGATTATAACGGGAGCCTAGGTTCAGTTATTTATTCCTGTACAGAAGGACTAGGTTATACATGACAAAAACAGATGAAAACTCATCAGGATATGAGAAAGAAACACTTCAGCCCAATGGCCATAGTCATAAAGTCTTGGGTGCCTCCAGCAAAGGGAATGTGTATTCTTCATTTACCCAGGAACTTCTACACAGGAATGACAGGTTCTGTGCCTATAGGCAAATTAGACCCTGTGCCCAGAGATCAGAGCCAGCCCTGCTTTCTCAGGAACCCAGCACATTATGAAAGCATCATAATGATGATGATGATAACATCTAGATATTTCTATAGTGCTTGCTATGTGCCAGGCACTATGCTAAGCACTTTACAATTATTATCTTATGCAATCCTCACAACAACCTTGACAGGTGGGTGCTATTATTGTCATTCTCATTTTATAGAAAAGGAAACTGAGGCAAACAGAGGTTAAGTGACTTGCCCAGGGTCACACAGCTAATAAATGTCTGAGGTCAAATTTGAACTCAGATCCTCCTGATTCCAGGACTGGTGTACCTAGCTGCCTCTAATCAACTCTTCTTTCACAGTTTAGAATCTTTGGTTCACCTTTGTTCCTCCTGGAGTTTCAAAGCTACAAGTACCCCTTACCTCTGGCTTTCTCTCTCCCTTCTCTTCTATGTTGATGCTATACTACTCAATGCCACTAGTCGAAGGAATATCTCAGCCCCTCTTCTTTCTTTGAGCACTTGCTCGATTGCACAGGGGAACACACACTCACACATACACACACACACACACACACACACACACACACAGACTACAATCTCCCATGCTGTTCCATATGCTGGGAAGAGCCTCCCACACCCCAAATGTCAAACCACTTCCCTTCTTTCATTCGAAGCAACTTTGAAGAAAGAAGATGATCATCTGTGGATGTCAATGCATTATTCCCTTCATTGCTTTTCCTGGAGCTCCAAAAAGACAAAAAGAAATAAGCAAAATAAATTCTTCCCATAGTGAATAGTTCGATCTAGCCCTTTCCCCCAGATTGTGTGTTCCTAACAGAGAAAAGAAAGCGCTCTCTCTGATGCCAAAGTAGGTTGGCAAATACTGCTGAGGTAGGGAGAAGAATCTCCTTTTTCCCTGGGGAGTGTAGGGGGACTGGAGAGCCACTTCTAATGAGCCGCTATAGGGGCTAGAGGCAGGGGGATGGACTAGATGATCTGTGAAAGTTCCTTCTCGCTCAGCAAGGTTAGTATATGATTTGTGGGTCTTCTTAAAGTACAGGTACCCAATGCAGAGTACAATCAATCAACCAACCAAGTGAGTAATTGTGCCTAACCATACCTTCTTATGAGGAGCTCCTGACCCACCACTCACTTGGAGTGGCCCACAAATGCATTCTGATTTAAGTTACACAGGCAATGGGAGTGGGGAGCAGAGAATGCCTTTTCCCTGGGATAGTCTCCTCTGCCACTGCAGATTGATAATTACCGTTGATTTTCAAACTGTGCCTTAGTCTCCTAATTAATATTCGATTGCACCAGCACCCCAAGGCTGGGTTAGTGAAGGGTAGAAGTCTTAGGGAAGGAAATAAATTAATAAATAATTCCCTATCCCTCTCCATCCACCCTCTCCTCCACCCCCACTCCTCCATCCTTAGTGCTCCCATTAAAAAGATGCTGCACCCCTAGGGTAAATCATGTCCTCCAATCAGTCAATCCCAAAGCCTTGTTTAAGTGAGAACAGAAGAAGAAGGTAAGTGCAAGGGGAAGGATGGATGCATGGATGGAGGCCTGGGAGTCAAAAGCTGCTTAGCAAAGAACACTACTCTTCTGGTCCAGAAGGCTTGACTGCAATCAACTGTGGTAAATTTAATTCAAAACATATTTAGCAAGCCCCTACTGTGTGTCTAGAGCTATGCTAAGTGCTGTGGAGGTTAAAAGGGAGAAAAATAATTAGGCCCTGGATTTGGGAAATCGAGGGAAGGCTTTTTGTGCTGAGTTGAGCCTTGTAGGATTGGAAGAATTTAAAGAAGAGTTGGGGGTGGGGGTGGGGATGGGGATGGGAGTGGATAGAGTATGGGCCCTGGAGTCAGAAGGACCTGAGTTCTAATCCAGCCTTAGACACTTACTAGCTGTGTTACCCTAGGCAAGTCACTTAACCTCATTGCCTCTCCCCCCCAAAAAATAAAGTTAGTAATGGGAGGAAAATAAAGTAGAGTTGGGAGCAGGTGGTATAGGCCAAAATTTCAGTATTGTAACAGACCACAGGACATTTCAGAGATCCGGAGACTAGGAAAGAGTCATTTACATTCAATTAACTGAGTTTGGAAAAGTTCATAATTGTAAAGAACCAATAACAATGCGGGGAGACTGTGGGCATAGAATATTGCATATACTGTCAGACACTAGATGTCTTAGTTGGTTTTGCTGAATGGAATTTTTTGTCCTTTTAAAATTTTGTTACAATGATAGCTGCTGGGTGGGGGAAAGAAAAAGATATAATCAGAAATGGATGTAATATAACAACAAATGACATCAATAAAAAAATTTCTCAATAGGGGTAGGGGCAGGTGGGAGGGAGAGAATGTGAACCTTGAAATAAAACAAAATTGAATTTAAAAATATTCAGCCTTCTCCCTCTCCAGTCTAGGGAGTGCTCAGCTATGAGACTCATGGCTATGACGATTGTTCCCCCATAAGGTAGCTGGTGAAAGAAACATGCTCATGGCTATTGATTCTTTTAAAAAAGATCAGCTGGCAACTCCACCAGCAATGCAACAATGTTCCAATTTCCCCACATCCTTTCCAGCATTTATCATTCTCCTGATTTGTTATTTTAGCCAATCTGACAGGAGAGATGTGGTATCTAAGAGTTGTTTTGATTTGCATTTCTCTAATCAGCAGCGATCCAGAGCATTTTTCCATATGCCTGTAGATAGCTTTAATTTCTTCCTCTGAAAACTGCCTGTTCATATCCTTTGACCATTTCTCAATTGGGGAATGGCTTGTATTCCTATATATTTGGCTTAGCTCCCTGTATATTTTAGAAATGAGGCCTTTATCAGAGATACTAGTTGCAAAGATTTTCTCCCAATTTTCTGCTTCCCTCCTAATTCTTGTTGCATTGGCTTTTTTTGTACAAAAACATTTCAATTTGACATAATCAAAATTATCCACTTTGCATTTTGTAATGCTCTCTATCTCTTGTTGGGTCATGAATTCTTTACTTTTCCACAAATCTGATAAGTAAACTATTCCTTGCTTTCCCAAATTACTTAGAGTATCATCTTTTACTCCTAAATCATGAACCCATTTTGACTTTATTTTGGTATATGGTGTAAGATATTGGTCTATGCCCAGTTTTTTTGTTGCATTGCTGGTGGAGTTGCGAGCTGATCCAGCCATTTTGGAGGGCGGTGTGGAACTATGCCCAAAGGGCTATAGAAATGTTCATACCCTTTGACCCAATAATACCACTTCTAGGGTTGTATCCCAAAGAAATCACGCAAGCGGGAAAAGGACCCATATGTACAAGAATATTTATAGCAGCTCTCTTTGTGGTAGCCAAGAATTGGAAATCAAAGGGATGCCCATCAATTGGGGAATGGCTGAACAAGCTGTGGTATATGAAGGTGATGGAATACTATTGTGCCATAAGAAATGGGGATGATGCAGACTTCATAACAACCTGGAAAAACCTACACGACATAATGCTGAGTGAGCGGAGCAGAGCCAGGAGAACGTTGTGCACAGCCACAGATATGTGGATTCCGTGAGGACCAACCCTGACATACTGCGCTTCTCTCAGCAACCTAAAGGGGCAAGGACAACTCCAGGAGACTCACGATGGAGAATGCTATCTTCATTCAGAGAAAGAACTGCGAAGTTTGAATACAGACTGAGGCACACTACTACATGCTCGCCTTTTCTGCTTCTCTTTTGTTTTTGGTTTTGGGGTTTTTTTTTGTTTTTTTTTTTTTGGTTCTGTTTCTTCTTTCTCATGATTCATTCCATTGGTCAAAATTCTTCTCCACGACTTGACTAGAGCATAAATTAATTCAATGCGAAGTTATACATGACAGTTATATGAGACTTCATGCCGTCTTGGGGAGGGAGGGGGGAGGGAGGGGAGAAAAACTGGAACTCAAAACTATGTAGAACCGTGTGTGGTAAACTAAAAATAAATAAAAAATAAATTTAAAAAAAAAAAAAAAAGAAATTATATTTTAATTTCATTTCATCTGTACGCCCAAGGTCACATAGATAGTAAGTGGCAGAGCTGGGATTCAAGTCCAGATTTTTTGGCTGCCCTTTCCTGCACTCCACCATGCTATCCTGGCCAGTGCCCTCTTGCCCTTGGGGTTGAGGAGTTGGGGAAAAAGGTACAATGCGGAAACCAGGGAGTTCTGCTGCAGATATGACCAGATCATTATAAAAGCACCTTCTGTGACTGTACTTTCCAAGGCCTCAGGTTGCCAGTTAAAGGAGCCCAGTCAAGTTAATGATCCCAACTTGGTCCTCACAACTTTCTGAGGAATGTGAACTTCTTATCAGAGAGGTGTCAGAAGAACGAGTTAGAATTTGTTCCATCAGGTGTGGCCCATTGTTGGAGATGAATGCCTGAGATTGTAGAATCAGCTAAAATAACATGTCACACGTGGGTCTGTGTTAAAGAATGTTGGATTTTGTAACTGGCAAATTGAAAGGCTGCTTCATACTATAATGGTTAAAGAAAAAGGGAATTATCTCATGCCTTTCTTTTTGTCTATCAAGGTGTCAGCATATGCTAATTAACTGGCAAAGGCTTCTCGGGAAAGAGGATGAACAGCCATTATATTTCTGAGGAAGAATTTATCTCCTGTTGTTGGTGCCATTTGGAAGAGGGGGTGGGGAATGGCACTGGGGTCAGACATGTGAGGATAGAACCATTTCTTAGTTTGAATGGAAGCAAGAATGTATTGAAAATGCCTTCTGTCTAAACTTGGTTTATCTTCTAAGATTTGAAATAACCAAGCATCGTTGTGGGGGAGGCTCAGCTCCTAGGCAGGGAGGGAGTAGAGGGGAGGGAACAGCAAATGCTCAGGCATCTATTATGATGAAGTGGAAAGGGAGCTGGCTGTGAAACCTGAGGAACTGGGTTCAAAGTCTAGCTTTGCTACCCATCACCTCTATGACCCTGGCCAAATCACTTTTCCTTTCTGGGTCTCAGGTTCTTCATCTGTAAAAGAGATTGAGTTAAATTATCTATAAGGTCATCTTCTAGCTCTAAAATTTATGAAAAGGAGGTCCTGAAAATTGGGGAAAAGATCAGGGTGAGAATGATCAGGGTCTGGAAGAGAAGGAGGAAATAACAATCTAAGGAAATGACAGATGCTGTAGTCTTTTGGGTGCCTGGCCCTGAGATATCCTTCCAAGTGGAAGAAGGAAGAGAAGGGCAGTGAGCCTGGGAGAAAAAGAGACCTGGACCCTGGGAAGGTATGAGCACTAGATCTAAAATCAGAAGATCTAGGTTCCAAATATGGCTTTGCTACTGGCTACTTGGATGAGTCTATCCAAGGAGCAAAGACTAGGTCAAAGGACAAATCTGATAATAAAGAAGAGCTTGGAGACCTAGAGACCAGCAAAAAGGTCCAACCATAATTGCATAATTGCATAATTGGTTCTGGCAGGGTCAGGATTAGATGAGGTGAGAAGGGTGCTGTTTTACCTTGGCAAAGTTCTCAGGGAAGGGGCTTGTCCTAGAGGGCTTTGTCTTCTGCCTCAATGAAAAGAGGTGGGGATTTAGGGAGTGGCTGGATAACTGGTCTATGAAATGAATGGTCTGTGGTCTAGGGAGAGTAAGCTAGGGCTAGGGCAATGCTCCCCTCACTTCATCCTCCCCTCAACACTCCCCAGCACCCAGTGCCTGAAAGTGAGATCGAACTCTCACAAATGCACTTAGCCCAGGAGTAGCATCTGTTGAGTCTTGGCTATTCTTACTTGGTGATGGGTTTGCTCAGATGTCCCCCAGCAACAGCACTACCTGAGACAAATTTCTGTCTTAGATTTTAGAGAAATGGCAGCCAAAAGCTCTGCGGAGAAGGATGATAATATTCCTCATTGATGAGGATAGCAATAATGCTAGGGATGCATCATAGGAGCTTATTGTTTGTCGAATTATATTGGTAGAGTGCGGTGGAAAGAGCAGAGGAAGGGAGGGAGGAGGAGAAAAATATAGTGGAGGAGAAAAAGGAAGTGGAAGGGGTTTGGGAAAATGGGAGAAGGAGGAGAACAGAGGGAGATGGGGGAAAGGAGGAGGGTTGGGAATATAGAGGAGGTATAATGGGAAGGAGGAGGAAATGGATGGGGAGGAGGAAAAAGAAGTGGAGAAGAAATGGGAGTATAGGAAGAGGACCAGGTGGAAGAAGAAGGGATGAATAAGGAGGTATGGGAAGTGAAGGAGGAAATGGAAGAACGGGGAAGGGGAACAATGAAGGCAGGCAGAAGATAGAAGGAGGATGGAAGCAGGATGGGGAGGGGAAAAGAAAAGTACAATTTTTATCAGAGGAGGTTTGGTTTTCAATGTATCTCTGTAGGGTGTTAGGGAAGAGGCAGGAGCAGGGGCAGGCAGATGTGTCATAGATCTTGAATAGAAAATGTCCATCAAAGATCGGCAAATCAGAGGGTGTTAAGGAAAACACAAGTTACACTTGGAAACAAAAGAACGAACACCAGGCAAATATATCATTTTGCTCAGCCCACAGTTTTGATCCTTTTAGGATGTGACATATCGCTCTAACGAGCATAAATCCCCTCTTACTCTCTGTCCATCTAGCTGACATCTGACAGTGATATAACAAAATGATAATAATAATGATAAAGCTGGACTGTGCCCAAGGGGGCAACCTGTGCATATTCTCGGATCTTCACCTTCATTATTATCTTCATCATCAAATACTCTCTAACTGCTGACTGAAGTAGACTTTGTATAGGGGAAGGGAAGAGCAGGGAGCAGAAGACCTGCCAGAGGATCTCTTAGCTTTGGCTTGATCCCTAGCATATCCTCTCCTCATCCAGCAAATCCAAATATTCAAAAATGTTTATCTCAATTCGACTATGCCTGGCCCTGTGCTGGGCTCTGTGGAGCGTTACCAAGAGGCATAAGAGTCATCCCCTGCCCTAGTGGAACTAAGAACTTTGGGGGGAATAGAATCCTATATGGGAACATGACTTTCAGTCCAGTGCTCTTTCCCTTGCCCTACACAGCCTCCAGAATGGGCAGAAGGTGGAGGCAATATGGCACAGTGGAAAGAGAAATCAATTTGAAATAGAGGCCCTGGGTTCAAATCCTACTTACTACCTGGGTGACCTCAAATAAGATATTTAATCTCTCTCAGCCTCAGTGGCCTCCTCTGTAAGACAAGTGGGGTGGATTAGATGACCCCTAACTTCCCTTCCATCACTAAATCTATGAGCCTATGATAAGGTGGTCAGTCACCTAATGTGGCCACAAGGAGGGAGCTGGCATGATTTCAGTTGTCATCTCTGTGTGTCATGGCATGGCTCTGGTACAGGACCTTATCACCACATGCCTGCACTATTGCAATAGGCTGCCAGATGGTCTTCTTACCACCTCAACGCATCTTCCACTCAGCTGTCAAACTGATCTTCCTAAAGTGAAGATCTGACCATGTTACCTTCCTGTTCAATAAACTCTGGTTACTCTATCACCTCTAGGATCAAATATAAAATCCTCCATTTGGCATGCAAAGCCTTTCATAACCTGGCCTCCTCCTACCTTTCCAGTCTTTTTGTTCCTTATTCTCCCTGCCTCCCTGGTACTCTGGGATCCAGAGACACTGGCCAGTGAACAAGATAGTCCATCTTCAGACTCTGGGAATTTTCACTGGCTATCCATCTCTCTCCTCACTTCTACCTCCCAGCTTCCCTGAATTCTTCCAATCCTAGCTCAAATCTCATCTTCTATAAGAAGCCTTTCTTGATCCCCCTTAATTTCAGTACCTTCTCTCTGTTGCTTATCTCCAATTTATCCTGTCTATAGCTTGTTTGTACATAACTGTTTGCATGTTTTCTCTCCTATTGGACTGTGAGCTCCTTGAGACAAGGGACTGTCTTTTGCCTTTCTTTGTATCCCCAGCATTTAGCACTGGGACTGGAACATAGTAGGTATTTAATGTTTATCAACTCCCTGGCTGACTGACACAGGAAGGGTACCTGAATGAGGGGAAGCTGCATTTGATCTTCCTACCTAAAGCAAATAAGAAGATGGGGATGGGCAAATGCCACACGACACTTTAGTCTCCCCAGGCTCCACACCCCCCATTCTTCACAAGGCAGGAGACTGGTTTCTAGTTTATTAACATCCACTGCTGTAAGACTCCTGCATGTCACAGGTTCTTAAAATCTCCATTACCAAGTTCCCTTTCTTCTCCACATTTTAAGGTTATAGCTGGAGGAGAATGTTATTGTCTCCTGCAGTTAAATGTGTCAAGTTCAGTATCTCAGACAATTCCTCCCGGCCCTTTGGTGGTGAAAGAGAATTACAGGAGCTCAAAGTTGGAAGAAACTTGAGAAGTCATTTAGTCCAGCCTGGACCTGAGCTGGAAGGCCCTCCGCAATACCCCCAACAAGGAGATACACAGCTTTGACTCTTTCCATGACAGTGGTATGGTCCTCAAATGGCCAATTAACTAAAGCAGGTACAAAAATAGTGCCAGGAAGAATGTAATAATATTAACATATTATGCTACATTAAGCACTTTATGGATTGCAAAACACTTTACATGTTACCTTACTCGATCCTCACAACAATGCTGTGAGGTAAGTGCTGTTCTCATTCCCATTTTACAGTTGAGGAAACTGAGACTGAAAACATGACTTATCCAAAGTCACACAGCTAATAAGTGTCTGAGGTGGAAGCTAAACCCAAGTCCATGACTCATGTGAAAATGGGTGTGTAGAAGTGGATTCTGTAGAGACTGTGGATTCCTTGCTCTTCTCTCTGAGATTGGACTTCTAGTGAACTGAGATCCTGAAGAAGGGTTGAGAATGGGAATAGGAAGTTGGGGTTTTTTTTGTAACTTCCTTTAGAGAAAGAACTTTGCCTCTGCTAAACTCCATATCTTTAGACTCTGTTCTTTGCACATGATAGGCAATATATGAGTGCATGAATAAATGCATCAAGCCTGTCTCCTCCAATGCTTCCCCAAATCTCCAAATCCCAAAGTATGCTACAGAGGGGCTTCCTTCCCAGGTTGATCTTGTAACAAATTCAGTGTTGGGGCTAAGGATGTCCATGCTCCTAGGGAGACTGACAACTCAGATCAACTGAAATTGGAACAAACACTGGTGCCACATAGCAGCGTAGCAGTTCAAGGACAAATACAGCATCACTGAAGACAAGTCACCCTCGATAGGCAGGTAAGTGAGAGTAGGCAGCAGCTGTTGTCTTGGCATGCTGTTACCTGACACAGTCAGATCAAGTTTCTACACTGGAGAAAGGGAACAAATAATAAAAAGATTCAGCCTTTTGAAGCCCATGCCTCTTCCAAAGCTGGTGTGGATCTGCATTCCTTAGTTCTCAGAAATACTTTTGAAAGAACTTCCCCACAAATAACTCAAAGAGGGCATGTCTCAGGATGAAGGACTCCAAGAACAGATTCATACCACAACTTGCCTAGGAGAGGTTAGAGGGAAGGCTTCTGGAGACAAGACAGGGGAAGAGAATAATCATAGCATTTTAAAAATATTTTATTTTTTCTCAATCACATGTAAAAATAATTTTTGACATTCATTTTTTTAAATTTTGAGTTCCAAATTCTCTTCCTCCCTCCCTTCCCTACCCCCTCATTGAGAATACAAGCAACTTGATATAGTTTATACATGTGCAGTCATGCAAAACATATTTCCATATTAGTCATGTTGTAAAAAAAACACAGACCAAAAAAAAGAAAAATAAAGTTTTTTAAAGTATACTTCTGTCTGCATTCTGACTATATCAGTTCTAAAACTGACTCCATCAGTTTTTTCTCTGAGGGTGGATAGCATTTTTCATCATAAGTCTTTTGGAATTGTCTTGGATCATTGTATTGCTGAGAAGAGCTTAAGTCATTCATAGTTGATCATTATACAATATTGCCGTTATGTGTACAATGTTCTCCTGGTTCTGCTCATTTCACTTTGCATCAATTCATGTAAGTCTTTCTGGGTTTTTATGAGAGCTTCCTACTCATTTTTTGTCACACAATAGTATTCAATCATAATCATATACCACAACTTATTCATCTATTCCCCAATTTATGGGCATCACCTCAATTTCCAATTCTTTGCCACCACAAAAAGAGATGATATAAATATTTTTGTGAATGTAGGTCTTTTTCCTTTTTGTTTTTACTTCTTGGTGCTACAAAGTAGCACAAAGTAGTAGTGTTGCTGGGTCAAAGGGTATGCATAATTTTATGGCCTTTTGGGCTTAGTTCTAAATTGTTTTCCAGAATGGTTCAATCAACTCACAACTCCACCAACAATGCATTGGTATCTCAATTTTCCCACATCCCCTCTAACATTTGTTGTTTTCCTTTTCTGTCATATTAGCCAATCTAATAGGTATGGAGTGATACCTCAGAGTTGTCTTAATTTGTATTTCTCTAATCACTAATAATTTAGAGCATTTTTTCATATAACTATGGAAAGCTTTGATTTCTTTTTTTGTCATTTTTTTGGAGGGGGGAAGGCAAGGCAATTGGGGTTAAGTGACTTGCCCAAGGTCACACAGCTAGTAAGTGTGTCAAGTATCTGAGGTCGGATTTGAACTCAGGTCCTCCTGACCCCAGGGCCGGTACTCTACTCACTGTGCCACCTAGCTGCCCTGAAAGCTTTGATTTCTTCATCTGAAAACTATTTGTTCATATCCTTTGACCATTTATCAATTGGGGAATGATGCATATTCTTATAAATTTGGCCTGCTTCTCTATATATTTGAGAGTAAGGCCTTTATCAGAGAAACGCTGTAATTTTTTTTTCATGGTTATGATTACTAACTGTATATTTCCCTCCATCCTATATTCCCCTTGTTTATTCTACTCTCTCTCCTTTAACCCTGTCCATCCTCAAAAGTGTTTTGCTTCTGACTACTGCCTCCCCAAATTTATCCTCTCTTCTATCAGCTCCCCCACATTCTCTAATCCCTTTCCTCTCCTACTTTCCTGCAGGGTAAGACAGATTTCCATACCCAACTGGGTATGTGTGTTATTTCCCTCTTTGAGCCAAGAGTAAAATTGAAGTGCTCCCCACCCAACCTCCCCAGTCTTTTCCTCCATTGTTAAAGCTCTTTCTCACCTCTTTTACATGCAATAACTAACTCCATTCTACCTCTCTTTTCTCCATTCTCTCAGTGCAGTCCTCTTTCTCACTCCTTCATTTTATTTTTTAGATATCACCCCATCATATTCAATTCACTCCTGTGCCCTTCATCTACATATATACTCCTTCTAACTGCCCTAATAATGATAAAATTCTTGGGAGTTACAAATATTATTTTCCCCCATAGGAATGTAAATAGTTTAACCCTATTGAATCCTTTATGGTTTCTCTTTCCTGTTTGCCTTTTTATGCTTCTCTTGAGTCTTGTATTTCAAAGTCAAAATTTCTTATCAGCTCTGGTCTTTTCATCAGGAATACTTGAAAGTCTTCAATTTTATTAAATACCCATTTTTTTCCTCTGAAGGATTATACTTAGTTTTTCTGGATAGGTGGTTCTTGGTTGTAATTCTAGCTCCTTTGCTTTCCAGAATATCATATTCCAAGCCTTCTGATCCTTTAATCTAGAAGCTGCTAAATCTTGCGTTATCCTGACTGTGGCTCCATGAAATTTGAATTATTTCTTTCTGGCTGCTTGAAATATCTTTCTCCTTGACCTGGGAGCCCTGGAATTTGACTATTATATTCCTAAGAGTATTCATTTTGGGATCTCTTTCAGGAGGTGATGAGAGGATTCTTTCAATTTCTATTTACCCTCTGGTTCTAGGATATCAGGGCAATTTTCCTCGATAATTTCTTGGAAGATGATGTTTAGACTGCTTTTTTAAAATTATGCTTTGAGTTGTTTTTCCCAATAAGATATTTCACATTTTCTTCCATTTTTTCTTCTATTTTTTCATTCTTTTGATTTTGTTTTATTGGTTCTTGATGTCTCATGGAGTCATTAGCTTCCAATTGCCCAATTCTGATTGCAAGCTTTTGTACCTTCTTTTCCATTTGGCCAATTCTACTTTTTAAGGGGTTGTTTTCTTCAGTGAATTTTTTTACCTACTTTTCCATGTGGCCAAATCTTCTTTTTAAGGAGTTAATTTCAGTGGATTTTTGTGCCTCTTTTGCCATTTGGTCTATTCTGGTTGTTAAGGTGTTATTTTCTTCAGTATTTTTTTGTGCCTCCTTTACCAAGCTGTTGACTCTTTTTTTCTTGCATCACTCTCATTCCTTTTTCCAATTTTTCCTCTACCTCTTTTATTTCATTTTAAAAAATCCTTACAGAGATCTTCCAGGAACTCTTTTTGAGCCTGAGACCAATTCATATTTTTCCTTGAGGCTTTGGATGTAGCAGTTTTGACTTCGTTGTCTTTTTCTAAGTTTGTATTTTGATCTTCCCTGTCACTATAGTAACTTTCTATGGTCAGGTTCCCTCACTCTCTCTCTCTCTCTCTCTCTCTCTCTCTCTCTCTCTCTGTGTGTGTGTGTGTGTGTGTGTGTGTGTGAGTGTTATTTGCTCATTTTCCATCCCATTTCTTGACTTTTAACTTTATGTTAAAGTTGAATTGTGATCCCAGGGTACAAGGGGCATCGTCCCAAGGTTTGGAGGTTTTTGTGTAGCTGTTTTCAGAGTTAGTTCTAGGGGTCTGTAAGTTTTCAGTTCTTCCTTATACTTAAAATGCATAGTCAAGCAAAGTAAGTCCCCACATTGACCATGTTAAAAAGTGTTATGTATCATTTTGCAACTTGAGTCTATCCCCTCTCTGTCAGGAGGTGGGTAGTATGCAATATCATTCGTCCTTTCACTCTGCATCAGTTTATACAAATCTTCGCAGTGTTCTCTGAAACATATTTCATCATTTCTTCTAGCACAATAGTATTCTATTATATTCATATACTATCATCTGTCCAGCCATTTACCAGATGATTATTCTAGTTACCTTCTTAGCATATTTCCAGATTATTTTCCAGAATGGCTGGATCACAGCTTCACCATAATCCTCCAACATTGACTACCTTTTGTCATCTTTATCAATCTGCTGGCTTTGATTTGATTTGATTTGAATTTCTCATAAGTAATTTGGGGCAATTTCCTTATGTTATTAATAGTTTGTAGGGTTTGGGGTTTTTTGGGGGAGAGAACTGTGTGTTCATATCCTTTAACTACTTGTCTATTGAAGACTATACTGTTCATTTATATACTTCTATAAGAGTTTGCAAAAAAAAAAATTCTTATTCATTCCTCCACAAAAGCCCTATGAGATAGATAGTATAATTATTTTGTTCCCATCTTATGGACAAGAAAAGTAAAGCTCACGGAAGCTGACTGCCAAAGGTCACAAAGACATTTGAGGCCTTCTTCAAACTGATACCAGCCTACTTTTCTATACTTGTTTTGTATTATTCCCCTTAACAAAGAATATGTTTTGGCCACCCTGGATTACTTTGTTCACATGCTGTCAACTCATACTTTGATACCCAACTCTGTGCCTTTGCTCAGCTGGTTCCCTATGCCTAGATGACCTTCCCTCCTCCTTTTCACCTGCTGAGTAGGTACCTATCTTTTACCTTGTTCTGTTCCTATCCACTATATGAAACTAGCCTAATCTTTTCCACCAGTATTGACAGTTCCTTCTTCCCTCAGATCTCACAAAGTACTTCATTTTGCACATCTTTAAGGTGTGTATCAGGTCTGTCCAAAATATGGCCTGTGGGCCACATGGGACCTCCAGTGTGATTTTATGTGGCCTGCCTGTGGGTTTTAATTTTCATGAGCGAAAAAATAAAATAATAATTTGCATGGAATGCGTATTAGATTTTTTAATTCCATCACTAATAAATAATCTCATTGATGTTAATTTTCTTTGGTGTTTTTAAGCAGTATTATGGATGGAACATATCTCATGGAATTTTCAATAGATCTGTGGGATGCATTCCGTCTGTATGATGCAGACTAGTTGGTATGTACTTACCTTTATACTGTTGTGTGGTCACTTTGTTGTTCTGTGTTTGCTTTCTAGCCTTTGCCCGTCATATTTATGACACACTTTCTATTAGTGTACTGTATTTTTTAT
This sequence comes from Trichosurus vulpecula, assembly GCF_011100635.1. Taxonomy (NCBI): domain Eukaryota; kingdom Metazoa; phylum Chordata; class Mammalia; order Diprotodontia; family Phalangeridae; genus Trichosurus; species Trichosurus vulpecula. The sequence goes on from NC_050575.1 coordinate 50,102,220, forward strand.
TCTGGGTGCGGCCCTTGAATAAATATTTTATTTTCATGCAGCCCTAAGATAACCTAAGGTTGGACAGCCCTGGTGTATGTAATGGAATATGATCTCTGTGTCTTGTTCTCCCTACTACACTGTCAGTTTCGTTGAAGGAAGGAAACTTGTTTTAGCTAAGCTCTTTTATTTTTCCTTTGTACATAGTAGGTACTTAAATGTGTTGAATGAAAACATAAGTGAATGAATGAAGTGGTGGAACCCAGCTCTCTTAACTCCAAGTTCTGTGGTTTTTTCACTATCTTAGCTGGGATACCCTCCTTTCCCATCTTTGTCTGGGAAGTTCTTATCCATCCTTTAAAGTAGCAGTTCTTAAACTGGTATCCATGATAGATTATGAGTGGTCTGTGATTTTGTATTTTTTAATATCATGACAACTCTACTTCAATATAATTAGTTTCCTTTAAAATCCTTTATAATATGTGTTTTGTTTTATGCATTTAAAAATTATTCTGAGAAGGGATACATAGGCTTTACCAGATAACCTTAGAGGTCCATGGCACATAAAGATAAAGATAATCCTGATCCAGATAGTACCTAAGGTCCTTTCCAACTATTCTTTTCTAAATTTTTATCATAGAATCATAGATCATACATTTAGAGTTGAGAGAGATATCAGAGGTCATTTGGTTCAATTCTTCTTCCCATTTTATGGCTGAGGAAACTAAGACCCAGAGAAGTTAAATGATTTGCCCAAGTTCTCACAGATGGTAAATAGCAGAGTCAAGATTTGAGTCAGATCCTCTGACTCTTAGTGCTGAAATATTCCCAAGTGAGTAAATGGAAAGACAGGTAGGGTGCCTACAGGTAACTCTAGTCAAAGCTGGAGGCTGAAGGGGAAGGGCAGAGGTTGTTAGAGCCAGTCATCTGGACAGCCTTATATTTCTCCTTACCCAAGAAGAGCGGTGGCATCCTTTGCTTCATATTCATGGAGAGCCCGGGTTGTTCCATTCTGTTCCATGAATTATTAATATTCTGCTTAATACTCTAGTCTCTAAATGCTTCTCAAAGGCAGAGAAGTGCACCAGATTCTTTAGGGAGGCAGTGGAGAGTTAGTACTAGGCACCTATTACACCAGCACAGAGTGAAATCCAGAGATGAGATAAGGATAGTCACAGAGTGATCTCCTCTAGGACTTGGGTTAGAAGGTCCTGAAGTATAGCCCTTTCATAGATTGTAGGTCTGTGCTTCTCTAGGTTTCACTTTCCTCCAATTGAGTCCAATCCAACAGGCATCACTTGAGTCCCTACTAAGGACAAAGCATTGTATTGGTGCTGGGAAAACAATCAAGGGGCTTACATTCTACTGGGGTCAGGGAAGAAGGATAGTGTTACAACATGCATAGTATATACATGGGAAATTGGGAAGGAGGAAGAGTATGTTAACAGCCAAGGGGATCATGAAAGGTTTCCTGAAAGAGAAATCATTTGAGCTGAGCCTGGAAGGAAGCTAAGCATCGTAAGAGGTAGAGGTAAGGAACCTCACAGGGTTATTGGAAGGGAGGATCAAATGAGATAATGCAAAACACTTTGTATCAATAAAGCACTGTATTAATGTAAGCTATTATGATTTCTGTGCCAACATCTCTGGTTTGGCTTAGCCCTAAAAGGTTTAGAGCTGAAAGAGACCTTAGAGACCAGATCATCCTACTCTGTCATTTTCCAGAGGAAGAAGCTGAGCCCCATAGTGAGGAAGCAATTTATTCAAGGTCACGCAAGTGAGCTGGGACTCCAACCTGGGTTTCCTGACTCCCAAACTAGTGTCCTCTGCTGGGAGTCTCAGGTAGTCAATCAATAAGCATTTGTTAAGTACCTAGTATGTGCTAGGCACTGTGCTAAGTCCCTACTTCGGAAAGCCTCATATGGGATCAATTTTCCCCTTTCTTTTTGAAGATTGTTGGGCACCTGAGAAAGTTACAAGGGCTACTCTCCAACCCAGAGGAAGCTGTAACATCTTCCCTGATGATGGGCAATCCAGTTCACAAGTTGACAACAATTGCCCTTCTTTTAAAAGTATTGGGAGTGAGCCGGGCTCAGTGTGAGGGAGGAAACAGTGATGTCCTGGCACTTGGAAGAGAAAACATCCTAGCTTCTGAAGAACGCCTCTCTGATCGTGGGAATGGAAGCCCGAAGTCTGCCTTTCAAGTTCATTGATGCCTATTAACATTTCCGAAAAGTCCCTTCCTTTGAAGTATATTAACAGTTCATTCTTGCGGTTCTTTAACCCAAGGCTGGATGATAGTGAAGTTCCTCAGATTTCATAGTAATCCTTGGAGACATTTTGACATTCAGATTGTCACTGCCAGCATGGGCTGCGATGGAATTAATTGACATGGATGAAACCCTCAATTTCTGAGGGCTGTATAATAAAATAAAGGTTATTGTATTATTGCTAATTCTACCACTAATGATAAAAGTGTTAAGGATTGTAACCACAATATGGTATTAATAACAGGGGCTTAACTTTATTTCTTCAGAAAACCTCACCGACTGGAGGGAATGCAGTTCTGTTGGCTGTAAAGTAAATTTTTCTAAATCGAAGCCTATTTTCCCAATTGAATTCACTGCAAAAATGAGAAGGAGCTATATTTCCCTAAGGGAAAAATCCTCAATAGCCAGAACTGAAAACCCTTGGCAAGGAGGTGATTAAGGTTTTGCCACACAAGCCTATAGTATGCTGGATTCTACAGTAATAGGAAGGCTTTTGTCAACTCCCCCTGCACTGGGATCTCCCTTGTATTATCACCTCACCAACCCTATCTGACTCCAGTCCTCAGACTACTAGAATTTCTTTTCTGTTAGAGAAGAGGGCATCAGAAAGAGGCAAATGTAGCTTAGTAAGAAAAGGAGAGGAAATCAGAGTCAGGGAAGACCTTGGTTCAAAGCCTTGCTCTACTAAGTCTATGATCCTAGCCAAGAAATTTAGTTTCTATGAGCTTCATCTTCTTCACCTATAAAATGGTGATAATAACCTTTGTACTAACTACATCCCAAGGTTATATTATGAGGAAAATACTTGTCAAGATACCACATAAATCTGAGCTATCAATAAAATAAAATCTTAGAACTGGTAGGGATCTTAAGAAATCATTTAGTCTAGTGGTGTCAAACTAAAAAACGGGGGGCCTTAACTATACAAAAGAATCTCTGCAGGACACATATTGACCTAGAAAACCACATATTACTATTATCTATGTTTTTTTTAATTTTGTAAAATATTTCCCAATTATATTTTAGCCTGGTTCAGGACACATGGGGGGATGTTGTAGACCAGGGCTGTCCAACCTTAGGTTTTTATTGAAACAATAGACAATATATTTTGTTTGCCATTTTAGTGAGAGCTCTGTGGTAGCTTGGCTTCGTTTACTAAAGCATTTATGTCAATTTCTATGCTTGTAGGTGGGCCCCATAAATTGCACTGCAGGCTGCATGCTGCTGGCAGGCTGCATTTTGGACAGCCCCTTGGGCCACATGTATTATGCCTCTGAGAGAGTCCACCCCTTTGCTTTCCCCATTTTACTGACAAGGTGTGGAAAGGAGGAGTGACTTGCCCAAGATCAGACAGCTCTCAGCAGAACCAGGACTTGAACCCAAGTTCTGGCTTCATACTCATACTCCTATAATTCTGCTCTTCTCCTCCTTTGATCGGGATATTTGAAGTATCAGATAAGGACAGTGGGTCGCTCTAAACTAGATGTCAGCAGACCTAGATTTTGGTACTTGCTCTGAAGCTATCCCAATTCTTCTGTGCCTTAGTGTCCTCATCTACAAAATGAGATAATAATATTTGCCTTGAAGACAAGATGTAACGAGATAATGATACTAAAACACTATATAGTCCAGCCTAAATGACCTTAATTCTTAATAGTCACATTCTGTAAAATGAAGCAGTTACCCACTTTATCAATACTATATATTGATGAAAAATTCTGTCCACCTCCAGAGAGAGAACCGACAAACTCTGAGTACAGATGGAAGCATGCTTTTTCCATTTACTTTATTTTTCTTGTTTGTTTCCTGTGTTTTGTTTTTTGCAACATGGCTAACATGGAAATACGTTTTGCATGATTTCACATGTATAATTGATATTATGTTGTTTGCCTTCTCAATGAGTGTGGGAAGGACTTTAAGTGTGGCAGATACTTTGAAACTCAACTTTTTTAAAAAAATGAATGTTAAAATAAATAAAATCAGAAAAAAAAAGAAAAGAAGTCCCTGTGTTCAAGCCCCGATTCTGACTCTAGAGCAGCGTCCTGGTCATATAGTGGGTGTCTGACAAGTGCTTGTTGATTGTTGATGCGAACAAGCTGGGGAAGTGGACTGGATGGGCAAGTCACTTAAGCTCTCAGTACCCTCAGACAAAATCTTTAAGGCAAGTTGAATCAGTGGAAGGAAATTTCAGAGCTGAAGTTATTCATGCTGGTGAAATTATAAACCTGAATTAAGCAAACATACATGTACATATATACGAAATATGTTAGATATATTTGTGAATATATGTGAAATCTACATTTGTGTACATATATGTGAAATATATGTGTGAGAATGTTTGACATTCTGTAAAAATGAGTTTATTTAAAATGAAGGACATGAGCATTCATTTTTCAAATAACCATACCTCTTTCATCAGTTCTAGAAGTTGCCTTTTGGGAACTTATCTTCCTTTTCTGCACTACCTGGTGTATATCCCCTGAGGATGACACTGACCCCTCATGACCCCTCCTGGGGACTACCTTAGTTCTAGAGGTTCAGATGTGTTTTGGAGAGGCCAATCAAACCATGCAGGACTTTCTTCCAAGAGTAACCCTGAAAATACTGTGGATTCCCAAGTGCCTGGAATTCATGATAACTGTTTCCCTGGGTCTAATTTTGGGACAAAAGCTGGGCAATGGCAAGGTAACAAGCCATCTTTAGCACTCTTCTCTCCTCCCTGGCATCCAATGCTACAGCTCTGTTCCTCAGTGTCTGTCTGTCTCTTCAGCTTAGTGAAATAATTCAACAAATCTTAGAACACTCTTCATCATGCCAAAGGCGACCCAAGTTCTTTAAATTTGCTAGAAGCATTTCATTGGGAATGCAGCAAAGTGTTAAATTCAAAGGTCAATAAATGTTGATAAATAGCACCATTAAAAATGTATGATTATGCTGACAATTGGTAACAGTAATCTTTCTACTTACCCACCCAACTTTAATTCCCAGTGTTGCAACTATTTTTTATCTTATTTTTATTGATATCTATAGTTTTTACGTCACTTTTATTTCCCAATATCTCTCTCCCCCCTCCAACCCTACCCAGCAAGCCACTCATCCCTTGTAACAAAGGATAAAAAAGAAAGAGGAAGAAAAACAGCTCAGCAGAACCAACACATCAACTCAACTTGACAGAATGCACAATATTCCACAGTAGCCCTCTATATTTTTGCCTTTCTTTCTGTCCGCAGTATTTAGCACAGTGAATTTTAAATATAAGTACATATTTTTTCAACTAATAAGTAGTTTTTTCTCTCTTTCCCACATCACCTCCCTCCACTGGAAAACAAAAGAAAAAGAAAACCCTTGTAACAAATATACACAGTCAGGCAAACCAAATTCCCTCATTGGACTGTTTCAACAATCTGGCTAGCAGCTTCTGTGGGGATGTAAGATCCACCCCCAGCCAGCACCCGGAAAGCTGCCAACAGCACAGGTTCTTTTGATCTGCTTAACTAAGGAAAGCAAGGTGAAGGGGTTGACAAGTTTACTTTAATCCAGCATACAGACAGCATTCACTTAGTTCAGGGGAAAAAACCAGCATCCTGAACTTCAGAATAAAATACAAACGAATTACAAACATCAACAGACCTTGTCTGATTCAAATCCCAATACATAGTTACTAGAGTTCGACAAAGTCTCAGCATCTGGGTTCACAAGCTGGAGGGCTCCTTAGCTACAGCTGCCCGGAGTCTCCTCATCAACACCATCTCGGGAGCCCTGCACAAATGGCTCTGTCCTCTCTTCTTATAGGGCTTCAGAAGTCATCAAACGTTGTCTGAATGACCAGAGTTTAGGCTCTGGTGATTAGTTCTTGAGTTGGCCCCTCCCCTTAGGACACTGGAAGGTTCACATCCACATAGATTAGGTTAACGCCTAATAGGGCATGGCTCTGGAGTTATCACCTCCCCTTAGCCAGCCCCACCTTGGGCCCCACCCCAGTCACCAATCCACACCCACATAGGTTCCACACCTAATAGGGGTTTGGGCCTGGGGCTTAGCACCTAGTAAGGATTACTCAAAGAAAACAAAGGCCATTTTGCTTACCAACACATGGACACATCCCGAAATATGTTTCATTCTGTCAGGACGTGTGTAACTTGCTTCCTCCTTGATCCTCTGGAACCAGCTGGTGTTTCAACAATTCGGCTAGCAGCTGCTGTGGGGGTAAAAAACCAACAGGAGCCCAAAAACAAGAACTCTGCAAGCCTAGGTTCTTTTGATCTGCTTTACTAAGGAAAGCAACGTTAAGGGGTTAACAATCTTACTTTAATCCAACATTCAAATATCATTCACTCAGCTCAGGGGGAAAAGCCAACACCCTGAGCTTCAGAGCAAATAAACACAAATCAACAGATAGATTTCTGACAAAATTGTGACAAAAATCACAATATACAGTTACCAGAGAAGCATCAACATCTGGGTTTTCTTCAAAGCCGGGGAGCTCATAACAACGGCTTGCCTAGAGTGACGCAGCACTCCTGCTGTGGCAAAGAGCTCCAAAAGAGAAAGCCAACCTCTGGGTTTATATATCTTTTTCAGGGTCAAAGGTAAGTCACACATGTGACTCACCCACATGACCTAAAATCGTCACAAAAATGTGACTTAAACCCACGTGGTCTAAAAGCCTCTGATGTCACAAACATGTCACTCAAACCCATGTAAATTAGGCTTTCCCTTGAGGCAAGGAGGTCATCAAGGACTCCTAATTTAATCAAGGAAACAAAGGTCAAACTCTTCAAGGGCACTTGGTTGAATAAGTGCTAAGAGCCCATCTTGATTCCCAATACAGCTGGTCATTGCACTGACAAGAGTTCTTGGTCTTGCAAAGTGGTTTTTCTTGATAATGTTATTATCACTTAAATTGTTCTTCAGGTTCTACTCACTTTATTCTGTATCAGTTTATATGTCTTCCCAAATTTCTCTGAAACTGTCCCAGTCATCATTTCTTACAATGCAGTAGTATTCCATTACACTCATATACCACCATAAGTGCCTAGTAAATGCTTCTTGACTGACTGACTGAGAAAAGTGAAAGGTGGAGGGATTTGCCCAGAATCACAGAGCTAATAAGTGACTGACAGAGCCAAGACTCATGCCCAGGCCCTCTGACTCCAAATCCAGTGTACATTGCACCCTGCCACCTGTCTTTTTTGTAACTCACACAGGCTCAGCACTCTGGGAACAGCCAATGAAAAATGTCACTATTTTGTAAACTCACCCAAACCTGTAGTTCTTCTAGTTGGAGGTCTAACTGCATGTTGAATTTGAAATTTTAAAGCTTCAATCACTGAAAAATGTTGTAACTGTATTTCAAACAGGGAAATTGTATTCAGGATGGCCCTATGCATTTAACCTGAGAATAGCAAGAGATAGGCTCAAAATTTCCACAGCAAATGAAAATCATTTTAAGATTGAGATTGAATATGTATAGTTACCGTTTAGAGGAAAAATGAGCATTTTTAGGAGCAGATACTGGTTTTGGTTCTATGCTGGGCTTCTAACATATAGATAAAGGTGTTCATTGTGACATGTAGCAGTTATTTTTATGGTTTTATGATTTTTCATAGCTTTTTCCCCCTTATAGCAACCTTGCAATGTAAGAGGTATGAATATTATTGACAGAAGAAGAAACTGAGGATCAGAAGAGTAGGGTATCTTGCCCAAGATGACAAAGTTAATAAAGAACAGGGCCGACACTTGAACCCATACTGCATCATTCAATTCAATTCCATAAACATTTATTAAGCAGCTACTATGTTCAAGGCACAGTGCTAAGTGCTAAGGATACAAAAAGAAGCAAAAGACAGTCCCTGCCCTCAAGGAGCTTACAGTCTAACTGGAGAGATAACATGTAAACAAATATATAGAAGCAACCTGTGTACAGGATAAACAGGAAATAACTGACCAAGGTAACACTAAACTTAAGTGAGGTTGAGGAAGGCTTCTTGTGGAAGGTAGGATTTTAGTTGGGACTTAAAGGAAACCAGGGTGGTCAAACTCTCACAAAGTTTATACTGTTCTTTTCTCATGAAGAATTTCATTAACTAAATAGAAGGAGTAGTATTACTCCTACTTTACAAGTAAAGAAATTGAGACCCCAAAAGACGCAATGATTTGTTCACAGTTGCACTGCTGATGTTAGAGCTAAAACTCAAACTCAAGTCCCCTGACACTAAGACCAGTGCTTATCCACTCTACTAAACTGTAGCGGGTAGGATTTATGTTAGATTTAAAGAAGTTCTGACTAGGAGGGTCATTGGATTCCACCATGCATTACCAAGGGAGATTTTCAAGATTCTAACTCTGATTGGGTTTAATTAGTTGGTTTTCATTAGTTCCAGTCCTCTACAACTAACTGTGAAGTATTTCTCTGGCGTCTTCCCCTTTCCTCTCATCCCTTTTTCTCCCCATCCTTTCAAACTGCCCCTACCTCCCAGAATTCCAGGAAAACTGATCTGATAAATTAATTCACACTGAGGTGTTAGAGATGTAATATCTTAACATTCCCAGGAGCATTTGCATTTTAAAAGAGGAACCTGTGGGGAGGAGAGAGCTATTGCTTAGCCCAAAGAAATGAATGGGATTTTGGGCACAAGCACAAGAAATATTTTCATAGAGGTATGGTACTGGAAAAATCAGTTATTGCTAAGGAGAACTCTGCCCCCAGCCCCTAACCCCAGTTTGCATGATAAAGAATGGACTCAGACCTTTCTCAGTTTAGCAAATGTCCCTGGGGCTCCGTGACTCCTCCAAGGAATGTCAATAGATAAGATTATCCCACTTAACGATAACCAGTCAGAGTCTGTGATCTATCAGGACCTTTGTTCCTATACCCCCAGACTACCCTTTGACCTGGCATGTAAATTTCAAGAGATAATTAACCACTGCACCCCATATTTTCTATATAAACTACTTCTTCACCCCAATTTGGGGCCATTTTGATTTGGGTGGAACCCCGAATGGTCGCTGGCTAATAAATTTTGCATTTAAACTTAAACTCTGTGGCGTGTCTCACTCGTTCTCGGTATAACAGAGGGGACATTTCCTATGACCCTTTAGTCATGCAAAAGATGTGTCTCGGTTACTCTCCCTACTTATAAGAATAGAAGTGTGATAACTTCATTTGTGTATTTAGCAAAAAATTGCCAAATACTGAAGTGTGCAGGGCTCTATGCTAAAAAAAAATTAAAATAAAAAAAAGCATTTTGATATATAGGAAAAGCCCATTGCAATAAAGGAATGTGGGACAGGGCAGAACTGTCAGAGTATGCTGTGTGACAAATAATACTATGTGTCCTTGCCCCACTGCTTTCTCTTCACCCCTATATTTTTATCTGAATAGAATCAGATTTCTGCATTTACATTTCCATGTTGTACTTCACCATGGCTTAGAGGTGGCCCAGGGTTTTCTAAAGCTATGACAGCATAGCATAAACTCTGATAGGTTCTACCAAGCCAGAAAGGCTTCAGATACGGGCTTTTGCTGTCCAAAGTAGAAAGTTATTGGAAATTTGGCCATCAGATAATAGAGAGAATTCACATATAAAAATATGGATCCTCAAAGAAGTACCAAACATATGATTTCATTATTTCATTGGACATCTAAGCCTTCATGGTATAGAGGAGAGAGTGCTGTACTTGGGATCAGAAAGACCTAGGTCACATCTCATCTTGACACTTCTGAACAATGTGGCCGCAGGCAAATTATTTAAGCTTTCTGAAACTCAGTTTTCACATCTGTAAAATGAGGGAGGTTAGGATTTGGACTATGTAGCTTCTAGGTCCCTTCCAGATCTAAATTTATGATCCTCTGATATCAACAAGGGTAGCCTGGGAAGAGGGGTAGAGAGGAAGGAGAATTAAGGGAGGAGGGAGGGGAGCCAGTCTTAGTAGCTAATTAAAGCCTTGGGTTGTTGTTGCTGTTGTTGTTTTTAACACCAGATGGTCACCCACATCTTTTCCTTATTCCTTTTCCCCTAGGCTATCTCCTTGAGTTCTTACTGCTTCCATACTGAGGGTCAGCCTTTCTTCTATTTTCCAGATGCTAGGATACTCCTCTCCTCTTCTTTGCTCCCCTCCTCTTCCCTCCCATTTCCTTCCTTCTCCTCCCCTGGATCTGGGCCAAGATCCATCAGGATGGTAGAAGATAAGGAGAAGGGAATGAGGAGGGAAAAGAAGATTCCTTGAGCTAATGACCTGGTCTTTGTTGATGCCAATTACCTTTGCAGTCTGCTGCAGGCAACAGAAACCAAGAGACTTCTGCAACCCCATCTGAATATGGATCTGGTTGAGAAGTGCACGGAACTTCTCTGGTCAGAATGCAGCATTGCAGACAGAAGAATGTGTATCTGTCACTGAATAAATCTGAAACAGATTTCACCAAGGTAGAATGGAGCCTAGAAGCTGCGCTTCATGACGTGGAACAGAATGGAAGAGAGACCCAACTGTGAATGCTTGGTGATTCCTGACTGTCTGTGGTAGGAAAGGGGCAAACCTTGATTTAGGCTTTATGTAGAAGTGGGCATTACAGCAGGTCTTCTGCACTCTGTCCACTAAGACACAAAGCTGCCTTAATAATGAATAAAGTGCTGGACCTGATTGTAGTTCCAATCCTACCTCAGACACTCACTAGCTGTGTGACCTAGGGCAAATCACTCTTTCAGTTTCAGTGTCTTCCTCTTTAATATGGGGATAATAAGGATAATGATAAGAATCTACCTCCCAGGGTTGTTACAAGTTTCAAATGATTTAATATACATAAAGTGCTCTGCAAACATTAAAACAATACATAAAAGTTATTATTGGGTGTGGTGAAATGGAAACTATGGTCCTGAACCGGGATTATAAAGGAAAGTCTAGCCTCTGAGAGTCCTAAGCCAGGAAATGCTCTGTAGGCATATCATCAGGGGATGGTGAGCTCATGCCTCACCCCAACTTGCAGGATTCAGTGTCCCAGAGTGTTTGTTCTTTCCCTATGATCCTCTAATAACCTTTTTATCTCCCCTGGGTCAGAGAAGAAGCATAGGCAAAAGGTGGGAAATGTCATCATCACCACATCCACAATTTCGCCTTTGGATTCAGACAAATCATGGTTTCTATCTCAGCTCTCAGTGGCTGATGAGCTTGCTTGCTTTTCCTCCTTTTCCCTCCCTTCTCTTCTCCCAGCCTATTTCTGTGCCTCCTCCCCTTGCCTCTCCACTCCCATCCCAGAGCAGTCTCTGCTCCCCTGACACCTCCCCAACCCTAATCGCTTTGCCAGGGTGGTATGCTATCTACCTTGGAGATGTGCTTTAACTCAGCAAAGGGTTCCCCTGAGCTTATCCCTAATTACCCAGGAAGGCAAGCTAAAGAAGACCCACATAGTAGTGGCGCCTGAGAATTTGGTCTGACAGCAATTGATGTCCGTGACTGTCCACTGCTGTGTAGCAGTTTCTCTCTCTCTCTCTCTCTCTCTCTCTCTCTCTCTCTCTCTCTCTCTCTCTCTCTCTCTCTCTCTCTCTCTCTCTCTCTCTCTCTCTCTCTCTCTCTCCCCCCACCCCCATCCATTCCTCCCCCCATTCCCAAATTTGCCTGACAAGAGGGTGGAGAAGGAGATGAGCTCCCGCCACAACAGCTCCCATAATCAGCTCTGGAAGAAGCTGCCACTGCCAATCACCACCAGGGCTCCTGAATCTAGGGAAAAAATGCTGTGGGCATGAACCTGACATCGTGTTTGCTTTCACTATATCCACTTAATGGTGTCCCCGGGGCCAGCAGGAAGGACTGTGGAGAGGGGGTGGCTAGCGGCTGGCTCTCTGAATCTCAGCAGACACTCCCCAGAAGCAGAGGGAGCAGGGGGCAGGGAACAGGCTCCCCATTTGAAGGATGGTCTTTCATTCAGACTGGGCTTGATGTAGGGGGTTTTTATTCTTGCACATTCTCCGCTGCTGCTTCTGCAGAGAACAGTTCCCTGATGCCCAGTGGTGCATTAGCAGCTAATGCAGATGGATTCATTAGCAGTTCTGACTCAAGCAGCCCAGCACCTCCACAGGCTGATCCCTAACTGCTAGGACTAATAATAATAACAATTCACACTTATATAGTTTTAAGCTTTATAAAGTTTTTTCCTCACAACAATCTTATGGGGCTGTGCAATTTATATTATCCTCATTTTACAAATGAGGAAGTTGAGGCTCCTAGAGGTTAAGTAGCTTGCTTGCTAGCCCAAATCCAAACCCATTTTCCCAACTCCAAATTCAATCCTCTTGCCACTACCACATAGCTGAGGATCTAGGGTAGGGAAGCTCAGGAGCCAGGGAGAAACTGAAGTCAAGGCATCTGGGGGTAGAAGATCAGGAAACAAGGTGTGTGGAATGAGTGAAGACCTCTCATAAAAGGGGAACAAATTAAATAAATAGAAATAAGTAGGATAGTGATTCCCATTTCTCTACTTACATATTTTCCTTTCTGTAAAGCCATTTCTCTACTTAGATGTTTTCCTCTCCATAAGCCAAGTTAGTGACCTTAAGGCCCCCGAGGTTAAGAATAGGACACAGGATGCTCACATCCTGTGTATTTACCTAATGGTGAGAGGCCTGAAAGAAAGAAGGGTTGAGGTGGATAAGTCAGCAACCATAAAATCCTCTGAAAGTAAGGATAGGACACAGGATGCTCACCTCCTGTGCATTGACTCCAGGATAAGGGACCCCTGGCTTGGGAGAAGAATGCATGAAAAGCCAGAAAGCCAGGTGCAATGTAGATGTGCAAAACCAGTTGGGTATAAGAATGATGGGAGACAAAGTGTAAGGGTGCTGCGGATATCCGTCACAGATGTAAGGGTGATGGGAAAGGCTAGTTTGCCACAGATGTGAAGGTGAGGTAACCAACAACTGGCTTCTGCCTGTCACAGATAACCAAACCGTTTGTTCATTGTCATTGTCATTAAGATAGATTTATCACTTCAGATTGATTGGAGAATGGGATGAGAATGGTGGGAAGGTTATGTCCATCACCTGCTTGTCAAAAATAACCATACTATTTGTTCTTTGCCATTGTCACCGGGTAGATTTATCGTGTCCAGATTGTACCCTCAAAGCTTACATCCGCAAGCTCAGAGGAAGGAGGTTGGGAGGGGGAATTGCAGTTAGGGACTTATATAAATACCCCAATTCTCTGTGTCCAGTGTGCTCTGACACTGAGAGAACCCTGGTGCTCCTGGTGTCCAAGTTGCCCTTTCCTGCGGGATCGTAATAAATTTTCCTTTCTACTTTCACCTTGAGATGCCTCTGTTCTTAATTCTTGGATTCATAAATCTGTACCACACAAAGGGATTTGAGACTGGAGGATCATGATACAGGAGATTTGGGGAGGGAGGATCAGGACCCAGGGGATTTGGAGGTGGAGGATCATAACAGAGAGGATTTCAACTCCTCTTGTTGATCAGAGGAGCCAGCTGTCTTTCAACCCAGCTCTGCTCTTCCCCCACGGGTCAAGGTGCAGTGACTCCCTCCCTTTCCATGGCCCTCTGCCAGAGGCTCATTGTGGGGTGGGGACATGAAGAAAGAGAGAAAGTCGGCTCTTTACTCCCCTCGTTAGAGCAAGTCTTCCTTCTCTGCCAGCAGCCTTGACAGGAGAGGTGTCAGTGACAAGGTGCTGACTTGTCACCTACTTAGCCAAGGGAAAGAGTGGGAGGACAAGAGTCACCTAAGTCAATAAGTATTCTCCATAAAGCTTTCCCAGACCACTCCAGTCCCCAGGGATCTCTCTCTCTTCTCTGAACTCCTACAGCATTTGCTGTCTATGACACACAACTTGACCTTTAATTCTATACAGCCTTTCTTGTTCAGTACTAATTTAGTGCCATATGCCTGCCCAACAAGAGTAGAAACTCCTTGAGGATAGGGATCATTTGTAACACATCTCCTGTTTCCTCCACAGCACCTGGGCCTTCATGGTATACACTTGACACTGTTTACATAGTAAGTAAATAAATGAATAAATAAGTAAATATTGTCGTATTGCTTAAGTTCTGGGTTCCTGAACTTGGGATTCCCTTTTCTGTGTTCCAGATCTGGTGTATGTATTTTGCTTGTGTAAGAAATGGGAGGAGGAGTTTTGTTTCCACAGAACTAAAGGTGTGCTTCCCTGCCCTCCCCCACCCCAGCTTTAGCAGAGACCAGGCCTCAAGGTCGGTCAGGTGGGAGGTCAGAGGCTTCTAAGCATGTGCATGCTTTTTGAGAAGGCAGTCTGGGGAATTAGAGAGGCCAAACCCACTTGAACCAGTTCAAGCTTATCTAGGGTCTGGTCTTGGTCAAGAATCCAGGCCTAATTTGCATATGTTAAAGAGGGAAAGTAGGGGAAGTAAAAGAATATAGTTTAATCCTAAACTAAGACAAGGAAAATCTAATTAACTTCACTTTTGCTTCTGTATCCTTATTATCCTATTTATATAAACTATATAACCTAGGAAAACTATGTAAAAAACAAAGATTGTAAACTAACCATGACTCTAGCAGGAGTGGAGGGAATGGGTACCCCTGCTCCTGCAGCTGTATCAGTGTGAGTGTTCCCGCGAGCACTACACCTGCTCTCCCGGGGAGCATAATAAAATGCCTTCCTCTGCCCACTCTGGTCCTGAGTTCTTTGGGTGTGAATGGGCAAATCACATGGGTTTTCCTAAGGTCAAGTGAAGGGAAGCAACAGGCAGCGGAAGCTCGCCAGGCTTACTGCTGGATCTTGTCTTGGGGTGTCCTGTGATCCCCATTGCAGTGTTAAGAGGGCTACCACTCTGAATTCCCTTGGGGAACCCTGTGGTCTGCAGGGCCTTCTTAAGGGGACATCACATGGGACTTCTGGCCCTGTCTCGGGAGCCTTGTGATCTTACTGCCATCCTAAGGGGCCATCACTTGGGTCTTCCTTAGGGTCTGACCCGTAGGAGGCCCTGTGATCCCCACAGATTAAGGGATGGCTACCACTTGGTCTATCAGTATTTGACCCAAAGTACTGTATTGCATGATATAACAGCAATGATGGGGTTTAGACTGTGGGAATCCCCTTGGACCCCAAAAGAATTTGGGTCCTATTTGTTTGAGGGGGGAATGATGAGGGCACAATCTCTGGGAACCCCCTTGAACCTGGAGTACAGTCTCTGAGAGCCCCCTTGAACTCTCCTTGAGTCTTCCAACTGTATCTGGCCTTCCCCTAAGGCCATGGGCCTTGCATTATCATTGGGCCCAAGTCTCTGCCTAGCCTAGCCTTCTATTGTCCAGCTGTTTCCCTCACTTAATCCTGATCAAAATATCTATACCCTAGCTCTGTTACCCTAGTCCTCTATTGTCTGTCATCTCCAGGTAGCCTTCAGCTATTTCCCACCCTAGAGTCTGACCTCATCTCAGTCCCATCAAGCTTCTCCTCAAGTCCCTCCCTAAACCCCTCCTCTAGTCACGGCAGACCACCCCTCAATCACTCCCACAATCTTTGTATATATAATCTCCATCTTGCCTCCATGAAGGCCCTCAGATTCAATCTAGCTCAGTAGATTGAATCTGGACTGCTTGTGAAAATAGGCATCACAAAGGGTGGGATTTCTTAAGACATTATGGTGAATCCCTAATAAACTTTGTCTTTTCCCTCGGCTGAGAAGGCTTGAGTCGAATTCTTTCGGCAGGACCCGGCGTTGGGGTCATGAGCACCCCTCGAAACCTATGGTTCCCTACCATATTCATTTTGATTAAACCTCTTCAGCAAGAGCACTGAATTCAAAGCCAGAGAACCTGGTCTTGAATTCCATTTCTGCTGCTTACTCTGTGACTTCATGCAAGTCTCTTAAGTGACCTCAGTTCCCTCAGTTATAAAACAAGTGTTTTGGATTGGATGATGTCTAAGGCTTTTTCTTGCTACAATACAACTATCCTTTCTGATATTTTCTGTCTCAGGAAGCTCTTAGAGAATGGTGAAGGCTGTAGCTTCCATGGGAATGTCTGACTTCTAACCTAGAGTGGCTCCCCAGGACTCATTATCTGTCTGACCAGCTCTCTTACTGAGCTCAATATGGGTGGATACAAGGTCAGCTTGGGGTGTTTGTTGGGATGAGTGTGTCCTCTGCAAAAGGAAACTAGGATGGTTCAGGATCTTGGTCAGCACCCAGAAACTAATTTAATATTTTTCTCCCTCTGTATTACCAATCTCTTTTCCCAGTACTGACCAACTATTTCCCACTGAGTGCAGGTTTTGCTAGCAGGGGAGCCACAACATACATTTCAGTCTGAAATGGCAATGGCCTTGAGTTTGGGGTTGGGGAGAGGGGAATTGAATACTGACCTCAAGACCTAAGTGATGGAAGCATGAAGGTCTCTGGATTCATGAAGAGATTGAAGTTGAAGTGGACTGGTCTATGGCACCAAAACTTTTGAGGAAGACATCAAGGAAGAAAAACCTCACCTGTTCTTCCCCATAACCAGTGTTGGTGGCATCTCTCCAACCCCCAATTCCCAAAGTTTTCAATGACTGACCTCCAAGCCCCAAATGTTTTCCCTCTTCATTTCTGCCTGCTGGCTTCCCTGTCTTCCTTCAAGTCTCAGCTAAAGTCCTAAAAAAACCTTCTCTAGTTCTTCTTAATCTTTGAGACTTCCCCCAATTCATCTTGTGTATATCTTAATTTATACATAATTGTTTGTATATTGTCTCTCCTATTAGACTGTGAACTCTTTGAGAACAAAGACTGTGTTTGGGAGTTGTTGGGGTTTTTTGGCCTTAGCACATTGCCTGGCACACAGTAGGTGCTTAATAAAGGCTAGCTGACTGTGAAAAATATGAGAAAAAGGAAACATTGTCCCTCATCTTCATGAACCCTAAGTTTCACAGAGAAAGCACAGTCCCTGTCCTCTGGGAATTCCCAGGCTGATGAGAGAATCATGAAACAACTATCATCACCACAACCCCCACCTGCAGCTCAGTGCAATGCACTAAGAGCACTTAATGTTTGTTGAATGGAATTGCAAGCTGAACGAGAGGGAGGAGTGGAGAAGACAAGATCTCTTCACAACTCCCAAAGAAAAGCCACTTCCTTGGGAATGTAGACATCCCAGCCTCTCCTCTTCCTTTTCTAGAATATGGCCCCATGTCTATTTCTTCTTGTTGCATGTTGGCCTCATTTCAAGCTCCCCAGAGGGGTTTCCTTTTCTTCTTCCTCTATTTCGCTCCTTTCCTGTTAGTTACCTCCTCCCCCAAACCCCACATGCCCCTCTCTTTCTGGCTTAGTCTGTCCTCTCCTTTCCTTGTCCCCTCCCCACCCCATTTCTCCATTATTTCCCTCATGCTTTCCCATATTTTAGGTGGACAAGACTTCCGAGCTTTGTTGCTAGGAGGAGCCTGCAGGCTAATAGCACAGTGAGCTGTGTAGCACTTTCTCTTCCAAAGAATTCTTACAAGCAATTAATTAACCTCATCAAGTCCTTTATGGGAAGAAAGAGGGCAGGAGAGAGCTTGATACACCCTGTCCCCTAAGGGCTAGTCTAGTGGATATGAAGCCATTCCCTGTAAACTTCATGGTCACTGGCTCTGCTGCTGACAGTTATTTCTTAGGACAGGCTAGATTGACTGGACAATAGAGTATGTAAAAGGGGGAAATCTTTAATAAGACTGCAAAGGCAAGTTGTGTCCAGTGACCAGAAAGATGGTTCAATAATAGGGATTATGGAACAGTGGGGTGGGTTGGGGCTAGAAGGGGGGGAAGATAATGATCTCTGTTTTGAACATGTTGAGTTTGAAATGTCTATGGGACATCTAGTTGGAAATGTCTAATAGGCTGGTGGTGTTTTATGACTAGGCTTGGGTCAGGAAGATGTAGGTTCAAGTACAACTTTTGAACCCCACATTTACTATGTCTCAAGGCAAACACTTAACCTCCATGTGCCTCAGGCATCCCTAGTGCATCTCTACAAAGTCTTTGTGATTTTATGATCCAATGCAGGTAGATCTCTAAGCTGACAAAATCACAGATCCTAATTATGAGACACAGAGCTGCATGGAAGTTGAGAGTCAGATCTTATGGCTGTGTCAGAAACATACAAAGGACTCAAGTATGAGTAGGGGCCACAATGGTGACTTTGTTTTGCAGGCAGCATGGACAGATATTTGTAAGATAAGAAGACTTGGGGATGGGTTAGATTTGAGCTAATGGAAGATGAAGAAGGGTAGTTTCTGTGTCATTCATTCTTTCATTTGACAAATATGTGTTAAATGCCTCTAGTGTGCCACACGTGGTGTTAGGCTCTAGGGGAGATATAGAGTTTGTTAAGACAATCTATGATGATCTCATAAAGCTTATAGTCTAGTAGGAGAAATACAGGTGACTATAATGAACTCTTCCTCTCTTTTTCCCCTCCCAAAAGATGAAACCATAGGAAGGGATGAGGCAAAAGAATAATCTTTGTATACATCAACTCAGAACTCAGCTGTGTGACCACAGAAATAGTTCATTGGGCCGGCATGAGAAGCTAGGCAGACACTGGGCAGGTAGCTAGGTTTCTGGACCCAATGTCTTTTGGTTGGATAGGAAATTGTCCAATTGACCCTCCATGTATCAGATATAGATTGGTTGGGGTATATGGGGTGTTGAGAGAGGCCTGGCACCTCTGGTGTGAAGGCTTGCTGAGCCCTTTTCAGGGCTGCTTATCCACCTTTGGTGTCTATGTTCACCCAACTCTCACCTGTGGCTCCAAGAAGCTGCAGCACATGCCATGGCCACACCCTGCCATCTTCACAGACAGGCTAACCCTGGGTGAGGGGAATTGACAGACCTCAAGCCTGTCAGTGAATTAGGGGGATAAGAACAATTTGTTTCAAAGCCCATGAAAGCAGCCAAAGCAGGGTCTGTGGAGCACTTAGAGCTTGGTCAGACACTGAAGACACCAAGGTTATTCACTGCATCCTGAGCCATCAGTCATCTTGACTTTTGTCCTGCCACTGGATTTTGATGATCCTGAAAAACAGAGTGAGGCTGAAGACTGCACAACTCTGCCTCACTTAAATCCAACTCATGTGCAAGTCAAGGCATCCCCATTTTGTTTCATGAGATTATATTTTGTTGCCAGTGCCACAAAGATGAAACCATGACATAATACTCAAGGTCTTTTTCATTTTCCAGTGAGTTCAAACCACTTTCCACAGCCCCTCTCCAGAGCCCAAACCAGAAGCTGGCAAGGGAAGTAAGATGCAAAAGAGGGTTAATGCTACTCAAAGAACCTGATCTTTTGCATTTCCTGACATTCTTGGATTTGGCATTTACAACCTCAGGGTTCTATCCAGAGGAGGCCTTTTGCATTTGATGTGAATATTATGGTGATGAGAGACAACACAGAAAATACTCTGTAGGGAATTTAAATCCACACCCACCAGGCTGGGAATCTTTCCACTGCTCCAGGTTGTTTCTCTGCTGGATTGATTCCTCTGTGCTCTTTGGTTAACCCAGAAAAGGTCTCCTCTGCCCTCCAGCAGAGAGAGCCAAAGCTCTCCGCATTGTATCTTCAATTTACAGATGTGCATCCCTCACTTCTCTGGAGCATTCTAGCCTCCTGGAGAGAATCTAAACTGGAGCAACAACATCCTCTCCTCAGAGTGGACATCATCTTTGATGCTAACCCAGGAGTGATGCAGACAGGGCTGTCACTGACAATACCTTGGGTCTGAGGTGGGGAAAAAGGAAGGATTGGGGCTTCAAACGTCCAGAGAAGTGTTAAGTTCTGGGTATTCTAATATTTTTTAAATTACTTCCTCCAATGGGGAAGAACAACATGCAAATAACTATGTACATACAAGATACATACAGCATAAAGAAAGGTAATCTCAGAAGGAAGGCACTGACTGAGAGCAGGAGAGGCATCTATAGAAGATGAGATGGCTTGGGTATGTGGAGTCAGTCAGAGTGAGGAGTCTAGGTTAAAAATGATGTTGTAAGCCTGGATAACTGGAAGGATATAGTACTCTTAGTAGTAATAGGAAAGTTGGGAAGAGGGGAAAGTTTGGGTGGGAAAGATAATTAATGCTAGTTTGGACACTCTGCATTTGGGATGCCTACAGGACATTTGTTTTAGTGTCTGACAGGCAGTTGGGGATGTGGGATGGGGGCTCAGGAGAGACTAGGGTCATGTATAGATCTGGTAATTATCTGCATAGAAATGATAACTGAATTCATGTGAATTGATGAGATTACCAAGGGATAGAGCACAGAAGGAAAAGAGATTGATAGTGTGGAGCTAAACTGACTCACCAAGGGATGGAGATAGGGAAGAGAGGAGAGTGCAGCCAGAGTGGAGGTGATGACCTGGGAAAAAATTAGAGGGTTAAAAGGCACAGGAAGAGGTGGAATTTTAAGAGATTATAGCTTATGACAGGTCAAATGAATAGTACAGATGGTAAGACATTTTTTAAAAGTTTTCATTGACATATTTTGTTTTTACATCACCCAGATTTTCTTCTGCATGCCTCTCACCTCCAAGAGAACAATCCCTTGTAACAAAGTATTTTTTGAAAAAAAGAAAAAGATGAGGAAAAGAAAAAAATTGTGTAAAACTGATCACTATGTCAAAAAATCCAGTGTTATATGAAAGGTTTCATAACCATGTACCCCACCTCTGTAAAAGCTTAGATGAGGAGGTAAGAGTTGGGGAGGGGAGAAGAGATATCCACTCATATCTCTACTTTGGAGCCAAACTTATACTTTATATTTTGAAACTTTCAATTTCTATTGTTTTGGGGTGGTTTTTTCCATTTACATTGTTGTAGTCATTGTATATATCATTTTCTCATATCTGTTTACTTCATTTTGTTTGGTCATTTTCAAAATTTACTTTATTTTACTTTTTTTCCAATTAAAACAGACATTTATTTTCTTTACCACCTACTTCTCACCCTCACTGGAAAAAAAGGAAAACAAAACCCTTATAAGGAATATGCATAGTCAAGCAAAACAAATTCTCACATTGGCCATATCCCAAAATGTATGTCTCATTCTGCATCTTGAATCAATCACCTATCTGTCAGGAAATAGATAACATGCTTCAGCACTGATCCTTTGGAATCACTATTGACCATTACACTGATTAGGACTTTTAAGTCTTCTAAAGTTGTTTTTCCTTTGTAGTGTTGCATAAAACATTCTTCTGGCTATGATCAATCAATCAATCGATAAACATTTAGTAAGTACCTACTATGTGACAGGCATGGTGATAAGTAGCTCACTTCATTCTATATCATCCAAGTCTCCTGACTTTTCTCTGAAATAAGTCTCTTTTGCCATTTCTTATAGCCCAATATAATTCTATTACATTTTATACCATAATTTGTTTATCTATTCCTCAATTAATAGGAATCTCCTTAGCTTTCTGCTCTTTGCCACCAGCTGCTACAAATACACATAGATCTTTTTCCTCTTTCTTTGATCTCTTTGGGGTTAGGCTTAGTGGTGGTATTGAAAACCAAAGGATATACAGGTTAGTTATTTGAAAGGCATAGTTCCAAATTGTTTTCCTGAGCTTACTTTGCTTTGCATCAGTTCATATAAGTCTTTTCATGTTTCTTGGTAGTCATCATACTTGTTTTTTAACATTCCATTAATCCATGCACCATGATGTGTTTAGCCATTCCCAAATCAATGGGATTGGCTTCTAGTTCTTTGTTACCACAAAAATACTGCTATAAATATTTTGGTGCATATGGAACCTTTCTTTTTGTCACTAACTTCTTTGAGCAATATTCCTAGGAATCTTTGGATCAAAGTATATGGGTATTTTAACCACTTTGCATAATTCCAAATTGTTTTCCAGAATAATTGGACCAATTCACAGCTCTACCAACAATGTACCAGTGTGCCTGTCTATTCACAGCCAACAATATGGCTTCCTCAGGAAGAAGGAACCATTTTGAGTTAGGGTGATCAGGGAAAGTTTCACAGGGAACTTGAAACTTGAATTGGGTCTAGAAGCATGGGTAGGATAAATAGAAGAGGGATACAGACATGTAAGACAGTATGAACTAGAGTTGAAGTCATTTGCACAAGATTATACCGCTAATGAGGAGTGGAACCAGGATTGTGCCCAGATATTCTGCTGCTATTTTCACTCCACCATGCTAACACCTTTTATAACTCACTCCTAGTGATATAAAGGCGACTTGTTCTTGGTGTCATCCCAGTCTGCAGACAGACCTGTGGGATACCTTTGAAGAGAGTCACTTGGATTAGAGACAACTCATGCACCGTAGTTGGGAGAATTTTGACTGGACATTGGGGAAGAGTTTGACTCTGATATCTTATGGTGGCACAGAAATGGCCCTGAGTTCTTGAAGATTATGCTAGGGAAGCACAAACTCTAGCAAGTCCTACCAGTCTGGAAAGGCTTTGAATGATAGCTCAAGGAAGGACTTCATGTCTGGACTCTGAGACTCAGCCTAGCTAAGTGGAGAAGCTTGTTGCCAGGTTGATCACAGGCTGATATGCTTTTTAGTGGCAACAAACTTTTACTGATTGCCTGCAAGTTACAGAGGGGTTGCAGTCTTCAATGAAAGTACAGAACCTGGAAGCAGTGAAGTGTTGGGAGAGAGAGACTGTTCTTGAGGGGTATTGAACTATCTGGACACAGCAGCAGGTGGCCAAAATATCATGCTAAGGCATCAACTGAATAGAGAGGTGAGGGCTTAGCCATCCTGGAGTCAGTGTGACTTGCAAAGATATCATAATCTCTCTGTAGCCCAGAAAGTTTTTTAATGTAGCATCTGTGAATCTGATTTCTTAAAAAATATTTTTCAGGCCATATTTCAACATAATTAATTTCCTTTGTAATATTATATATTTTATCGTATGCATTTAAAAACGTTATTGGGAGAAGGGACACATAGTCTTCATGAAGTTGTCACAGGGGTCCATAACACAGAAAAATGAAGAACCCCAATTTGAGATAAATATTCTCTTCAGTGTCAAAAAAGAAAAAGATCATTGGAGTCAGGAGCATACTGTGACACGATTTACACCAGTTTTCTTTTGATAAGTAATATTCCAACAAACTCCTCTTCACTTTGAGGCTATGTCCAAATCCCAAGAGAAAGGCCATGAATGGGTCCCAGGCCCTGTCTTTGCTTTGAATTCCCTTGGATCCCTCCTCCCCACTCCCACAGGATCCTAAGCCTGTTCCTTAGCTCTAGAGTCTGGCTGAGATGTGAGGAGTGTGGGGCTCAATCTTGTTCTTACCTTGGCTGGTCTCTTTTGCCTAACAGCAAAGCAGAGTTACCTACTTGGGGATTTGGCTCAATACATACAACTAGTCCTTGGAATGGTGAGCATGATGCTACAGGCCTGAGGGCTCAGCCCTGGGCACATTCTGTTGCCCCTAGATGTAGGTAGGGGTGGAGAGTGACAAGGGAGGCCACATTGGCTGAGTGTCCAGTACTGCTGGAAGAACTTTGTTTAGAATTCCCTTATGAGTGTGTTTTTTAAGGCAGGAGACAGGGGAGAACACAGGCTCTGCTGATTAGGTGGGTTTGAAATTGATAAATTACTTTGTATTGGGGCAAAATGATTTGACCAGATTTCAAATGTCTCAGAGAAGGGAAGCTTCTTCTGCACCAGGTATTGATTGCATTTAATAGAGTTGGTACTTCCTCACCTTAAAATACAACCAAAGAAGTCAAAGGAGGTATAAGTTCCCCCTCTCTCTTTCTCTCCACTCCTTCTCAGGGGGAGGGGTGCATAAAGGCTAGTGGCTCTCAGGGTTCAGAGGCCATGAAACCTTCAAGCTAGCATTGGGTTACAACTACTTTGGGGCAGATTGATGGTGGGGGACAGGGAGAAGAGGCAAGCAGGGGTCCCTTCCATTCTTCACCAATCGATTGGATGCCAAACTGTGACTGTTCAGGCCTTTGACAAATCACTACCCCAATGATGAATGACCTGAAGATTTTATAGAGTATAGAGAAGAGCCTCTCATCAGGGAGCCAGGCCCAGGAGAAAGGAAGGAAGAGGTTCAAACTAGGGTATTGGTAGGAGAAGAAGAAAGGAACTGAAGGGCAGGAATGAGCCTAGAATTTCTATAAGACTTTACGAAGGGCAGCTAATCTTGTCCTTTTCTCTCAGCAGGATTTGGCCACAATTGTTAAATAAACCATGTTTCAAAATTCATTTTCTCTGTCTGTCTCCCTCTGTCTGTCTCACTGTCTGTCTCCCTTTCTGGCTTGAAAATAACTTGACTGCCTCCTCTTGTAATTAGGAAGAATGAAAGGAGGTAGTGGGAGTGATGGGCAGAAACATGGAGAAGAGCGGGGTGTCAGAGGCACAGGGGAGACAGGGAAAGAGGGAGATGTTTTGCTGCTGCCCCTCTTAAAAGCTTGGTGTAGCAGAGTTAGCATTGAAAGGGGAGTCCAAAGGTCTTTTCTCTCAGGTCCATTCTGATGCCTGTGTGGCTTTGAGCAAGACACTTCCCTTTTCTGGGCTTCATCTGCAAAATGGGTTGGGCTAATTTCTAACCTCCCTTCCAGCTCTAATGATTGCTGATTCTAGCATTGAGAAAAGAAGTCTTTATGGGGTAAGCTGAGGTTGTACAAATGATTGCCAATCCGCACAGTCAGAGAGAATCCTCTTTGTTGAGAGTCTGACTCTCTCTTGAAGGAAAAGGTTACTTCCACATAGCTTATCCCCTCAGCATTATCTAGGATGTGACTTTTCCTGGAGGGTTTTCTCTCCCCATCTACAATCCAAACTTAATCCTGCCTATTTGATTTGGCAATGCTATCTGACAGCTGCCCCCTTTCCTGTTGGGCACATTATGAAAAGCAATTCCCCACTTCTTTCCATACCTCTTCTCCCCAAAATTGGTAACCTTGTGAGCCCAGGCTTCCATCTACCTTCCTGCAATGGGGTGGGGGGGGGGGCGGGGTACGACCTGGTTGAGATCCAAACCCAGAGTCAGCTGCTTCAGCTGTTGTCCTACCCTCAGGCATCTGCTTCTCTGAGAACAAGAGAGCTTCACTGAGACCCTCATTCCAGGGCCTTCTGCCCTATATCAGCAAGCCCCATGTCCCCCAGTCCATGGACCAGTGAAGTCCACAGCCACCTTGGTGCACAGTCCACAGTCCCCACACCAAGGTCCCTTGGACCAACATCTCCAAAAATCACCCCTCCATGGGGATTAATTCTGAGCTCACATTCTGGAAAGCTGCCAAGGGAGCAGGAAGCTGTGTTGGTATAAAGAATCACAGAAAGGGCCGCAGGTAATTATGTCTCTTTTAAGCTGCTAACAGGATTGGCCATTTGATAAATGGGAGGATTTGAGGCTGTTTTGTCACTGACAAGCTGTTGTAAGATCATATTGGAAGCTGAAGACAGTTTATCTTTGCATGTGCTGTGGAGAGAGGGGGAATTCTCCATGGATTTTACACCCTCTTCAAATTAATGTGATTTCTTTGGCCTGTAATGTGCAGAGGGGAGTGAGTGATCTTTATGACTCACACCTGATTAGATTACCCTGCTTCAGCACTCCCCTCCAAACTGTATTCACTGCCCTCACTTCCCAGTCTAGCCCCACCAGTAAGGTTCCACTCTTCCTCTTGCTTACTCTCTTCCTTCTCCTCTCCCATCCCAGATCTTCCTCAGGCTTCTCTCTCCCCTTTGACCTCCTCTACTTTTCCTTTTTTCCTCCAATCCCTGCTCACCCCTACCCCCACCCCAGTGAAAGTCTCCTTTAAGCTCAGAGTTCCATTATAGACAGTAAGGTAGAAGGGTCGGGTCTTTGTAGTTGTTGTGAAAGGAGGGGAGGAAAGAGAATAAAATTGATGAAAGAAAAGGTGGAGATAGGAGTCGGTAGAGAAGAGAAAAAAGGTCAAGAGACAGAAACTGTGGAAAGAGAAGATGGAGTTAATAGAAGAAGGATCTGGTCTCCTTAATAGCTTCCAGCTCCATGGAGAGAGTCAGGATGGGGGGGGCAGCGTAGATATTAGGGAGGCCATCCCTCCCATAGCCCCTAGTCTGTTCTTGGAGACTGAAGGGGCAATTGTAGCTGTACTCTTGAGTACTATGGCTATAATCTAATGGTGTTCAGGGTACGTCCATTAATCACTGGCTCCACCTGAGGTACCATCTCAAGGAGAAGTTTCACCAAAAGAGTTGAAACATCATAAAACATTAACATTGCAAATGGAAGCAGGAGAAAGGGGGTGGGGATGTCTTCTTCTTGTGGAAAGACCCTTTGAGGAGACAGCTCTGGGGCAAGGGCTCTGCAGAGGTCCATGAAGCCTTGCCTAGTCAATCCCCCTGACCTACTCATCCCACCAGGTTCCTTCCTGGGGGTGAGGGGCGGTGGAAAAAAAGGGTTGAAGAGACTCCTGCAGGGAATGAGGTAGAGCTGAGAACAAGAATCATTTCTCAGCCACATCCCTTATTCAACTCTCATATTCTTCTTCTCTCTTTTCCCTTCCTTTCCCCTCCTTTCCCTCCTCCCTTCCCCTCTTCTCTTGCAGGTTCTCCTCTCCTCTTCTATCCTCCTTTCATCTCCTTTCCTCTTCCCTCTCTTTTCCTCTCTCTTCTTCTGCCCTCCTCTGTTTCCTTTTCTCCCTTATCCTCTCCCCTTCTCTCTCATTCTTCTCCCTTCATTCTCTCCCTCTCCTCCTTTCCCCTCCTTAGTCCCCAACTCCCTCTGCATCTCCATCCTCCTCCTTAAGCTAGGCTCCCAGGAAGTAAGTCCCTGGGGGAGATTCTGAGCAAACACTGACATGGAAAAAAAAGGATGCTGCTTTACTTTGAGAGCAGCCTCTGTCTCTGTGTGTGTCTGTCTCTCTGCCTCTGTGACTGTCTGTCTCTGTCTCTCTCTGTGTCTCTGTTTCTCTCTGTCTCTGTCTGTCTCTCTGTCCCCGTCGGTATCTTTATGTCTGTCTGTCTATCTCTGTCTCTCTGTCTCTGTCTGTCTCTCTGTCCCCGTCGGTATCTTTATATCTGTCTTTCTATCTCTGTCTCTGTGTGTCTCTGTCTCTCTCTGTCTCTCTGTGTCTCTGACTCTCTTTCTTTCCCCTTCTCTGTCTCCCTCTCTATCTCCCTCTCCGTCTCCCTGTCGCCCTCTCCTTCTCTCCCTCTTGCTCTCCCTCTCCCTCCCTCCTTTTACCGAGTCGGAGGCAGAGTAGGGGAGGGAGTGATGCCCTCAGCTTTCACCTCCCGCCCCCGCCACCGTGTTGATTCCCTCCCCTCTTTCCCCACTCAGTACTCTGCTGGGCGTTTTGCGCCTCATTTCACATGAGAAGCGTTTATCCTAGAGCATGCTAACGACACTGGCTCCCCAACCCCGCGGCCAAGATCTCATGTCGGAGACCCCCACTCCAGTCCTGGAAGCTTAGAGCATTCAGTAGTCTCACCCTGTGGCGCCCTCTCTCTTAGAATGGCAGTCAGGCCAGCTGTGGGTGTGCTTCACGACATGGGTGCTACCAACGTTCTGTGCAGTAAATCAGTCTTTGTGTTACAGGACATGTGTGCTATAGGACGCGTGTAAGAGAAAACACGTGTGCTGCGCATGTGTACAATCCTTGTGCTTCTACAGAAGTGCTGTGGGAAACAGTAGACAAAAATCTGTGCACCACTATGCATATATTTATGGTCAGTGATTACGGCCTTTCTTTTATCACTGGGTTAAAATAAGAGCCCCCTCAGCCCACTGTCTGGGACCCTGTTCTGAAAAGAGAGGGGGAAGAAAGAAAACAGGTCACTCCCAGCCTCAGCTCCCTCCTTGTCCTCCAATGTGGGAAGCCATTACAGGTGATGTAATGGGGAAAACACTGGATTTTGAGTCATAAGATATGAATCCTAGTCCTCATTCTGTTACCTGGAGTCAGGAATACCAGAGCTCAAAATTGGCTTACAGACACTTGCTAGCCGTGTTACCCTGGGCCAGTCACTTACCTCTGTCTGCCTTAGTTTCCGCATCTGTAAAATTGAGATAATAATAGTACTTACTTTCTAGGGCTGAGTGAGAATAAAATGAGATGTTTGTAAAGCACTCTGCAAACTTTAAAGCACTATAAAAATATTAGCTATTATTAACAATAATGCCTTTTCTTGGCATCACTTCGCTCCGTGTGGGAGTTAGACTAAATGATTTCCAAACTCTCAGGCTCTAAATCCTATGATCCTGAAATGAAGCACACACATAAAAAATTTTCAGAAAAGAGAGAGTTGTTTTTGAGGACGGCATAGTTACAAGTCCCAGCTTCTAGTACAAACTGTGTGACCCTGGACAGTTCATATGATTTCCCACTTTTCCTCAGCAGTTAAGATTGTAAGTTGCAGAACAGTTGCCTCTCTGCATTGGTAGAGGGAGTTTCCTCACCTGGAGTTCCCTAAAGAAATTCCAGCTCAAATTTCCCCTTCCCAAGGGTGTTGTGAAGTTCAAGTGAGACAATGAATGGAAAGTGATTTGCAAATCCTAAAGCACTATTTAAGTGCAGGTAATTTTTAAAAAATAATTATTATTAGCCTCCAGTCACCAAATCTCCAGTCTGCCGAGGACCTCATTTCTAGAGTCTTCTATTGCACTCTTTTGGGGGGGGGCGGGGAAGCAATGGAGGTTAAGTGACTTACCCAGGGTCACACAGAAAATAGTATCTGAGACTGTATTTGAACTCACATATTCCTAACTTCAGGACTGGTGCTCTATCCACTGCACCATCCACCTTCTATTGTACTCTTGTAGAGCTCAAACATTGTTTATAGAACAATACAGGGATATGATTGTAAATGTTTAGCAACCAGGCCTTCTGGAAGAAAATAATATTGCACACACTTCTAAGTTTAATCTACACTTTTAACCCTTTTATTAAATCTAGACCATCAACAAAACAATAAATCAAACCCTGATTTGTAGCATTTGCAATTTCCTTAACAGATGTTTTAAGCTAGCTCCAGAATATTCTTGATCCTCCCCCAAGGAAAAAAAAATATTGCTGAAGAACTTTGGGAAAATAACAAGGCACCTTATTAAGAGGGTAAAACAATATAGTACTGATGGAATGTGTAAGTGCTAAGGGATTTCGGGGGACTCTATCAGTCTGGGGAAGGATCATAGGATCATAGAACACAGAATGTTAGAGCTGAAATAGATCTTAGAGATCATCTGGTCTAGCCCCCTCATTTTACCCATGAGGAAACAGAGATGAGAGAGAGGAAAGGAATTTTGAATTGAATCTGAAAGGATGAGAAAGCCACAGTTTGGCAGATTTGAAAAGAGCAGGGAGGATGTTACAGGTGATTCTCTTTCAAATAATGAACCCTTCCACTTATGTAGCAATTCAGCTATTTTACATCATTTTTATTTTTATTGACCTTTTGTTTTTACATCACTTTCATTTCCTAACATATAGGTACATATATATGTTATATATCATGTTTAGGCATATATATATATATATACACACACACACAGAAAGAGAGAGAGAGAGAAATGTGTATGTATGGATCAACAGAAACAACTGAACAACAACAAAGTATGTCTCTTTTATCTCCAACAAGCCATACCTTTTTAACAAAGAATTAAGGGGGCAGCTACGTGGCACACTGAGTAGAGTACCAGCCCTGAAGTCAGGAGGACCTGAGTTCAAATCCAGCCTCAGACACTTGACACACTTACTAGCTGTGTGACCTTGGGTAAGTTACTTAACCCCAATTGCCTTGCCTTCCCCCCTCCAAAAAAAGTAAAAAAAACAAAACAAAGAATTAAAAAGAAGGCATAATGCAGCAAAATTAATCAACATATCAATGGTATCTAGGAGTGCATGAAATGTTTCACACCCAAAATCTCCCATATTCTAAAGGCGAGGTCAATTTCCTCAATTTCATGTTCTCCAGGGTGAAGTGTGACAAATATAATTACACAGCATTTAGTTTCTTTTTTCTTTTTTTAATTCTTTCCATTTACATGGTAGTAGTCATTGGGTGTATTATTTTCTTGGTTCTGCTTGCTGACTTTATTCTGTATCAGTGCATATAGGTCTTCTCATACTTAACTGTTTTCTTCATATTCAGCATTCATATGCCTTTTGAAATTTTAAGCTGACATATTTGGTTTTTACATCACTTTCACTTGCAAATAGATCCTTTTCCAACCCTTACCAAAGAGCCATCTCTTGTAAACTTCCCTAGGTGGTGCAGTGGATAGACCAGAGTCAGGAAGACAAGTTCAAATCCAGCCTCAGCCTCATTTATATAATGGGGTTAATAATAGCACCTACCTCCCAGGGCTGTTGTAAGTATCAAATAAGATAATAATTATAAAGCAGTTAGCAGAGTGCCAGACACATAATAAGTACTACATAAATATTAGCTATCATCATCATCATCATTATTATTTAAATGCCTGGCAAACCTTAAAGCTAGGTCAAAAGACTAGCTATTTTTATTTAACAAGGAAGAAAAAAAGTGAGGGGAGCAGGAGACATTAAACAAAACTAGCCAAACATGAGAAGAGTCTGAACCAGATCCGCACCATTCTGATTTTCCTACCTCTCCAGAGAAGGGAGGGCGGTACATTTTCTCATCTCTTCTTCAGTGACAAGCTTGGTCATTCTCATGAGACCGTATTCAGTTTCTTTTTGTTGTTATTCTCTCCTTCACATTGTTGTAGTCACCATGTATATTGTTTTCTTGGTTCTGCTTACTTCCTTTTTCATCAGGTCATAAGTGCTATTCATCCAGTGCTATTCAGAATTCTTTCTAGTCACCGTTTCTTAGAGTATCATAATATTCCACTATAATCACAATATGACAATTTGTTTAGCTATTCCCTAGTTGAGGGGTGTCTATTTTGTTTCCAGTTCTTTGCTACTACAAGTGGTGCTGCTATGAATAAAGCATATTGTCTATGGGCCTTTTCTTTCAGTCTTTGACCTCCTTGCAGCATATGCTTAGCAGTAAGATCTCTAAGTCAGAGGAGCATTCCTGTGGTGTCTGGTTGTGCTTCTGTTTGCCCCATGTTCTCTGTGTGGTACCTACCCCCTAGAGACCTCAGCATGTTGGGGTCAGAATCACTCACGTTGAGTTAGAGGCCAGATGCCCTTACCGCTCAGGATTCTGGGAATCGTAGTTCCTGTGCTTGGAGAGTGTAGGTCTGGCAAATATTGTAGTTGCCATGGCAGCAGCTGGGCTGGAGCCATCAGAGCCCTTTCATCCATAGCTCAGCTCAGAGCCTTTCAGCAATAAAGCATGAGCTCTAGGGAGGAAGGGAGAAGAAAAAGAAGGACTCCTGGGTCTTCCTGGGAGGCCTTAACGCAGGCCTCACACTCCGTGCCTTATGCAATTGGATGAAATCTCATCTGGGTCCTACTGCACTGACCCAGTGGTCCAGCAAAGTCCAGCAATTTCAAACCAATGGGTTGAATTATTAAGGTCCCAGGGCTCATAAGTCAGTCAGACACCTACCATGTGCAGAACCCTGAACCTTATACACATTGTGGGAGATAAAGAAAAAGGGGGGATAAGAGCCCTGCCCTTCTGGAATTTACAGTGTAGTTGAGATAGGCATTACTCAGGAAAACAGCTCAAGAAAACTTACAATACAAATGAAAATAAATTCATAACGATTTTGGAACTCTTATGATTTGATATCAACTTCTATCAATTAACAAGTATTTATTAAGTACCTACTGTGTGCCAGGCATTTTGATGGGCACTGGGGATGAAAATGCAAAAATGAGACATTCTCTGTTGTTAGAGCAGTTTACATTATACTGGAGGTGGAGGGGGGGAGGATACAATATGTTCAGGGAAAAGTAAATATAGGTTATATACAGAATAAAAACAAAGAGATGGTAGGAGGGAGCAAAGACACTAAGAAGTGTGGGGGGATGAGGAAAGGCCTCTGGAAGGAGCTGGCATGTAAACTGAATCTTAAAGGGAGTCTGTAGTTTCAATAATAAGAATAAGAATAGCTGACATTTATATAGCTTAAAGGTTTGTAAAGCTTTTTGCATAGACTGTCTACTTTGATCTTCATAATAATCTCACAAAGTAGGTGCTTTTATTATTCCCATTTTTCAGGTGAGGAAACAGGTTAAATGATGCACCCAGGGGCACAGAGGGAGCAAATGTCTGAGGTAGAATTTGAATTCAGATCGTCAAGACACTAAACTCACTACTCTGTCCATCATGCTATATTGTTTCTTCCTTAAGAGATAAAGAAGAGAATGTAGACTAGTGGTATCAAACTCAAAAATAGAGACCACTAAACAGTACATAAGGATATAGAGAGAGACATATTTCCTATAGGCTGTAGGCCTATTGCCTATATGATATGTGTATATATATATATATGTATATATATATATGTATGTATATACAGAGAGAGAGAGAGAAAGAGAGAGATGAGAGATACAAGGTGTCCATAAATTCCATGTGCAATTTCAAATAGTTGTAACTTTGTAACTATATGTGATAGAAAGAATCTGTAAAAAGCAAAAGAAAGAAGAAACGCTTATTTTTTTTATCGTTCTTGTTAATTTTCACCATGTCCACCATCATTACTAATACAAAGGGTGACATGATTCTGTAGTTCGCGGAAAACATTTTCAAGCTGATTTTCAGTAATATCAGCAGTCACATCAGCTATCCTACCTTGCAAGTCTTATATGTATGTAAAACCCAGGAGATATATAGATACACACACACACACACACATACACACACACACACACATATACATATATATATATATATATACATATATTTCCTTAGAAAACCACATATTGATTTTACCTATATTTTATTGTATTTATTTATTTTGTTAAATATTTTCCAACTACATCTTGGGTATTAGTATTTTGTCTTAAAGGCAATGTGGACCCAGCAAAGCTTCATGAGCAGGGGAGTGGCCTAGCCAGACCTACAATTGAGGAATATTCATTTGGCAGTTGTATAGAGACCGGATCAGAGAGAAGAAAAAAATCAATGCAGAGTCCAAAGAGGAAACTATTTTAATCATCTAGGCATGAGGTGAGCAGGGCCAGAACTAGGGGAGTTGTGATGGAAAAGGCCTCATGAACTTGACCAAATGGTTCGGAATTATTGGGCTTTGCTGGATCAGCTGTGAATCAATGTGGTTGATCCAGTAAGTTACCACATCTTGTCAATTCTACTTCCTCAACACAGCAGAACCCATATGGGACTTCATCTACTTGTAGACGGCAAATAGGAAGGGAGCATAGTTCAGAAATTATGAGGAGGTAGAATAGACAAGACCTGAAAGTGAATGAAAGGTGAGAAAGTAGAGGTGATGAGCACAGACAGATTTTTCTAGGAGTTTGGTTGTGAAAAGGAGGTCCTAGAGATATCAGAGGATATTTTGAGGGGATGTTAGCATTAAGTGAAGGTTTAAGGAAGAAATCTCAATTTACTTGTAGGCAGCAGAGAAGAATCTAGAACATAGGTTCCCAACAAGAGCAATATTGCCCCCTGGGGACCACTGGAATGACCCAGTGGGGTGGTAGTAACCTTGGGTGCAATTGGGGGGCATTGAATAAAAATAAGGGGCCAGTGGAAGCATAAGGAAAGAAGAGAAAGGAGGAAAATTTTGAAAAGCCATTCATACATGTTTCATCTGTTGTATAACAAGAGTAAAAATCTTAATGATTACATTATTTTCCAAATAAACACACAAAATGCAAGTTATAACTGATCAATGGTCAAGTCTGCTGACAGGTCTTAACAAACAAGTGTTGGTGTCCAGCATGCATTGGCAGGAATGTAATG
Source organism: Trichosurus vulpecula (assembly GCF_011100635.1). NCBI lineage: Eukaryota > Metazoa > Chordata > Mammalia > Diprotodontia > Phalangeridae > Trichosurus > Trichosurus vulpecula. The sequence continues at coordinate 50,136,252 of NC_050575.1, forward strand.
ACTTGTTTATAATACCATATGGTTACATATTGCATTATCAAAATTTCAGTGGAGGAAAAAACCCACAAATTTACAATAAATTATTAAACTTGAGCTGCATCATTTTTTAAAAATAGTTCATATTTTTTTTGTAATGATACAAACTGAAAAAAAAAATTAGAGGGTTAAAAAAAGTAGATTTCCAGGGGAGTGCTTAGTAATTTTTTTTAAAGGGAGTGGCAGGCCAAATAAGTTTGGGAATCTCTGATCTAGAAGATAAGGAGAGGTTGAAAGTTAAGGATAGGAAAAAATAAGGACTTTATGATTAAAGGGGAAAACTTCAGTAGGAGACAGAAAAGGATAGCATTGAGGGAGTAAGTTAAGCGATTGGCTTAAAGGTAAAAAGGGACATTTTATCCTCTAAGAGTAGAGAGGCAAAGAAGGAGATGATAAAGGATAACATCTTAGATCAGGGGTGGGAAACCTGTGGCCTGGAGGCCATGTGTAGCCTTCTAGGTCCTTGGGTGCAGTCTTTTGATGGAGTCCAAGTTTTACAGAATAAATCCTTTTATTAGGGGGATTTGTTCTGTGAAGTTTGGATTCAGTCGAAGGACCACACTTGAGGACCTACAGGGCCACGTGAGGCTTTGAGGCTGCAAGTTCCCCATCCCTGGTCTAGGTGATTTAAAATGTGAAATTGGGAAGGGGAGGTATCTTACAAGTTTTCCAGTAAATTATAAGGTGAAGTCCTTGAAGTCCTTTTGTAGGGAGAGGTGATGACTTAGGTAAGTGACTTAGGAAGAGAAATTTTGAAACAGCCACTTCTGGGAATGCAATAGAATCAATTCTGGGGAGAATAAAAGAACTATTGTAGAGAAAGAAAGGCCTAGTTGAGACTGGATACTGTAAATTCCTACTGTAAATTCATATCATAGTTGTTCAACTTTTTCCTGCTGTGTTGAGCAACCTGGGAACAGGAGCAGAGAAGGTGAATGGTGGGAACAATTCAGGAATAATGGGATATGGAAAGGAATGAGCAGCAAAAGGACAAAGGGGTAAGGATTTCAAAGATGAACATTGTGTACAGTTGAATAGGTTGACTAAAGGGTTGAGATTTTGAAGAGAGGACAAGTAGTGATGGCCTAGGAAAATAAGGAGGGGGTGGAGAGCCTGAAGGTTCTAGTAAGGATAGAAAATAGATTTGAGAGGAGCGAGGCACTGGGAGAGAGAGCAAAGAGGACAGGAAGTTATGGACAAAGAGAGGAATTTCAGTTACAAATTATGGAAGTACAACACTTATGGGTAATGATAAGATCAAAGCTCTTTATGTAACTAAGGTAAAGTGAAGGTACAGATCACAGGAACTGAGAAATAAATGAAGGAAAAAAGTGTGTGCAAAGTACAGAGTCTAAGGATGGGCAAAGAAAATAAAAAGCCAGATAGTCCCTGATTTCAAAGAGCTCATACCCTAATAGGGTCTGACAACACAGGCAGTTTTAGCTGCAACTGAGGTGCAAAGGTCCAGTGGTCCTTCAAGGTACAGGGGCAAAGTGGCAAATAGTAGTGCATCTTCTTTAATGGCATTTACATTGATACCCATTTCTGATGGTGAAACATTTGACAGCGCCAAGGACTTTAGTGGCAAGATCATTTTCTTCTGGATCTTCAGTAGCTATGCCTGCTAAGAAGGTAGGAACTGTGCAGCCCTCACAGAAACAATTGCCAGGTTCTAGCTCCACAAAAAGTTGATTGCCTGAATCAACTATAGGTGTCATACTGAAGGCAGGGTCAGTGGTCTGGGGTGGAGAGGCACTGCTATTCCGAGGGACTCTTTGGTTCAGAGTCCTAACCTAGGCAATTTCCATCAAGATCTGAAGGGAAGGTGGTGGTAGTGGTTTGATTTGCCTGGCACATGCTGCCTCCTGTCTCTTTGAGTACTTCAATATTTAAGCTAGGCTAACTTTCCTGCCCTATAGGGTGGTAACTGATTTATAATTAATGGGGAAAGATGGCCTTTCTTTACAGGAGTTGCTCCCTTCATGGATACCTTTGGAGGCTGAGATATAAGCAGGGTCAGTGGTCTGCAAGGCTTCCCAGGACTCTTTGGCTTACCTGCCCATTGGTGGCAGGTGGTCAGATAAATTGAAAGCAAGGGCACGTAAGAGGATATCATCTTGGAAGAAGGTCTGCAGTGGAGTGCCCCAAGAATGCCCCACAGTGGTTGGCCCTATGCTACTAAACACTTTTTATCAGGAAACTGGACAAAGGAATAGAGACTTATCAAATCTGCAGAGGACACAAAACTGGGAGCAATAACCGATATATCTGATGACAGTTTGTATCCAAAAAGATCTTGACAGGCTAGGATGTTAGGCTGGATTGAATAATATAACATTTAACGGGGACAAATGTTATTCTCACCTTTGTTTTTAAAAATCAGCTTCAAATGAACAAGGTGGGGGAGATATGGTTAGACAGCAGTGTGTCTGACAAAGATCTGGAGTTTGGGGTGGATCGTAAGCTCAATATGGGTCAACGATATGATAAGAAAGCTTAGAAAACTAAGGTAACACTGGGCTACATTAAAAGACGCATAGCCTCCAGGAATAAGAAGGTAATTGTTGTACTTAGTCCTGGCCAGTCTAGAGCATCTTGTTCAGTGTCCAGAGGAGGGTAACAAGGATAGTGAAAGGATTTGAGTTCATATCATATGAAGATTAATTGAAAAACCCCAGGGGGACACTTAGGCTAAATAATAGAAAATGCAGGGGAGATGTGATCATTGTGTTCTAGTATCTATAGGACTGTCATGTGGAAGATGATTAGGAGTTTGTTCTCTTTGGCACCCAGAGGGCAGAACCTGGAGCAATGTCAGGAAAATGCTAGGCGTCAGGAAAAAAACTTCCTAACAATTAGAATTGTCCAGAAGGACAGACTTTCTCAGGAGGCAGAGGTTTCACTTTCATCGGAGTTGGCAGAGAGGGGGCAGTGTGACCACTTACTCCTAGTAAGAAGTATAGTAAAGTATATTTTAATGAAGGAGTTTTTTGTTTGTTTGTTTATGGGATGAGTGGATTAGATGGTGAAGGCTATTCTGGTTCTAAAATTTTGTGATTCAAATAGAAGTAACAGTTGGTATGTAAGCTGCCAGAGAAAAGGAATGAGAGTAGACTGAATCAGGAAGCCTTCCTAGGAATAGAGGCAGAAAAGCAGGGGTGGGGGGGGGGCATAAATCATCAGAGGGCAGGGGGGAGGAGAATATTACCTGAGAGATAGCCTCTACTCACTGGCAAGACCCTTATCATACATCTAGTTTCTGGGCAGGCGCTTCTTATGGACAATGTCCAGGAATGTCCTTGGCTTGGAGTCATGGCCTGAGTCAGAGACTTGACCCCCTTCTGTGACGCTGGGTTAAAGTAGTTTCCGCTTCAAGACTGGTTCTCCCACCATATGTACATTCATGACAACATTTCCTTCTCTAGTATTGATGAAGTAGGCTGGGATCCGGGGTTTGAAAATAACAGCTCAGATTCCTAGGATGCTTCAGGGTTCAGAAAGCACTTGCCTTACAAGAAAGTAGGTAGTCTAAGAATGATCATCTCCATTTTACAAAGGAGGAAAATCAGCTTAGAGAGATGAAGCGAACACAGTTTAGAAGGGAAAATGTGCCATCGGGGCAAAGTGTTCTGGGTCACATAAAAGTGCATTCATTCAACTTTCAACAAGCATTTATTAAGGATCTATTCTGTGCCAGATACAGGGCTGGATGCTGGGAAAGAAAGGGAGGGGAGAGAATAAGCATTTATTAACTGCCTACTATGTGTCAGGCACTGTGCTAAGCACTTTACAAATATTATTCTCACTAATCCTTAAAACCCTGCTATTACTCCCATTTTACAGTTGAAGAAATGGAGGTTAAGGGATAGACATAGCTAGGAAGTATCTGAGGCAAGACCAGAACTTGGGTCTTCCTGACTTCGGTTCAGCCCTTTATCCACTGCACCACCCAGCTGACTATGAGAAAAATGAAAAGGCCCTTGCCTTAGAGAAGTTTATATTTTATTGGGGATACAGACAAATCAATTCAAAATATAGTTAAATACAAAATAATTTAGGTTAGGAGAGCACTGGCAGCTTTGGGGATGAGGGTATATGAGAGTAATAATGCTATAAACCTGGCAAGGCAGGCTGGAGCCAAATTCTAAAGGGCTTGGTTGCCAGTGAAGGTGATGGCATCTGCATTGGGGAAGGAAATGAGAGAAAAATTTTTGTCAAAATGAGTCAATCATGAGTTTTGAATATAAAATCTGTGATGGTGGATTTAGAACTGGAAGGGGCCTAGAGGTCACATCTTGCAACCCCTTCATTTAAAGATGAGACACTGAGGCCCAAAGAGGTACTCAAGATCAGACAGATAGTCAGTGGGCAAGCCAGGATTTGAACTGGCATCTCCTGACTTTAATAGCTAAAAACTCACCAAAATTTTTAGAACATTCCCATATAAGAGTCTCTGCAAGGTCCATATAGATACAGGTGTCATGTTATGCTTTATGTGGTAACCTCTAAGGATAAGCACAGATCCCCCTTTTCACCCTCTTAACCAGTTGCAATGCCCCACACTCCCAAAACTAATACTGTAAAACTGGAGGATGAAGATAACATCTGTGAAGCCAGGCACCCTCAGGTTTAAAAGGCTTGGAGACCAAGCAAATCATAATGTTGCCACTCTGTGGCACTGCCAACATATCATCATGCACATCTCCTGTCCAATGCGACAACATATTGTCATATGCCAAAACACTTGGAAGATACGCCTCTCTAAAAAGAAAGCTGACACATGTCCAGTAGCCAAAGACCTCTTCTCTCACTCATATGGGGATCCACTGGCAGTGGAAAGTATATACCTATGGGCATTACAGAATTAAAGTGGAACCAAGGACATGAAAGTTTGTAGCTCCTAAAATCAGAGGTGAGTCAAAGGTCATCTAGTCCAACCCCTCCATTTTACAGATGAGGAAATTGAGGCCCAGAGTAAGTGAGTTGCCCAAGGTCACACAGGTAAGAGTCAACATTTGAACCCACGATATCTGATTAGAAAAGAAAATAGCAAACCACTCCAGCACCTTTGCCAAGAAACCTCACCCCCAAAAGGGGAGGGAGGTGTCATGAAGAGTTGAACACAACTGAAAAATCACTGCACAACATCTGATTCCAAATCCAACATGGCCTTGCTATGTACTTATTTCTGTATGGAGAGTAGCAAGTATTTCACTTGCAGACCTTGGCAAAGGAAGAAAAGAGCTGGAAAGAGGAATGGCTATACCCTCACTTGGACTGGATTTAAATCAGACATCATCAAACTAGTGTTTGACTTTGCATAAGTTACTTAACCTTCTCTGTAAAATGGGGTGGTGGTGGTAGTGGTAATAATACAGTACCTGCCTCACAAAGCTCTTGGAAGGAGAGCCTTCTGTAGCACGATAGACATGTAAGCTATCATTATTTGCCAGATGCCTATCCCTGGGACTGTCGCTGTCAGTTTCTGTCTCTGCATCTGCCCCATCTCTGTCTCTCACCTCCTAACAGTAAGCCCTACTCCTCTTTCCTCCCCAGCCGGGCTTTACCCAGTGGCACAGTCTATTCTCAGTGCAAGGTGCAGATTCGGGCGACAGCTTGGGTTAGGTAGGGTCTCTCCGAGGACACATTCCTCACCCGTGTCATTCGTTAACACACATCGAGCCCGGGGCTCCCAGAGAGGAGATGCCGACATTTTAAACCGAGCTGTGATTTACGAACACGGCTCTCCGGAGAACAGCCAATTAGGTGTCCTCACTCCCGCATCAAGGGGAGCCAAATTTTATTGAACCAGGAAAAGTCAAGAAGAGGGAAGGAGGAGGAAGAGGAGGAGAAAGAGAAGGAAGAGGGAAGTTTTCTTGACCCTGGGGCCCAGGCAAGCCCTAAAGTCTCCTCCCTGTGCTCCCTCAACCTCCTTTGAGAAACAGGAATTAGACCCCTGCTGTCAATCCTACTCAATGAAGTGAGTCCAAAGAGGCTTTCAGAGCTCCAAATCCACAGCAGAGAGGGTGCGCCTTGCAGAAGTACCTGCTCAGGGACCATGGGGCCTAAATCATTGAGTTCTGCCAGTTCTTCCCCTGGCTGGTGACTTAGTAGATGCTGAGGGTGGGCAGTGACTGGGTAGAGTTGCTGGGCAACCTTGTGGGTGTGTGATGGGCTTCTGTGGGGCAGAAGAGGCATGAAAGACAATGATTTGGATGGGTGTGTGTCAGGGAAGAGTGGCTATAGGCGTGAGTGGCTGGTAGGAGGGGATAATCAGGGCTATGTATGTGGTGCTATGTCAGGGGCCAAGTGGTTTGCATGGGGAGTTGTATAGGGGACAGTAATTGTATAAGGGTCCATGTGCTTATAGGTATTTATGTCAATGAAACAGCATGAGTGGTGGTGTCAGGGTCGGTGCTTGGGGGGGTAGGACTGTGTGGGTGGTGGTGTCACATAGGCTACCACTACCTATGCTTTGTTATTCAGAGGAGTCTTTGTTTTCTTTACGTCTGGAGGTGACAGGAAGCATTGGATCCAGGTGAGAAGAGAGAGAGAGAGAGAGAGAAAGACAGAGAGATACAGAAAGAAAGCCAAGAGACAAAGTCAGGAAAGACGGAGATAAAGACAAAGCCAAAAGACAGAGACAGAGAAAGCAAGGGCTCTTGGTGAAAGCCATCCTTCCTTAGTCCCTCCCTACCAACCAGGAGGCCCATTTGGAAGATGCTCAGTAGGTCCAAGCCAGTTTCTGCTTGGTAGTTCTGGCTTACCATCCCTGTCCCTGAAACACCCTCTGCCTATGACAGCAACTGAAATCCACCACCCATAACACAACAGCTTGATATAGTGCCGAGAGTGCACTGGTACACATAAGCAATAACCATTCATCATCTCCAGAGCCCAGATTCTGTGAATCTCCATGGGGCCCACTCTCTAGGTTGCTAGGTCTTTATAGACTCTCATGGTCAGTCATGTCATAGCTGTCCTTCCATTTGTAGCTGGCAGTGGCCTGGCACATAGACTTGCAAATGGGTTTTCAGGCATACTGTCAAAGCAGATTATATACTCCCCCCAACTGTGGGAGCTGATGATATTTTAATAACCTCTCATAAAGATGCACAACAACAAAACACAGTTAGTTCTGGAGTTAGAAACCATGACTGAGTCCCGACGCATAGGCTTAGGAGCTTTGTGGCCATGGGCAAGTCAGTGACCCTCTCTGAGCTTCACTTTCCTCATCTGTAAAATTCATACTACTTACCTCACAATTGTGAGTAATATACCTTGTAAACCTTAAAGCACAATAGAAATATGGTACCATTAACCTCCTGGTTTCATATGATTCCCCCTAGCACTTTGTAGCTTACCACTGGCCCTTAACACATTGTATTTTGCATTATAGTTATCTGCATCTAATTTTTCTCATAGATTATAAGCTCCATTTATATAGGTACCCTATTCTACACACCTCTGTATCCTCAGAGCCGAGCCCAGGGCCCTGAACATAGCAGCCACTCTGTCAATGAATGCTGAACGTTGATACATTCTTCTTCTTCACATACTTTCTGTCTCCAGCTAAACTGGACTTCTTGCTGCTCCTAACAGTACAAATTCAGACATTCCATTTCCTGTCTTTAGGCCTCTGCACTAAAGCCTGGATTATACCCCCTCCTTACCACTGCACCCCTCAGATCCCTGATTTCTTTTGAATCTCAGCTCAAGCACCACTTACAAGAGAGACTTTTTGGGATCTTCTTAGCTGCCAATGCCTAGCCTACCTTCTTCCCTTTCCTGCTACTCCTTCCACTGTCTTGTATTTACTTTGTATATGGGGAAGAAAAGAAGCATTTATTAATGATCTACTATGTGCCAGACACAGTGCCAAGTGCTTTACAAAATATCTCATTTGTTCCTTATAACAACCCTACGTAGGAGCTATTATGATCCCCATTATACAGTTGAGGAAACTATGGCAGACAGCGCTTAAGTCAGAGTCACACAGCTAGGAAGCATCTGAGGCTGGTCTTCCAGACTCCAGGTCCAGCACTCTTTCCATTGCGCCAACTTGCTGCTTAGTTGCCTCTTTATGCTTACTAGTTTTGTGCATATTGCTTCCCCCAGAGAGTGTCCCATCCTCCTTAAAATATTTTTATTCTTTGTATCTATAGGATTTTGCATAGTGCTTGCCTGGCACATAACAGGCATTCATTAATGCTTGTCAATCGATGGACTGATCAAAATGGCTGGATAAGTTATGGCATATGAATGTAAAGAAATACTGTAGGAAATGATGGAGAAAGTGTCAGAAAAACCTGGGGAAACTTTTATGAACTGATACAGAATGAAGTGAGCAGAACCAGGAGAATAATTTGTACAGTAACAACAATATTGTAAAGACAAACAACTTTGTGGGTCAAAGTCTTTCAAAGACTTGAGAATGCCGATTGAATACAAAGACCAACCATGATTTCAAATTCACCTCTTAGCAGAGAGATGCCATCATCTCCTTGGACTGAGTGCAGTTTGAGACATTTTTAAAAACCTGACCAATGCAGGAATTTGTTTCGCTTGACTATACATTTTTTTAAATAGGGGTTTTGCTTTTCTTTCCCATGGGATGGGGGGAGGGAGAGAAGTCAGATTTTCTTTTAAAATTTCCATTAAAAATACATAAAGGGGAGAGAAATTTGACAGTCAAGGAATGAAAGCATCTCAAGTTTTGAGCAAGATTCCCTTCCTATAGGTAACATGTTAGAACTACCCAATAGTAGTATATGGTAGGTAGGTAGCCTGATGAAGTTGATGAGCAGCACTGAGGCTCATTTCCAGAGTCTGGAGAAAGGAAATGAAAAATGGCATCACCTAGGACTCGAACCTGGAAGAAGGGGATCTTCTATCCCCCTTTCGAAGCTGAATAGCAAATGCCCCCTGCTTAAAGGCCATCAAATATTCATTAGTTGACATTTCCTTAAATGACACTCTCTCTGTCGGGTGGCATTTGGCAGCAGTATTTGCTGCCTACGCATGAGGTCAGAGGGCAGCTTGGGCCTCTCACAGGAACAGACGCCTGCCACCAAGACCCCCACGTTCACATCCCCTTCCCACTCTTCGAATGAACATATACATGCCAGCGTCCTCCTCCAGCCAGTGATCAGACTGAGACAGCTCATGGTTGTGTTACACGGGGACAGTATACAGCAGAAGCCAACAAGGTTCTCAGAGGCCACCCCCAGGGCCTTAGACATCTCTGTTTTGCTCAAAGGAATCTGGGACCCCAACGCATGAAAGTTCTTCTGGCGACCAAGGGACTACAGACTAGGGATGAGAGATTAGAATTGGGGACCGGGACTAGAGGCTGGAGGGATTAGGGCCGGGGCTAAGTGCTAGGGATCGGTGCAACAAGCATAACTGGAGTCTTCATCCTCAGCCTTCTCCAAGAATGCTCCAGCAGGATGGAGAGCATCTTGGTAGCTCCCTCCCGCCCCCACCCCCCTCCTGGAAGTCGCCTTGAGCAAGCACAGAGGGGATTCTCCTAGCCCGCCTTGGGCCATAACTGGTCTTTGGGCGCCATCCCAGGCCGGCCTCTGCTGCTGCTAGGGGAACGGCCCGTAAGGATAGGATGAGGAGGCAGGAAGCCCCCGCTCCCCAGGCAGTTCCCAGCCCAGTCCAGCTCAGCTTACAATCAGCCGGGTCTGGCTCAACTCCGACTCTTTCCTGGGAGGACCTGGCTTGCTTGCTCTCTAGCTTGGCGTTAAGAGAATGTCGGCGTAGAGCTGAGCCGGGAGGTAGTGCCCATAACTTACAGCTGAAATCTCATTACAGTCTGCGGCTCCGGGAAAGTCTGGCTAAGTCCTCGGGCCGCAGCTCTGGTTTGGGGTGGGGGTGGGGCGGGTGCCAGCCGGGGGAAGGTGTGGGGGGGAGTCTCAGCTGCTAGAGTGAGGTTTAGGGGTCGTCCCTCTGGGTCAGGGACCAAGGCTGAGACACAGCGCAGTGCGGAGGTAGGGCCTAGGGAGGGGGGCGGGGGGCGCAGTGCGGAGTGGGGGTAGGGATCTGTGGGGAGATGCGCTTAGCTTGGGCAGCCGCAGGCTTTGTCTCTCTCCACCTCTCCCCCGCCCCACACCTCTCCCGCCGGGAACAGCCCCGCTCCCTCGCTCATTAGGCAGAGATATAAAAAATAAATGAATAAATAAATAATCACAGTAATAACTGAGCGGGAAACAGTTTTCCCCCTCTTATTTCTTTTTTCCAAAGCTCTTTCTTTCCAGACTCAGGTCCCCGGGGCTCTTTTGACGGGATCTGTAAGCGCCCTCCCTTCTGCTATGGTCCCCCGCTTCCCAGGGAGGAGGAAGCTCCAGAAACGAGGACCGGGGCCCTCTCAGAGAGGGGCGGGGAGTGGCAGGTGTCTCCTGGGGAGGCCAGAGAGACCCTATCTCTGACTAGGAGGCGGGGTCTGGCAGCAAAACTGGGACCTTTGCAGATTGCAGACGGAATACAATCCCCCAGTGTCCCTTCTCTGGCAGGGTCCCCGGAGCCCTGGTTAGAAGCTGAGCAGCAACCCCCGCCCCTCTATTCCAGGGATGCTGGCAGAAATAGGGAGCTGCAGGGAGGGGGGCGGGGATGGGAAGAGGGAGGCAGACTGGGAGGGCAGGGGGAGGTGTGAGAAAAGGGAAAAGCCGGATGCTGAGGGAACTGGACGGGGAAGGGAGGGAGCCATGCAGAAAGAATGGAGCCAGAAAGAGCTGGGAATAGTGAAAGGGTTGGCAGTGGGGAAAGAGACCAGGAGGTAAAGGTAAGAGGCAAGGGGACCCGAAAGGGAGGGCCGGAGAGATATGAGGCAGTCAGTGAGAGAGCTGAGGGAAGTAAAGGATGCAGGAGAGAAAGTAATATTCCCTGCTCTGCCCTCTGAGGAGGCTGAATGTTTCTGGGTTACTCACAGCCTCCCTGTGCCTTGAGATTCTTCCCTTGAAAGAGAAATCTGGAGCCATGGAAAGAGTTCTGGCCTCGGAATCGATAAACATGGATTTAAGTACTACTCCTGATTACCTGAGTGACCTTGAACAAGTCACTAAGCCTGTTTCCTCACTGAGCAAAATGAGAGTAATAGGTGTCCTGTCTACCTCTCAGGGTTGTTGTAAGGAAGTACTTAAACAGTATTATACAATGTGAGCTAGATGTATTTTTTGCATCTCAATTTCTTCCTTCTCTCTCTTTCTCATAGGCCTTTCAACACCAAAGAGATAGCAATAAATAAGGGAAAGAAGATGGTAGGATTAGTAGAGGGGTAGGCAGGGGGAGGGGAAAGCTTTGGAGTCTAAGATGAGGAAAAGGCTTTCCTGGAAATGTTCTGAGTTTGAACTCAAAGGTAAACCCAGCAGCTGAGTCGCAGTGAAAGTGGAAGCCGAGGGTGAGGATTCAAGCTGAGGTTAATAGTTTCCTGTCTACGAGTGTTAATAGCTGCAGTCCGGAGAGGTGGGGTGGGGAGAGCCTTTAGGCAGGATTATACAAAGGATGCTGTGCAAAGGGCAGTGGGAGCAATGTGGAAGGCTCAGAGGTCCCCATTGGGGCCTGACCAGAAGTGCAGAAGCGAAGGGTCTTAGAATGTTAGAACATGATCACAAAGCCTACTCAGGGCTTCAGCCAAGGTCTAGAGCCTCAGATCAGGCTAGGACAGATCATCTCTGGGCCCAGAGGACTTGCCCTATAGTAACTTGTGTTCCCATCCCAGAACTGCCCCAATTTAGTTTTGTGAGTTTACCCCCCTCTCTTACCAGCTCTTCTTGGGCTGCTCGGGGAACCAATTTTCAGAAATCCTAGGAAATCCCTACAAACCCTATTCTAGGAAGATAGAAGGAAAGTAATAGATGGATAGAAGGAAAGGATGGGCTCCCCAGTTGGAAGAAGCAGGGCACTAGCTGGGGAATGTGCTAGAGCATATGCCAGAGCTGAAGCCTGTCCTTGGACATGGGCCAAACTCATGTTCTAGAGTATATGAGGCACTGAGACATGTGAGAGCATGTGGTAGAGAGGTATGTGTTAGAGTATGTGCTGAAATGAGGGGTGTGTGAGAGTAATGCTATAGTGTGTGATGAAGTGGGGCAGTTAGGAGGTGAAATGGATTTTAGGCTGGGCCTAAAGTCAGAAAGACCCAAGTTCAAATCCAGCCTCACACACTCACTAGCTGGATGACCCAGGGCAAATCCCTTAACCTCTTTCAGTCTGTTTCCTTAGAGATAAAATGGGGATAATAATAGCACCTACCTCCCAGGGTTGTTATGAGGATCAAGCAAGATAATAATTGTATCACGCTTAGCAGATTGCCTGGCACATAGTAAATGCTGTGTAAATGTTGTTGTGGTTGTTAGGGGGAGCATGTCCTGGAGTGGGGCTTGAAGTTAGAGCATGTTCTGCAGTGAGATATGTTAAAGCATGTTCTGGAGCAGACATGTGTTAGAGAATATGCTGCAGCAGATGTTATTGAAGCAGGTAATGGGGTAGGGGTACCTCCTTACTAAGAGGTCACTATTCACTGATGCTGAAAATAGAACTGAACATGTACACAATACGTCTTTGGCTAGACCTCAACCATATCAGTCAGGTGGCATTTGGAAGAGGTATTGTCACCTACACGTGAGGTCAGAGGGCAGCTTTGGCCTCTCCCTGGAACAGATACTTGCCACCAAGACCCCCAGGTTCACATTCCCTTCCCACTCTTCAAGCACACACATGCCAGTGCCTGCTTTAGTGCTCAGACTGAGACAGCTCATGATTGTGTTACAGGGACAGCGTGCAGCAAAAGCCAGCAATATTCTTAGAGGCCACCCCCAGGGCCTTAGATATTCCTGCTTTGCTCAAGTGAATCTCCTGAATGGGAGGTGATTAAGGGACTCCAGGCTGGGCCCAGGAATAAAAGATTGGGGTTGGAAGTGTGAAGACAGCTAGATGGCACGGTGGATAGAGGTTTGGACTTGGAATCCTACCTTACTTACCTCAGTCATTGTGTGACTCTGGGCAAGACACTTCTCTCTGTGTTAGTTTCCTTTTCTTAAAATAGGGATAATAATAGCAACTCAAAGGAGATACTCTCTAAAGTGCTTTGCAAACCTTAATGATGATGATGAAAATGGTTACCCTGGTGGGCTCTGATTTTTGTGGTCTCTCCTTAATCATCTCACCCCTTTTCACCCTAACTTTAGTTTTAGGGCTCAGTCTTGTGCCCTGTCTGTCTCCTGGAGCCCTGGCGGCTTCATTAGTTTCTGGGTACTTCAGACCTGGGCCTTCCCTGCCCTGGGAACTCTCCTGGCTGAACTATTTCCTCAGGTGGACTTGGACTCAGAACATCCCAACACAGATTCGATGCCATTTTCCATCTCTCCAGGCTTCTGTTTACCAAGAGTCTCCACACACCCCTATGTGGTCCCATTCTACCACCACACCTCCTGGAGGCATCATAGTTCATGAAACTGGTGACAGGGAATCTGGATTCAAGTCCTACCTTAGTTACTGTGTGGCCTTACCAAGTCACTTCACAACCTTAGGCTTCAGTTTCTTCATCTGTAAAATGATGGGGCTGGACTGTCATCTAAGGTCTATTCCAGCTCTGACATTTTATAATGCTATGATGATCTCCTGATCCAACTCTATTGGTTTCCTACCCCACCCCTGCTCCCCCCCCCCCCATTTTCTGGATGGGCAGAGAAGGTAGAAATATATAAGTTGCATGAAGGAAAAGATCATTGAGCCCCCATTCTCCAAATATTCCAGGGGCTTTATGATCATCCAAAAAGAGATGTATATTGAAAGGAAGGAGTCGGAAGGAATAAAATGGAAGGAGGGTGGTATTCCTAGCCTTGGAGAGAGATAGTTCATAGACCTCCCCCACCCCATTGGAGGTCTAAGCAAAATGAAAGATCTTGGCCCCTCCTCTGAGGTAGTGGAGAGTGGAGGTGGGGCAAAGATCTCCAAGAGAGCAGAAGAGAGGAAAGGAGAGAACTCCTAAAGCTCCAGGGCTTTACAAATGGATTTTGCTGAAATGGAAATTTCCACCCAACCCTGAAATAACCTGCAGAATTCAGTCAGTGAAGCCCAGTAGCCCAGGGAGCTGTGTCCATGCCCAGGGAACTGTAGCCAGGTCTGCTAAGGACACATTCCAAACCAATTCCACACATACCTATCCCCTTGACACCCCCTCCCCTCTCACACTCATATCTCACAGCCCACTCCTTACACAATTACTCTTCATACTCACTCTTCACAGCACCCACTCCCTCCTCACACATTTGACTACCTGGGGAAAAGCCAGGGTGTGTGTTTATAGGGATTGAAGGTATTCATGCGATGGGGTCAGCAAAGCTTGAAAGAGGGCAGGATCATGGAGTGGGGATGTGGGGGGAAGGAAGAAGGCTAAGGTATGTGTGGTGGGGGGAGGGGGTGGGGAGTGGGGAGTGGGGATTGGACTACCAGGTTTTCAAACAGAGAGACATTGAATTAACTCACCAAGCGGTTGGGCGGGGAATTGCTGCCGGGGGAGATGATGCGGAGCTGCAGCTCAGCAGAGCCGAGGCCTTCTCCCGGGCTGCTGTCCAGGTGCTGAGGGGAGAACTGAGGAGCTTCTGAGGTTCCCAAGGGTGGGCCAGGCTCGGGAGTGAGGGGTGGGAAAACCTCTATCCTGAGAGATGAATGAAGTTTAGTTACAAGGGAAGAACTCCCGGGATGGGGGGGGGGGGCAGGGAGTGGAATCTTCGGTGGACAGAAGGGTCTGATGTAATTGGAAGGGGGGGGATGAGAAGTGGGGGTGCCTGCTGGCCCCAGGTTTAGAGTCCACATACCCACCAAGAGCGCCCTCCTTCCCTCAGGAAGTCTAAATCCCCACCTTCAAATGAACATCGGACTTTAGGGGACTTACTGGGGACCCCAGAACTCCTCCCGCTGTCGCCATGAGCTGCAGCCACTGGAGGGCAACGTGATTCCGCACCTAGGGAAATAAAGGGAGAGGAGGGAGAAGCAGGAAGCTGTGATCTGGGGGTGAGGGAAAAAAGGAAGAACTGGAGAGAGTGTGAAGGGAATTGAGAGGGAAAGCTCTGAAAGGGAAGCTCTGGAAGCTGAGTGAATGGAGGAAGGGGGAATACTAGAGGAAGAAAGGTAAGGACGGGAAAGCAGAAAAGGAACGGAGGAAGGGGAGAGCAGGTGGAGGAAGGGGAATATAAGGAAGGGCTAGGGAAGGAAATTAGAGGGAGGACTATACAGGAAGAAAGTAAATGGCAAGGGGAAGCATAAAGCTAGGGAAGTAAAAAACCTGAAAGAACAGTGATAGCTTATATTGTTTTTTTGTATATTAGAGCATGTGTTAGGGAGCCATATGCCATCTGAAGAAGGATCAGAATTAATAGATGTTCTGCTGTACAGAAAAAAAGATAGGCATGTTTGCTCTATGGGGGAAAGGGAAGTAGAGAGAACATTTCAGTAGTACAACGAAGGCTCTGTGGGAAAAGAGCCAATGGTCTGTCCAGAAATGTCATTGGAGGGGCCCCAGATAGGCTAAGTATAACATACCCAAAGTCACCCTGATAGTGTCAGAGACAGGAGTCAAACCCAGGTCTTCTGACTCCAAAGCCAGCACATTTTCTACTGAACCACACTGCCTTTCTCAACAAAATATCAGTGATTACATAGGGAAGTGGGAGTAAAAGCAGAATTAAGAAGTTTGGATTTGGTGAAAGGTTGCTGGAGGTGGGGAGGGGATAAGGAGCTGTAGCCATGGTATTTGGGGTTTATTTTAAATTAGGTGACATTTAAGCTATCTACCATCTTTGTTCTCAGTCATCAGAGGCCCAGGCCTAGTTCTATGCCTAGTGAAGGGAGTGGGTGGTGCTAGGCCAAATTGGGTTAAATATGGAATTATGATTCTTTTAGCTCCAGTTGTACTTCAGGGATTGGGTCCAGTGGAGTCCCGTGGGATCAGCTTGGAAAACTTGGGGTGAGTGTGGAAGTCTTTGGGGAAGAGCAGATAGTCACTGGAGACAAAATTGTGAAGGAGGTATTAAGCTGAACAAGTCATGGGATGGCAGGGGAAATTGCATGGATATAACAGAAATGGGGATATGGGACAAGAATAGGGTAGTTGGGGGGGTATACTGGGATTACTGACCTCGATGCCCTGTTGGTAGAAATACAGAAGGGTGAAGGCAAGTATTGTAGACAGGCTCCCCTTTCCCATGATCCTCAAGAGAAAAAAGGTAATAGAGAATGGTGACAAGGAGGAAGAAGAGATCTCATACAGGTGGGTTGATGGAGGCCATATTCCCCCTTCTGGCAAGCTGTCCCCGAGTCCCCTAGGACCATGCCCATCAAGCACAGCTGAGTAAAGCAAAGCCCACATGTGCCTTAATCCTCTAATTACATGTTGAATTATTACTTGTTATTAATTAAACATGAGCTCTGTGCAGGGGCTGAGGATTCCTTCCTCCCTAGCCCACAGAGTCCTCCTCTTAGAACTCAGAGCTACGGGAAGACACTGGAAAGAAAGGATGGAGCATAAGGGGCTAGGAACAAAAGGAAGACGCAGAGTCTAAAGTCTTGGATGAACAAAAAAAATAAAATTTATATATATATATATATATATATATACATACATACACACAAACACACACACACACACACACACACACATATATTATATATATATATATATATATATATATATATATATATATATATGGAGTATATCAGATGCCAACCAGGTTTGGCCTAAGGTAGAATCTTCAGGGTTTATGCCATGGGCAGAGAGAGTAGCCTTGGATTGAAGGATAACAAGAGAGGATCACTAGAAAGAAGGTTTGGAGGAATCAGCGATAAGAATGGGGTCCAGGGCATAGATTAGAAGAAAGGGAGAGTAGAGAGAGGGCAGGAGGGTGGAAGAAGGAAAGGTCAGGGTAAAGTGGGTATGTACTTCTCCCAGTGACTCCCTTCCCTCCATTTTTTTAGCCTACCCAAACTTTCATGGTCCCTTTTCCCTTGGGATCCTGGGGTGGGGTCACGGAAAGCCCATATTTTTGTCTATAAGTGGAACCCCATTCTGACTTGGTTATGGCCTGTGGACATCTGTGTATGGCTGTGTCAGTACATCTATTTGTGACTACATATGTGATTGTGGGTGACTGACTATGTATGCTACAGTCTCTGGCTATGACTTCACCTCTGTAGCTGTGCAAGATTGTCTCAGTGTGACTACATAGCTGTGACTGTCAGCAACTGTATGTGTATAACTGTGTGACTATGGCTGAGGCTGGGATGCTCAGACTGTAGGATTGTCATTGTACTGGTATCTGCATGACTTAGTCATAAAAATCCAACACTGTTGGAGGGGAAAAGAGGAATAGAAAAGGGTTGACTTCTCTGCCTATTTTCCCTTAGGACATGACAGGTGGGGCTCTGTTTATGATCTTGTCATGTCATAGGATTTTGGACTCCACTAGAGGGCAATGAAGCATATCCCAAAGGACCTGTGGTGTAGGAGTCAGGTTGAGAACCTTCTCTGTTTGTCCTTTCAAGTGAGAGAAGCAGCCAGGCCCCTGAGCCCCCTGGACCCTATCCAGTGGCCTAGCATCATGGAGTTGTGCCTGCACTTCTCTGAGAAGGGTGTCTGGCCCCAGGACAGCCACCTGTCCCTCTGACTAGTGATGTGTTTGAAATTATCTTGGGTTCCAAAGCCAGGGAGAGAGATATCAAGTGTGGGTCTGACTCAGAGGAACAATCCTTGGAGCTGTGATTGCCATGAGAGAAAGCAAAAGAAAATGAATACGCAGTGTATGTTTTGAGGGACCTGGGCAAGAACACTTTTATATAAGAGGTGGGAGGGGCACAGAGAGGAGAGCTCTGACACAGGAACCTGAGGAAGGGGGCTGCCCAGAGAAGTGGGGTGGGGGGAATGGATGTTTGTGTCTGTGTATTTACTTAAAGATTTTGCTCTGGTTATCGCCTCATTGGCCAGACATCTGGTTTTCCCAGGCGTCTCTGGGGGATGGAAGTCAGACAACATTACTTCAGCAGATCTAATGCCATCCACCCTGCACAGCTCAGGAACACCAGCCCACAGACGATGGGGAGCCCAGCCAATCCAGGGTGTGAGGAGCCCTCACTGAGAGATCAAGGCTGATGCTTGTTGTCTCTAATCACAAGCTTATGGATGGGAACAAATGGGGCCAGACACCCACGCTCCCCACAGCCTGTTGTCTTCATTCTGGGATGGGTAGAGGCAGCCAGCAGGATGTCATTGGGTGAGAGTAGGAGAGGGCAGGGAGAGGGAAACAGGTGACAGTGAAGGCAGAAAAAAGATGAGTGACTTGGGGGATTAGAGTTGGCTGGGGCTTAATGTGGTAAACTGGAAGATAAACTTTTTCAAAACTCCTCCACAGGAGACCCTGGGATGTCGAGAACGCTAGGGCACCTGCCCCAAATGCCTACTGAAGTGCATTTACGGTCTGTCCTAAATCTGAGGACAATCAATGTATCAGGATTTTGAGGGGACCCCATAGAGAGAGCAAAACCTCCCTTAACTAACTCCCATCTCCATCCCGAAGAGGGGTGTGTGTAAGACAGACAGAAAGAGAGAAACAAACAGACAGACCAGAACAGGCTATTTGGACATGGCAGATGGAGGTTTGGATCCCATATACCATTTCATAGTTACTTTATAGCTGAAAGATACTACTCCAACTCTACCTTTTTACATAGGAGAAAACTGAAGTCCAGAAAGGTTAAAGTGACTTGCCCGAGATCACCCACAGAATAAGTAGCAAAGTCTTGAATTCGAACCCAGCTCCTCGCCTTCCAAATCCAATGCCGAACTGTCTGGAGATGCGCAGCGGTGGGGGCCGGGGGGAACCCGCAAGATAAAGGTGGGGGGGAAATCATGTCTGCTCCGACATCCGCCTCTCCCCCACCATACAGTCTGACAGGACGAGCCTTGCCGGCATCATGCCTATTTTTAGTCAAAACTGGAAGGAAACTCAGTTTGGGGGCCAGGTTCTCAGTCTCTCCACACCCCACCCCCAACTCCCACGTAGCCGGCGCCCGGCACGTGGTGAGTGGGAAGCTGCTTGTGCTGGGGCCCCTCCAGCACTCCTTGTCCCTGGGACTGACGGCAGAGCCAGGTTGGGGAGTGCGGGGGTGGGGGGCTAGGGGTTCTGAAAAGAAGGGCCCGCCTCATCCCAGCGTGGCTCGCCGCCGCCCCCTCCCCAATTGTGAGCAGCCGTTCAAAAGCACTTGGCTACGCATTAATAATTTGGGCGTAGATTGCAATCAAACCATTAGTTGTAAGCTGTTCCTGGTGGAAACAGGTTGGTCTCCAGAAATGTAACTTCCAGAAGGCACTTTGAACCGCTTCTGTTGTTATATTTGGTTTCTTTCTCAAACTTTTGAAAATGATCACCATTAAAAGCTGCCTGGCGGCCTCCACATGCTCTTTTTCCTATTGGGCTGGTGATAGAGGCTACAAATCGGAAACCAGTAGACCCCTCATCCTCCAGCCCCACCCCCCACCCTCCCCCTACATCCCCTCTCCGCCCCAGCAAGGTTTGGGGAGGGACGGAGTGGGGAAGCGAAGTTAGGGGACTATCCTCTCGGAAGTGGTCACCTCTGGACAGCAAATGTCGCAACCAAGGTCCTAGAGTCGTCCTGTCTTTAGTGTTAGCTAAACATTAAATTAACTAGACAGCCAATCCCCAGACCGAATTCTGCCCTGAGAAGCTTATGATGGATGAACTGCAATAGGAGATGCATTAGATCTTCTTCCTCACCTGCCTGTGTGGATGATTTCGGCGGATTCCAACTCTTCCGCCATACTACTCCCTCTGTTTTCCCTCTCAGTTGGCTGCTCTTCCCTCCAGTCCTTCACCATCCATTCACAGTCAAAACCCGTACACCTGTAACCCCAGACAGAATTGGGAAACGGTACTTTGGGACACCTGGAGCACAGGAGTTCAGAATGACTCAGTGGGATTAGATAAGGAAAAACATTTTTTAAAATGCGTTGTCATCCCGGTTTTTTCCCCCAGAAGAAATAGATCTTCTAGAGGTTAGTATTGAGGTCAATGGAGTAAAGACCAGAGGATAAGGGATGTAAGGAAGCAGTTGTCCTGGGCGGGTGGAATCCTAACCAGGAAATTGAGGGTTTGGGGGTGGGGGAATTCAATAGGGAAGGGGGCTGAAGATCAGCTCACCCCATCCGGAGACACTGGGTTGGTCCAGTGGCCTAAGGAGCCAGCAGCCATAAACTGAGCCACGTCCTGCTACAGACACAGGAGGCTGTTGTCATGGCAACTTCATATTTATCCACTTTAGCTCCTAATTAAGGGGAAAAGCATATAACATATTGGATGTCAAGGAGGCTTTGTGAGCCTCAATTTAGCTGCCGTGCCGGGATGTCAAACTCCAGCATGATTGCTGTTAATCACCTTCCAAATTACTGAGACGGGTCACAAAGGAGACAGGCAGCCATGGCAGCTGGGCTCTGGGGGTGTAAGGGAAAGTAGGAATGGAATAGCTTGTCCAGTCCCCAGACTCAGGGAATTGGTGGGTGAAGGTTGTCTCTGTGGATGTGTCAGATAGAAAGTTCTATGTGGCCAGGGATCATATCTGACCCAAAATCCCTACCCCCAAACCCTCTTGATCTTCCTGGCCTAATTATTTTGATTTGGATGACTGACTAGATGGGGTAAGTGACAAATCACTAGTCCATTGATGACTGGCTGACCATGAAGTCCGCCTGATGACTGACAGATGACTAAGAGACAAGTAATTATTGAATGATGACTAGAGATAGACCGATTGACAACTAGTGAGTGGCTGACTAGAGAAATGATGGTTCTCTGATTGACTGAGTGACTGCCAGGGTCAGTCCATTTGTGACCCAAAAAAAGGAGAGAAAGTAGGTCTGAAGCATGGTCCAAAGGAAGAGGCCAAATATACTTTCTGCTCTCAGAATAACTGAATCTCCCAAGAAGGCGACAGAAAGTGAGAGCAGGGGCTAGCCTTATGAAGGTCATCCAGAGGCTCAAGTTCACTCAGCCTCTTTGGGGCCCTCCCAGCTTTCAAAGTATCTATCTCAGAGTCATCTCCCTCAGACTAGACAACAGTAACTTCCTACAGGGTCCTGACTCCTGCCAGGCCACACCAAAGGCATTGAGGGAGTGAAGAAAATAGTTGGGCAGATAGAACCAATGAGTTGGGTGGAGAGGGGTGCTCTGATTCATGAAGACTTTTGGCTACTGACTACTACCTATGTTCCTAAGTGGTCACTGCTTTTTATTGAACCTGTCCCCTGCCAGGAAACATTCTAGTGAGACAAGGTTACTCAACCCAGGGTTGAGACTGAGCTGATCATGGACAGAGAATCCAACTGGGACAGGGCAGCACCAATAAGCCAGGTTGGTATCAATCTCTATCATCTAGATTCTCAATTAAAGCAATTATGTCATTAAAAGAGTTCAGGAGGATGGAACCGTGTCCCTGTAAACTTTTGGGGAGGTGGCAGAGGCTACAGCACTCTAGAGGCTTGACTATGTGCTCCTTCCATACTACCATTCCTTCCCTTTGGGGCTTAGTTGATAGAATTCTTCGTTCAGGGTTGTGATGCTACTTCATTCATTCATTCATTCAACCAATCAACAAATATTTGCAGAATATCTACTATGTGGAAGGTATTGTTTGAGATAGGCACTGTAGGTAATGTTAAGATTTGCAAGACACAATCCTATCCACAAAAGCTTAGTATTTAATTGAGGAAGCAAGACACACTTATGAATATATAAGCAACAAATGCATTCATTCAAAAATATTTACTGAACACCAATTAAATACTTCCTCCCAAGCCAAGATGTATCTTTCTTACTGGCAGCTTCTACCCTCTCTGAGACAAGAATGTTGGGTCAGTGGGGTGAGGAGAGTTTCAGGCCTCCAAGATTCCTCACACCCCACCCCTCAAGGCCTCGGTCAACTACTCAAATAAATCTTTCAGCAGTCTTTTTGGGACACATCAGCCTATGCACAGGTAATAGTTTCTAGGATTCATGGAGGAGATTAGAGGAAGTTGAGATGTGATGGAAAGAAGGGAGTAGGTCTGTCTAGATCTCAGACTGGATGTTTACTGATTGAAATGATCTTTGAAAGATAGGATTTAGGACCTCATTCCTCATATCTCACATGTGATGTATATCTTGTGGTGTATTTTTGTGTATCACAGCTATCTGTATATATTTTTTAAAATGGGTTGATGTCTTTTATTTTTACATCACTTTCCTTTCTGAATATAACCTTTCCTCTACCCCTACCCAGCAAAGTTATCCCTTATAGCAAAGAATAAAAAAGAAAACGAGGAAGAGAGAAACAGCTCAGCAAAGCCAACCTAGTCTGACAGTATATGCAATGTTCACACCCAGAGCCGACCACCTCTGCAAAGGAGAGTGGGAGGTACATTTTTTCACCTATTATTCAGCACCAGGATGGGTCATTATAATTGTGTTTACATCTTAACCCTGTAAAAGACTGTAAGGTTGGGACCATGTCTTATCAAAATTTTGTATTTCCTCCAGTCCCTGGCACAATGCTCTGATTACAGTAGGTATTTAATGAATGTGCCTTGAATGAAGGCATGCATGCATGAATGAATGAATGTGAATGAATGAATGAATGAATGAATGACGATGAAAACTGCTTGAGCCTACAGCTATAGTTAAGACATGAGTGAAGTAAATGTCTTCCTTAGGAAAGCCACTAATGGTATGGACTGAGGCTCTGAATCCTCTTCCTCCAGCTCCTGAGCATGGACCTGGGAAGTAACAGGGCAGGTTGAAAGAGACTAGATGAGATGAAGGATGGTCACAGGAAAGGGGGAAGAACAACCTCAGAACAAGAGGAAAAAGCTTGATGAATTGTGTCCCTGGCCTAGTGGGAGGAGTTGCTGTGGCCTGGTTTCCACAGATGTGGGCTGCAGGCATTCTGCTGAATGGGAGGCTATTAAGGGAAAATACTTTTCAAGGAGCTGAGCAGCTGGGAGTGGAGATTTGTCAGAGTATTGCATGGGGGGCTTTGTCATTTTAGGCACAAGCATAGACTGGAGCTCCCCATGTCTGAGAGGTTGGAAGAAGCCTCGGGAAGTGCCCCAGAACCTCCCATAAGAGATGTGCACATCTTATTCCATTTCTCTGCCTCTACCTTCTCCCAAGCCTCTATCATTTCTGCCTTCTTGCCCTGTCCTGTTCATTCCTCTCTTATATGTGTCCTCCATACCTCCTCCCCACCCCCCACCCCCATTTGCAACAAACTGTCCAGGCAAGAAGAGCTGCAGCATCCATAGCTAGCTAGACCTGTCTTCCTCCAGGGCTTTCCATCTCTCTGGATCGCAGCCCTGCTGAATCTTTTGGAGCTGGTAAAGAGGAAGGTGAGAAACCCAGGAAGCAGAGAGATCTAGGGATTCTGTCATGTCTTTCCAGCCTTAAGAAAGATTACTATTTCCCCCAACCATCAGTGCCTGGCACTGCCTCTCCAGCTCATTAGATTGCACATTCTTTGAGGACAGGTACTATCTTTTGACTCTTTATATTCCCAGTGCTTAGCACAGAGCCTGGCACCTAGTAGGTGCTTAATAGATGTTTATTGATTATTAGTTGATCAATCCACAGAGGGTCCCAGAACAGGTCCCTATGGGGAAACCTATGCTGTGAAAAATGATTCTGGCTACAGAGAAGAGAGGGTGCCTGGTCAACATGTCATGTCCCTCATACCCTCCATTCTAGACAGTGATTTACTTTGCATCCTCCAGGAGAGAAGTTGGACTAGGAGGAAGGAGAAAAATTTCCCCTCAAGTTGAGGAATGTGGGCTCTTCCTTCCGGGTTTTAAGAACTAGACATATGGTGATCTGTCCCAGGCCCATAACTATGGATTGGAGGGGAACAATGATTTTGACCCTCTGAAAGTAGGGGAGTGGCAAAGATTTCTAGGGCTCAAAGCCACCAATGGAGTATACTCTCCTCATTCAGTTAACATTTGTTGATGTGGGCTTCCAAGGAAATTGAAGAATTGGCTGCAGGCCCTCCCCAGGCCAGCTTACCATCTTAGCAGAGAGGCAGGCAGATAGACAGACAGACAAACAATAAAATGACAGCAGGTTGGGGGGAGGGAAGGGTGGTTTCACAGCCCACACCGTAGAGACAATCATCTTCGTCACCGGGTGTATTGAGGGTGTATTGTGGTTGGGCTCTCTAGCTAGGAACGCTACTTGGGGAACAGAGAGTTGTTCTTCCGAGTGGTTGTTTGGAATGTTTTGCACATTTCAGGCTTAATCACTCAACATTTAATGAGTGTCTACGGCAGCAACTTGGCATAGAAGCCAATTACAAGATTGACTTCTACTATCTTCAGAAGGAAAATTCCCCTAGCTTCCTAGAGCTCAGCAGAGCCAAAGTTGACCTTTGACTTGATCCCTGCCTCCAGAGGCTACTGGAGTCTAGACCTTTCACAGAATGCTCTTTCCTTCCTGAGGAGTGTGAATTTGCATCCTTTTAGCTTTTTGGTTTTTTTCCCTCCTCATCTGCTAGGTTGGAAGCAAACAGGCCCATTAAGGCTCTGAGCTAGCTGTGTTTAAATTACCCAACAAGGTGTGTCGGTGCAGCTGAGCAGGCAGGTGATAGCCCCCACAGAAGCCTACATTATTCACTGCCCCCCAAGCCTGGGGCCTCCAAAGTGCTTTTCCAGTTCTTGCTGCACTCCTACCCCACCAGATGCAACCTGTATAGCACAGTGGTCAGCCTGGATCCCTACCCATATCTAGGAAATTCTAGGCCAAGCTGGATGAAGACTGACTAGGGGAAGGCAGGTGATGAAGTCTCCTGGGTCTCTCTAAGTAGCTCTGGCTTGATGCCTGGAAGTCATAGGACAATGGGAGACATGGGCAGGAGGGACACATCCAGCAGCGGGGAAAAAAAATTCACCCTTTAACAAAGTTCAGGGTTTTGGCTCAAATGAGCTTTCCTCTGACCTGAACTCTCAGGCCAGCTTTTCAGTCCTGACCTGAATTCTACAAATCAAACCAGGAGCATGGAGATAGTTTATAAACAAACAGAGCAGCAGGTTAGAGTTAAGGGTAAGAGACTGGTGTTGGGGATGGTGTTGAGGTGCCATGAGGACTGGATTTAGGGGTAAGGTATTAAGGTCAGGGTTGTCAGTCAGTCAACAAACATTTGATGTTGGGGATGGATTTGAGGTAGGAGTTTGGGTTGGGATGGTAATGGTGAAAAATGAATTCCTGTCCCTTCACCTCTCAGTGTCCAATTTCTGCTTCCTGTGGAATATGTAAAGGAAAATGGAGGTGGGGCCTCCCTCATCTTAAGGATGACCCTTCTTTCCCAGAGGACTTGATAGCTATCTTTGAATATTTGAAAGGGAGAAAAATCAAATTTGTTTGACTTGGCCCCTGGAGGGCTCTGCTAAATGCAATGGATACAAGGTAAAAGAGGTAAATTTGAGTTTTATGTAGAAAAAAAACCCTGGTAACTAGACCTATTCAAGGATGGAGTTGGGTAGCTGCCTTGGAAGATTGTGGGCTCCTCATCCTTGCAATTTTTAAGCAAGGCCTGGATAACATTTGCTGGGTATGTTCTAGGCTTGGAATAAATGGCACTGAGGTATCTTCCAACTCTGAAATTCTACATTGCTGGTTTCCTCTTGCCTCATCCTCTTCTCTATCTTCCTTCCCTTTCTTCCTCTCCTATTTTCCTTCACCTTTGCAGAATCAGAATTATGTCTTTTCCTCAATGTACTGAATGCCAGGATCAAGGTCAAGGGACAATTCCTGGATTCCTGTAACCAGGCAAAGTTCATGTCCTTGGGTACTTTTCTTTCCCTTTGCTAAAAACTCAGAGTTGAGCTTCAAATAAGATATTCTGAGTAGAAAATCCATCAGCTTCAGACCTTATCCTAGGGTGAGTAAAGACATTAAAGGTCACCTCCTCCCCTTCCTGGGATTCTGGCCTCTCCCCACCCTTCTCCCTGGGGGCCCAGGCTTCTCCATGCCCCCTCCATACCCTTTCTCTCTCCTCAGGGTGGCAGGCTGACTTATTTCACCCTAGAGCTCTTAGGTCAGGCTTTTAGAGCTGTCAGCGGAGGAGACCTCAGCCCCTTTCCCCCTCTCTCCCCTCCTTCTATGTTTTTTCATGTGAAAACACGCATTGGGGCATGAAGCTGAGGACAAGCATTGTACCACATCGCATTTTAAATGCATGTAATTAGCCAATAAATAAAATATAGAACCAGCATTCCAGCTCCACTGCTGTCAGTGACTTAGCAAGCATTCCATTCTGGGCCTCTAGAGAGCTGCTTGACAAGGGTCTGAGATGGGAGAGAACAGCATCCCAGGCATTCATCAAAGCAGGGACCCAAAATGGACCTTATTCCCTACCTGGTCTAGTGGTGGGAAAGGGAACAACTTTTCTACGTGCCTAGAAATTGCCCTCTGAAGCTGAGGAACTGATCCAAAACCCTGATGGCAATATTCTAGGAGAGACCTTGGCCTTTTTAAGTTAAGGTCTTTAACAAGTCTCAGTTTGACTGAGGCAACACTCTTCCAGGTTAGGCTGTTGTTATTGTTTGTCCTTCTGGAATAGGACTGTGACATCAGGAAGGTGATGCCATGACATGTAAGTGAATTGGATTTAAGTGAGGGAGGGCTATGCAAAGTCACCAGCCTCACTTTCTCCTCCAGAGCCATCCGGGTCCAGTGGCAAAATATAGATCAAGATGACTGGAGATGGCCCTGGATACAATGGGAGACCTTGGCCTTTTTAAGCTAACAGGTCTCAGTTTGACTGAGGCAACACCCATTCAGTGATTAAGGCTAGGTAAGAAATGAGGCAGATCAATCTGGGAGAGGAAGATCCCTAGGGTTTCTGGCCCAAAGAGAAACAATGGCTATTTACATTCATTTTGAGCCAATCGGCCCAAACAATGACCAAGCGGGGCTTGGTCTGGGACCTATTGTTGGCCAATCAATGAGAGCCAGAATTATTTGGGTTTAAGGCATGGTCATTAAGAAAAAAGGTTTCAGAGAAAAATTTATGATACAGGGCCTTCTCAAGTCATCCTGATCTATATCTTGCCACTGGGCCCAGATAGCTCTAGAGGAGAAAGTGAGGCTGCTGACTTTGCACAGTCCTCCCTCACTTAAATCCAATTCACTTGCATGCCATGGCATCACCTCCCTGATATCGTGATCCTCTTCCAGAAAGAAGGGCAAACAACGATGACAGTTCTAGGAAAGTACAAAGTGAGGACAGAGAGGGTTGGGGAGAAAGGGAAACGATGGAAAGTCCTAGAGAAGTGTGAGATTGGGAGGCGATCACCAGGGAGTGGTGAGCATTAGGTTGGGTATTATAGATGAAACCATAATGGGGAGAAGAATATTTGGGAGGGGGGCGTGAAACTAGGAGCAGAGGAACATTGGGTGGAATGAGAATGGAGTCTTTTTCCATGAGGATGTGAGGTGATTCACAGGGAAGACTCAGTCCCCCAAAGGCTTAGTTGCTCCTCTTCTGGGCAGATCCTTAGGGTTCAAGGCTTGGCGTACAACACAGTTGGTCCTGAACCTTAATTTTTGTTAGAAAGGACTAAACTCAGAATCCTAGTCATCAACATAGTTTTAGTAGAGATCATCTAGTCCAATCACTTTGTTTTACAGATGAAAAAACTGAGGCCCAAAGAAATAAAATGACCTGACCAGGTTACCCCGGTAGTAAGTAGAAGAGCTGGAATTTGAACTGGGCCCTTTCCCCCTCCCACTCTGGTGTTCTTTCCACTGTATCACAGTGCTTCTCTTCCACAAGTTGTCTACAGGGCTGACTAAGGCTTAGTCTGTATTCATAACCTATACCTAGGTGATTTGCTGTGGAAGTACAATGAGCTTTCTCTCTTCTTATTTCTGATCCTTGGGACTCTGAGTCAACTCTCCCCCATAAGGAGAAGAGTGAAGCCCTCCATTATGGCCAGGAAACCAGACAGAGAACCCTCACCACCTCAGTTACCCAGATAAGGAAAATTGACCCAGGCACCAGCTAAGTAGGGAACATACTACCCAAAGCAAGACCAGTAGAAACAGACAGCACATGAGTCATGCCTGGACCTTCAGGGTCCAAAAGTTAATTTCCCATCTGAGTAGTCTCCTAGGGAATAAGACTCCATGCAGAGTTCATCATTCTTATAACATCCATAGAAGCTTCCAAGAGGCCTTATTTTAACTGCCAACATGATTTTTCTACTCCAATCAATTCTCCATGCAGATGCCAAAGAGGTTTTCCTGAAGCACAGGTCTGACCATGTCATTAACACACTCAATAAATTCTAGTTCCTCTCTATTAATTTTACAGTAACCTGAGCATTGGGACTCTTTCCTCATTGGCGAAGATCTACACCTCTCACCTGGATGAGGCGGAGTTCTCAAGAATGAGAGAGAAAAGAGATCCAGTCTCTTCTGTTTCTTCTGGCTTCCAGCTTCAAGAAAGATGTGCAAGACCACCTTCTCTTCAGGTTGCTGAAAGGAGAAAAAGATTCTGGGAAGAACTTAACATATAGTACTTTAGATCATGTTCTTATTCTGAGCTTGCTAACCTAGAGACTTTGGGGGAATTCTCCTTTATTTGATATTTGGGTCTCTTTCTCTTAGTTGAACAGAATTACCTCACTCCCAATGGGAGAGGTCCTTTAATCTGTATTGTTTGCTACATATTTTTACATGTGTATCTTCTCTAATTTCTGCTTTCCTATTGACTTGGTTAAATGCTATTTAACCATTGCTATTTGCTATGCATGTGTTCATTGTGGATGTGGTTTCTGTTGGGAAGGAGTCAAGCTTTGAATATATAGCTTTGGGCCCTTTACACATTAGGAAATAGCAATCAGGCCCTTAAAAACTATATCCCCTAGACCAGCAGTGTCAAACTCAAATAGAAACAGGAGCCACCAAGCCATACATAACAATTCCTGTGGGCTGCATATTGACATAGAAAACCACATATTAACATTATATGTGTTCCATTGTATTTTTATTTATTTTGTTAAATATTTCCCTATTACATTTTAAATCTGGTTGGGCCAGGAGTATTGCAGCTCACAGTATCTGAAAACTCTACCCTAGACTAATAATGTTTAAGGGAGTAAATAGATAAAATTCTAGCCTGGAACCCCCTTTCTTTCTATTATTATTTATTTATTTATTTTTTGTTTTCAACATTCACTTTCATAAGATTTGAGTTCTAAATTTTCTCCCCTCTTTCCGCTCTCCCCTCCCCAAGACAGCACGCAAGCTGATATAGGCTATACATATACATTCATATTAAATATATTTTCATATTAGTTGTGTTGTAAAGAAGAATTAGAACCAATGGGAGAAACCATGAGAAGGAAGAAACACAAAAAGGGAGAGAGATCAAATAATATGCTTCAATATGCATTCAGACTCCATAGTTCTTTCTCCAGATATGGATAGCATTTTCCATCATGAGTCTTTCAGAGTTGTCTTAGATCCTCACATTGCTGAGAAGAACTAAGTCTATCAAAGTTGATCATTGCACAATGTTGCTGTTACTGTGTACAATATTCTGGTTCTGCTCACTCAGCATCACATAAATCTTTCTAGGTTTTTCTGAAGTCCACCTGTTCATCATTTCTTATGGAACAATAGTATTCCATTACATTCATATACCACAACTTGTTCAGCCATTCCCCAATTGATGGGCATACCCTCAACTTCCAATTCTTGGCCATTACAAAAAAGCTACTATAAATATTTTTGTACATGTGGGTCTTTTCTCCATTTTTATGATCTCTTTAGGATACAGACCTAGAAGTGGTATTGCTGGGTCAAAGGGTATGCATGTTTTTATAGCCCTCTGGGCATAGTGGAATCCCCTCTTTCTGAGGAGAGCAGAGTGATTGTCCTCTGGCTCTAACCTCCTCCTCCCCTCCTGGCAGGAATGAAAGTCTGCCTTAGAGAAGGGTGGGGTGAGAAGACACTAGAGATGTATCTATTTGGGCACCCCCAATAAGCCCCACATAATTTGTCTCACTAACTCCACCCCACACAGGCAAAGGACATTGATCTCCACCAATGAGAAGTGAGTCCTATCCCAATGGGCTACATTTGGGTCAAATATAAACTCTTCTCTTTGCCATTTAAAGCCCTTCTGAGCTGACAACCTGACCCTAACTTCCCATTATCATCCTTGATATACTCTACAGTTCAGTCACACCAGCCTTCTTACTACTCTTCATAAATGGCTCCCCATTTCCTATCCCATCCCTTTGTACTAGCTGGCTCCCCTGCCTGTGTTGTACCCCCATTTCACCTCTACCTCTTAGAATCACTTTTCTTTCAAAACTCTGCTCAAGCAAATCCTTCAACATGAAGCTTTTCCTGATCCTCTCAGTACATCCCCCAAATTTCCCTTATATTCATTTTGTCTCGTATACATATATATTCATATATAATATATGTGTGTATGTACATGTATATTTTTTATGTACATGTTAGCTCCTCAGGTAGAACGTAAGCTCCTTGAGGGTGGGAATTATTCCTTTTTACAGGAATACTGTTCCTGGAACATAATAGCTACTTAATAAATGTTTGTTGATTGATTATAGTTGTCTGCTAAGAAAGTACATGTGGACATTCTTGAGGAGACAGAAACATGTCCTCATATCCTTAGCTCCTCCTAGGATGGCCCAACCCTTCCATCTTCCCTTTTCTTTTGTCAGTTGCTATTACTGTCCAAAGATCCAAAGACCTTCCCCTCTTTCCTCTCCCTGCCCCACCTACCCTAGGATAGATAATTCACTGGGGACCCAGAGGACTGAGGTCAGGGGACCTCTGTATGTGTATGTGGGTGAAGAGAAGCTAGGGGGCATTCGATCAGAATACTGGGTTCCTGAAAGATCTTAGAGGAGCTGGGCGAGCACTGCCTCCAAGATCTTGAGCTCAGCCCTTTTCTCTAAATAAAAAGAATGACATCATCCTGGTGCTGAGAAGCCAGCCAGAAGGGAGGTATCACAGCATCGTAGGATTTAGAGCTAGAAAGGACCTCAGAAATCATTTCATCAAACCTCTTTCATTTTTAGAGACGAGGAAACTGGGCCTGGAGAGGTAAAGGGACATGTTCAAGGTGACATAGATAGTATGAAGCAGAGCCAGGATTCAAATACGAGTCTTTGGACTTAGGCTCCAATGCTCCTTCCACTAAAGATGCCTTGAGATGAACCAGGAGGTTTCTGAAAGAGGGAAAGAAGATGGAGTAGTGGGTCAGGTGAGAAAGGGAGCAATGGTCCAGCAAAATCCCCTCCACCAAAAGGGAAATGCCAGCTAAAGAATCCAGCCTAGAGAGGCACTTGGGGAGGGATAATATTTGTAAAGTATTTAGCACAGTGTCGGGCATATAGTAGGTGCCTAATAAATGCTTGTTCCCTTCCCCTTTCTCCCTAAGTTGGTATAACAGTTAGAGAATCATAGACTTGTTAGATCTTGATGTGTCCTTCAATTCAATCCAATTCAAAGAAACCTATATTAAATGCCTACTATGTGCAGGGCACAAGAATGCTTTGGAGATATTTTAGTCCAACTTCCTTGTTTTGGAGGTTTTAAAAACTGAGGCTCAGAGACACGAAATGACTTACTGAAGCTACACAGAGAATTAGGGCCAGAACTCAGGGTCCTCTCCAATATACTACCCTGCATTTTGAGGTGCAGATGAGTCATCATGAGGGAAAGGGATAAGTCAATCTCTGAATATTCTAAGGCTGAGAGAGGATCAGGGGCCCTTGATTTAACTCCAGTGGTATGTTTTCACAGGATCCTCCACTTCCCAAACCCCCACCCCCAATCCTCCTTTGTGACAAATAGTAGGACTCTCCCATACCTTAGCCTTCATCAGGAAATTTCCCACTGGTCAAACTCCCCTCAACCTCATCCCTGCCCCCTTTGTGACTGAGCACCAGCTGTGTACCTAGACACTGAAGACAGGCCAGGCTGGAAGTCAGATCATTCTAGCCTCCACCTCCTCTGAGGGACCCAGGCTAAGCTTCTCAGCCTGCCTTATCTGGGTGGCACAGTAGATAAGAGCACTGGACATGGAATCAGAAAGACCTGAGTTCAAATTCAGCCTCAGACACTTACTGACTATGTGACCCTGGCCAAGTCATCTACCCTTTATCAGCTTCAGTTTCTTCATCTGTGAAAATGAAGATTATAATAACATCACTCTGCCAGGGTCGCTGTGAGGACTGGGTGAGATAATATTTATAAAGCGCACAGCAAACCTGCCAGGTGTTAGCTATTGTTATCGTTCTCCCATCCCTACCTCAACTTATTCCTAAGGTATCTGTCATAGTGGGATCTGCATTTCCATCCCTCCCAACCTCCCCCTAAAACAGCTGCAGGTTCCCAAGAGCCTCCCTCTGTTTTGTTTTCCCTTCTTTCTTCCTTCCTTCCCTTTCTTTGTTGCTCAAGCTTCCCCTGCAGCTTCCAACTCCCGCTGTTTACCCTCCCCTTTGCCTTTGCTCCCACTCCATCGACACCCTCCCCTCACGGCCCTCTCCTTCTCCCTCTCTGAATTTTGACATCCCTTTCTCATTCTCTCTTCCTCCCTGCC
The DNA here is from genome assembly GCF_011100635.1 of Trichosurus vulpecula. Taxonomy (NCBI): domain Eukaryota; kingdom Metazoa; phylum Chordata; class Mammalia; order Diprotodontia; family Phalangeridae; genus Trichosurus; species Trichosurus vulpecula. Next base: position 50,168,967 of record NC_050575.1, read on the forward strand.
CTTTTCTCCTTTCCTTTGGTTGTCTCTGTCCCTTTTTCCATCCCTATCTCTGGCCCTGTCTCTGTCCCCACCCCTGCTGACCATTAAGATAAGTTTTCCCATTTCAAGCCATTTCAAGTGGATACAGTCTGAAGAGGACCCCTTTGCTAGATAGTTGGATTCAATTGGCTCTGAGTTCCTTGACTCTCAGCAGCAAGGAGGCCATGGGAGTTTCTTCCACCTGCCAGTTCAGCCCCAGGGCAAGGCTCTGTTCAACTCTAAACCAGTCACTCTCCTGGGGGGGAGGGGGTGGGAGGGTATGGAGGCTCCTCCATAGCCCAGGAAGAGACCTCAATGTCCTTCCCACTGCGGCCAAGTGTTGCCTCTCTCTGCTTCCTGAGCAGGGGGTGTGTGGGCTGAGGGCAGAAGGCACATCTTGCCTGTCATCTGGAGAGACGTTTGTGCAAAATGTTAGGTTTGTGGCTGTGATTCAGCTTCCTTAGCGTCTGGGCTGCAGAATCAGGATGTTAGGGGCATAGAGTGAAGGTGATGGGGACCGTGGATAGCGATGATGGAGGTGTTTGATGGAGATAATGGGAACATGGGCTGGGGATGATATAGATGGATGAGGATAACGGACAAGATGAGGATGATGGAAATATTGTAATGTAACATTTCTTTGTAATGAAAAATGGGCTGGTTTCAGAATTCTTTTTGCAGTAAGAGCATCTCTGACCAGTGGTATTTTGATCACAGTTCTCTGACTCTGAGCTTGACTTGCCCTGGTACTCCCAGCATAAGAACAAATAGTTCCTTATTTGCCTATTTGTGGTTGATCTGCATGGTGTCTACTGAGCTGCTAGAGAGGTGTGAGGGTCAGAGAGGGGATTGATTATCATGCAGACATCTTTGTGGGACTAGTAATTTAAACAAGAAATCCAATACATGTCCCATGGAGGCTGTCCAGCCCTCAGATGGCACGTCCATTCAGCAGAAAGGCCAAGATTATTTCATTGGATCATAGCTCTGGAGCTGGAGGGAACCTTGGAGACCATTTATTCCAACTCCTTCATTTTACAGAGGTTAAAACTGAGGCCTGTGAATGTAAAGTGACTTGCCCAATGTCATGTTGTTTATTGATCTCTCTTCTTGGGTACCCTAGGACTCAGTCTTCAGTGAGGGAGGGGCTTTGGAGAACCAGGGTGAGGAGACCATCTCTAGATCTAGGAAGAAAGGAGCAATTTATTAACCCTGCCAAGGTGACCCCAGAAAAATTATCAATAGATGTCTGCCTTCAACCCTGATCGTGGAAGTGGGAATGGGGGAGGTGGAGAAGAACGGGGCAGTAATTTATATTCGGGATACTCTCCTTGAGGGCCAGGGCTGGCTAAGGAACAGCAGTGGCCCAAATACCTGGACACTTTCCACCTAGTGGCCTGACAACATGGGAATGCCCTTGACTAGTTATAAGGAGGTCCACTCCAACCTGTTGTTCTCTCTAACCTCTGTAGCACTAAGACTAACCACCGTGCATTGGTAAGGTGCTTAGAGATCCCCCAATGAGCACTGCTGTGTGGGTGAAATGGGCTGTTGTGTTCCTGGTGGGTGCGTGATGATGACAGGTTCCCACCCAGCAGAGCCGTGAACAGAAGGGATGAGCCGGCACTATCTTTAAATAGCTCTTGCTATGTCTCATTCACAAAGCCCTGGCCCTCTTGTCTAGCTGGCCAAAGGAGTCACTGTGTGAGACTCAATAAATAGGTTGGAAACAAAACTGAGACGGAGGGAGGGAGATCAGTTTACCCCTCCCCAACACACACATACACACACACACACACACACACACACACACACACATACACACACACACACAGCAACAACACCTGCTGGTCACAAAAACACCTGCTAAGTAACACCCACTAATCACTGTACCTGAGACACAACATCCCACTTCCATCCTAGGTGAAGGGAATGGGGGTGGTGTGGGATCTTGGAAAACTCCTGAGGGCTTAAAAGGAGCCAAGAGACAGGCTCCCCCTGGAACCTATTCTTGGCAGGAGGAGGAGAAGGAATCAATAATCTGAATTTGAATCTGTTCCCCTACCAGACCATCATGGGTCAAGGGGAAATGTCACACCCATGAAAGTGGGTGAGCTGCCCTGAGCTACGCTGTGAATTTATTTATACATATACCCCCAAGAGTTTCATAGACACAGAATTTCAAAGCTTGAAGGCACCCTTAGAGATCATCTAGACCTAACGCTCTTAACTTTTTTGTGTCATGGACCCCTTTGGTAGTCTGATAAAGCCTATGGACTCCTCAGAATAACATCTGTAAATGTATAAAATACATAGGACTGCAAAGGAAATCAATTATATTGAAATACAGTTATCAAAATATTTTTAAAATAAGTTAATGGACCCCAGGTTAAAAATCTCTCTCATTGTACAGATAGAGAAACTGAGTCTCAGAGAGGATAACTGATTTGCCAAAGCTCACAGATCTAATTAATGGAAGAGCTGGGACTAGAAATGAGGTCTCCTGAGTTCAAGAGCAGATTGGTCCCTTACAAACCATGAACCTAAATCAGTAACCTCAAAAGATGTAGGCTCCCTCTTTCTCCCCATCACAAAAAACTTCAACATAACCCTACCACAGCCTTCCTCCCAGGTCTTTTCATAAAGCCCCCAGGGGGAAGGAAAAGTCTGATAAAGGCCAGAGCAAGGTAACAATCATTGTCCCTCACAATATACCCCCAACCTCCCCTGGCCCAAAGCCAGGGGAGCATATGTGACTTGTAAGGTGTTACTTCTCAATTGATATTTATTGATCGATTGACTGATTAAGAATGTTCTCCCTTTCTCCTCCAAGAAAAAACTATTTTAAGTAACCCTAGACTGAAGCTCCAAAAGGAGCCCCCCACTTTGACCAGTGGTCTCTGAAAGGACTTAATTCTGTCAAATACATAAATACTCATCAATCATCCTTATCATCATCATCACTGAATGTGACTGCACACAATACTAGTCTCAGAACCACATAAACTGGGCATTCCAGAGTCCCACCTCTCTAGTGGCTGACAGTATAAAAACCACACAAACACACACACACACACACACACACACACACACACAAGTGTATAGGGTACGTAGGTGACAATGAGGTATAGTGGTAAGAACACAGCTTTCTGATGCAGGAAATCAGACTTGGGTTCTAATCCTGGCTCTACCACTAAGCCTTGGGTGTGCCAATTCACTCTCTCTGGGTCTCAGTTAATAATTAAATAAACAGGTAAAATGAGGTGACCTCCAAGATCCCTTTGAGTTCACAGCAGCCACTACAGGTGTCTATTAAGCCAACACATGAAAATTCGGTGATGTCTCCATGCTACATGAAGGTTGGAGGAATCCCTAAGGTATTCCAGTGACCCCTGGGCAGTTTGGATTGGACTTGGAGCTATAAAGACTGCTATTTACGACTCTGTATCCTCTAGGGACAAGTTATTTTAATCTCTATCTGCCTCAGTTTCCTTAACTGTAAAATTAAATTGTTGGATTAGATGATCTTTAAAAGTTTCTTCCTGCTCTAGATCCCATGATTCTAGGAACCCAGTCCTATCTGCTTGGTCACAAGCTTAAGCTTGCTTTCCCCAAACGCCCCACCCCCAACCTGGCAGCTAGAGGTGAAAACCGGTGAATGACATACACTGCCCCAATTAGAGTGGCCTCAGATAATTGAAGGCCAGAGTGGAGTAGGATACACTCTAATCACACACACACACACACACACACACACACACACACACACACGGGGAACCCCCCATAAATCTGCCTCCCCACAGGGACCTCAAGCTAAATGCCAAGAGCTGCAGCAGGCTGGCTGCTGGGGACATTAGCCTGAGCTTGTGAGAAGCAGTGCATGACTCAGCATTGGAGAGGGGACATCCATCACCCTGGGCAATTCTGGAGAGGGAAGAGAACCAGAAGGCCTTCCTGAGGACGGCTACTGTTAAAGAAGGCTGTCTCTTTTCCTCTGAACACTGAATGCCTTGTGATGGGAGAGTAGAGGGGACCCTGAAGTTGGAGGGGTGTTAGATGTGGGGAGGATAGGACCTGGAAGAGCAGAAAGGGATTGAGGGACAGAAAAGGGATGGGGTCACAGTCCACAAAATACTACACAGGGTACAGACTGAAGGGGATATAGGCTGTTCACTCAGTCTTGCAGTGTTAAAATGGTAAGCAGAGGAGATAGCTTTGAAACTTAAAGGCCACAACTTTAAGATTTTTAAAGGGGACTACCACTTTACATTAAGTATATGGACTTCATTACCCCCAGACTTCTTACAGGCTGAAAATAGAAACAAGTTCAAGAAGGGTGACTGCACACATGAATTAATGAATGACAGGTTCCTGATGGGTTATTATAGGGAGTTAGGGATGCTGAGGGTACCTCCCTAGCTTTGTGAGGTCACTACCATGGCTGGTAAGTCCCACAGCCTCTCCTAACTTTCCTTTTGTGCCCTATTTTGAGCAATTAGAGAGTGATCTCTTATTTGGCTCCCTTCTGAGTGGGTAGGTTTTCCCCCTACACTGAGGCTCCCAAATCCAAGTATCCAGACTTCATCTCTCTCTTGAACTGCAATTCAGCATCACAGCCTGCTTGCTGAACATGTCCACCTGGATGTCCAATGGGCATCTCAAACTCAACTCATCCAGGATGGAACTCTTCATCTTCTCCCCCAAATCTACCCCTCTTTCTAACTTCTCTGTTTCTGTTGAAGGGGTCACTGTCCTCCAGCCCATCTTGACACCTAGGTTGCCAACCTCAAAGTCCCCCTCAACTCTTCATTCTCCCTTATCCCAACCTCACCTTACCCCAGCTATCCAACCATCTGTCAAGTCCTATCAATTCTGCCTCACAACAGATCTCAGCATCCACCCCCTTCTCGCCACCCACATGGCTACCACTCTAATTTAGGCCATCCTTAGCTGAACTAGACTATTTCAATGATCTCTGAACTGACTCCCCGCTTTTCAGTCATCTTCCATACAGCTCCTACATCACTATTTTGAAGGCACAGGTTTTACCATGTCACGCTCCTACTTAAGAATTTTCACTGGCTCCCTATTGCCTCTTACAGAAAATACAAATTACTCTGTTTGACATCTAAAGTCCTTCACAATCTGGTTCTAATTTATCTTTTCAGATTGATTTCATATTGCTCCCTCTACACACTCTCCATTCCAAAGAAACTAGCTTCTTCGCTGTTCTTATTGCCCAACATTCTAGATACGTGGAATTTTACCTATATCAAATTGCTTGTTTTCTTTTTCTTTTTTAAATTTCATTTTATTGTTAATTAATGAAATGACATAAGCATTTCCATAACTGTAGGATTAAAAAAAGATGATTTCACATAAAACTGCAGATCTATTATGTACAACTTGTTATTCCTTTTAAATATATAATAAAGTTAACATGTCAATTTTTTTTCTCTTTTTTCCCCTTCTTTCTCAATGAAGAGGGTGGGAAGGGAAAATGGGAGAGGATTTGGAACTCAAAGTTTTAAAAAGACAAATGTTAAAAACCGTTTTTATATGTAATTGTGGAAAATAAAAATTTAAATAAAAAAATAAGAAAAAAGAAATATGGAATTTTAGAGTTGGAAGAAACTTCAGCAGCAATATAGTCCAATTCATGTCTAAAACTAATTTCCACCATAACATACTTAATAAATGGTCACCTAGCCTTGGTGTGAATCCCTTCAATGAGAGGGAGTTCACCACCACCCATTCTATTTTTGGACAGCTAATTCTAATTGTCAGAAAGTTTCTTCTGAAATCAAACCTAAATTTGTGTCTTTACAACTTCCACCCATTCACTGCTCCTGATTCTGCCCCTTGGGGATAAATAGAGCAAATCTAATCCTTCTTCTAAGTGACTATGCAGTGAAATACTCAGACAGCTATCATGTCTCCACTGAATTTTCTCTTCCCCAGACAAAAAAGCCCTTCCTTTAATGGAACTTTGGATGACACAGATTCACAGATATAGATATAGATCATAAAGAGAGAAATAGATGGATGGATGGATAGATATTTATCTCCTCCATTAAACATTATCTCCTTTCCAGTAGAGATTGTTTCATTCTCCCTACCTACATTCCCAGAGCCTTATACAGGGCCCAGAACATAGTAGGCTTTTAATAAATGCTTTTTAACTGATTGTCTAACCCCTAACCTCATCTACCTTCTACCTGTAAAGTTGATTTTTTTTGAACATTAGTGTAAGACTTTACACTTTCACCTAATGAATTTCATCATATTAAATTTAGCTCCAATGTTCTAGCCTGGCAAGATCTTTTCGGCTTCTGACTGCTTCCCTCCCAGATCTGTGTCTTCTGCAGATTGGTTGAGCTTGCCATCTATGCTGTTATCCATCTTCCTCCTCATTTGCCTATGCTCAGGTTGTCCCCCCAGTCTGGAGTGGCCTCCTTCCTCACCTCTATCTCTTAGAATCTCTAGCTCCCTTTAAGGCTTAAGTGCCGACTTTCGTAGCTGTTATTGCCCAAACCTATTCCTTCAAATTTCCATTTTATTTACCTGGCATAGATTTTGTATTGATTGACCGATGTATGACTTGTTTCCTCTCACTAGGGCATCAGCCATGAGGGCAGGGACTCTGTATCTTTGTATCCCCAGCCCAGAACAGAGCACAGTGTATAATAATTAGTAAATATGAGATTGAATCGAGTGCGACAATGCTCTCTGAATCTTATTTCTTCTCTGTTTGCCAGCCCTTCAGGTCTCCCTTGGGGACAGATGGCTCCACTTGGGGAATGTTTGCTGGGGGCTGGGAAACTTTGTTTGCTGATTCACGAAACAGCCGAGGATGTATTTCAGCCCAGACCTGCTGATTTGCATATGTTCCGGTTTTCTGAGTGTTTCCTTTCCTACCTCTTTTCACTCCCAGCCCTTTAGTATAGCTATTTTGGCAAGGTCTTCATTACTTCCTAATTATTCTTATTTCTTCCATTTATTTGTCTTGTTAAATGCAGAATTCCAGCAGCAGCTCACTTTCTCATCTGTTTTAGATTCATTGTTAATGTTATGCTTTAGACATTCACTAAGCAGGTTTCGTGGGTTTTACGTAGCCTAGAGAGGAATATGCAACCCATTCTTCTGGCCTGACCTCTTGCTTGTCCTGCAAGGCCTTGTTTATGCAGTGGCTGGAGCTGTGCTCCCCCCTCCCTCCACGTCTCTCCCAAACTCCATGGTTCTCTTTTCTATGACAATTTCTCTTCTCCCTCCCTCCCTCCATGGTTCTGCGCCTGTCTATGGCTCTCCTGTCTCTGACAATACCTCAATGGTTCCTCCCTCACTCCTCATGGTTTCTCCTCCCTCTTCCCTGCCAGGTTCTTCCCAATCTCTGCCCAAAACTCCCTCCCTCCTGGCCTCCCCCCCCACCCCCATGGTTTCTCAGTGCCTTGGTTTGCCTACCCATCTCTGAGTGGTTCTTTGTGAGTCACGTTGGGTTCTTCTTGTTCCACACATTTTCTCCCGAATTATAATCTGTTGTTCCTTAATTGTGCTGCGTCTCTCTCGATCTTCTAGCTCTGCGGCTCACTCTGGATGTTAATACATTTTCCCAGAGCTCTGCACAGTCCTCATTAAATTTCTTAATCCCCAACAATTCGCTTCCTTAAAGCCTAACAACCTCACAGGCTGCAGCAGTCTGTGCAGCAGCCCCCTTCTCCTGGCACCAGATTGAGACAGCTCGGGCCCCTAGGAGCGGCGCCTCTGATTTCTCTTGTTCACATGTTGCTGTGTTCCCTTCCCTCTCATCAATGCCGTGTACCCCTGGGGTGGTGTGATTCCCTTGTTCCCTAGCCTGGGGTTCCCTGCTCCACACATGTTTCAAGCTTAGCAATGTTAGTCCTTAGCCCCCAGGAGGGACAGTAGGTTTATTGAGGGCCAAGTCGATCGCCCATGGAGGCTTAGATCCCTCCAGAGTCTTACAGACTGGGCCCACCCCCCTACATACACCTATAGCTGCTGTCAATGCTGAGATTTTCATCTTAATTTCCCAGCTCTGTCCCTTCTCCCTCAACAGCCCTGATACAGCTACCTACCCCTTTTAAACCTCCACTTAATCCCTTTCCTCTTCTAGCCTGCCCTCCAGGCTGGTCACATCCCTCCTGCCATCCTTCAGCTGCTTAGGAGATGAGGTCACACATTTTCATCTCCAGGCTAGTGACCTTGAAGTTCTCTCTTCTTTCCCCCTATCTTCCCCACCTCACATTCCTGCCAACCCCTCCCCCTTCCTCTCCTGTCCGAGCTAAGGTTATTTCTAGTCAACTGTGCTGTTTTGGGTCCTGTGGAGACCACCAGGGCTTCTGAGAGGAGGGAAGAATGATTTAAAAAGGAGGTAGTTTGGGGATGGTTTACAATGTAAACCAGTAGGAGTCTGCAAGTCAACAAAAATGTGTTAAGGGCTAACATAGTAAGGTTAAGTCCTGAAGATACAAAGACAGGAATACGCTCCTTACTCAAGGAGTCTAATGGGGTCAAGATGACAGGTAAATAAATAGCTGTATGCAAGTTACTTACAGAGTAGATGGAAAGAAAGCCTCCAGAAGAGGAAATTCAGCAGCTCTTCCTACCATGTCAAACTCTTTGAGAGCTGGAGTTGGAAACAGCCCTAGCTCTCCAGATCAGAGGCAGGCTGCTCTAGGACCCTGTCACAGCAGCTCTGCTCCCCTGGCATTGGCACTCCCCTGGCAGAGAGAGACCTTCCAGAGGTGAAGTAGTTCAACATTCCCATTTTATAGATGGGGCAAACTGTGACAGTGGCGGAGGTGGGGGTGGGGGTGGAGGGGGAAGAAACCTGCCTAAAGCCACAGGGGTAGCAAGGAGCAGATGTGAGATTAGAATTCAGGAGAGAATCCTGTGCCCTTTCCACCACTGCAGGTTTATTGCATTGACTGAGCCTGCCCTAGTGGTGCTTCTAGTTCAGCTGGGGAGGCAGGACTCACAGCTGAGCACTCCTTCAGAGCAATTACAAAGCAACTGTATCAGTCATACATGGGACTGGCTGTGTGTGCACTTGAGCTGATGAAGAACCCAAGGGAGAGCTTGCTCTGATCTCTCTTTTCCTGAGAGATGAGGGAACAGTTGAAGCCTGAGCTGGGGGCTGCTCAATCTGGATGCCAGGGAAGTAGGAGTTTAATAAATGCTTGTTGATTGATTGATTGTCCAAGGTCCTGATCATTTCTTCCAGGTTAGTAATCCAGGGGCTAAACATCTGGGAAATGAAAGATAACCCAGCTGGAGTCTTTCCCATTGACCTCACCCCAGGAACTTGCAGATGAGAATGTTTCACAGGGATTCCAATTTTTGAAAAAATCCTCTACTAGGGGAGGAGACCTGGGGCACAAGATCTAAGGAGATACTTTCCCAGTCTTCTTGCAGCTTCTAGGGAGAGGAAGAAGAAGAAACATATATTTACCATACTAATAACCAAATAGTGTGAGTAGTGGTGGTGCTAAGGAGAGTAGAGGTTATTGAGAATTTCCCAGATTTATAAAAAGCTCTTCCAATACCCCAATACCTCTCCTGCCCTCTGTTATTTCTTTATGTGTTTGTGTGTGCACCCCTCTCTCTGTCTGTCTGTGTGTTTGTGTGTCTCTCTCTCTGCCACTCTGTGTGTGTCTGCGTCTCTGTCTATCTGTCTCTGTGCCTGTCTCTGTGTCTATGTCTATCTCTGTGTCACTGTGTCTCTATGTGTATGTCTCTCTCTCCCTCCCCCTTCCTTTCTCTCTCTCTTACTGGGTAACAGGCATCGAGCACCTGCAGAAGAGCCCCAGGCCCTACAGCTCTGACCACAATCTTTCTACTAGATGCCTTCCCATTGCTCCAGCTCCCTTTAAAAACATACAATCATCTATCTCCATAACCCCTCCCTGTGGCAGGTAAGTGAAGATTATTACATATTAAAATCTGAAGCTCCCTTCTAATGGGGCACTCCTGGAGAACACAACAAATTACTGTGCCACCCCTCCCCCTTACTGGGGAATAATCATTAGTGCCATAGGAAATTCTAAACAAGTGATTAAATCATTATGAGGAAGGGCACCATGAGCCTGCTTCACCATAAAGAATCAAACATACATCAGGAAAAAGCACCTGTGAGCTGTAAGGTAGAGGTGGAAAAGGGAAGAATCTAGGATTATCCATGGCTCTCAAACCCCCTGATGAGAGAGGGACCTCTCTGGCTGCAACTTACATAGTCGGAACCCTACTAGACCATTTTCTCTGTTCTTGAGCATAAGAGTCATAGACTCAGGGATGAGGAGAATGAGAGATATTATTTACACTCCTCTCCCAAACTCTGACCATTCCTTGGCCATGGTCCTCAACCCATCCATAGTCCATCCCTCACATCCTGATTGTGCCCTTGTCTTGACTCCACCTCCTTAAACCTAACCCCAGTCTTACCATTGACCCCAATTCAACTTAGCCTAACAACAGCCTTGTAAACAATTGGTTTCTGGATTCAAGGAAGAGGGGCATGGTTTACACTCACCAAAAATCTATCTGATTATAATAAATTGATATCAGAATAAAGACTCCACCAAGGACGTGTACAACTTACTGACATAACCACCCTGGGTCCCCTTTGCCCTTATTCTGAAATGAAGGACAAACAATAACAATCCAGACTAAAGATTCAGGTATACATCGCAACAAGGGGAGGCCCAACAAGGAACTGGGCACCTCAGCCAAGCCTGGCAAAGTGACCTTGAGTGGCTTCTTGGCCCACCCTCCCCCTTCTCTCTAGGGTATATTCCTTTGTACTCCAGGGTAAACAAGCTATTCTGGTGCCTTTTGAAACTGCACCAATCTAGGATAAGAAAGCCCTCTGCCCCTTTGAATATGCCAAATAAGAATATACCAGATAAGAATAAACAAACTGGCTGATACAATTTCTTTATTTACCTATGGATTCATCAGTCACTCTAACCCCTTCCCTTATCCCTCCCTCCCTCCCTCTGATAAGATTTTCTCAACCCCCAATATACATCCTAACCCACACCCCAAAATTGGATCCATGGCCATGCCCCACTTTGAGTTTTTGTTGAGGGAAATAAAAAAGGAGAAGGGTTGAGGAAGAGAAGAAAAACAATTGCTGACATTTATGTATTCTTTAAGGTTTGCAAAGGACTTTACATACATTATCTCATTTGACCTTCAACAACCCTGTGATGTAGGCTCTACAAGTATTATTATCATTTCTATTTAACAAATGAGTAAAATATACTCTGAGAGGTTAGGTAAATTTTCCTGCTAACATCAGAAACTGGATTTGAACCCGGGGGTTTCTTGACATCAAAGTTAACTCTGTTTCCTGAACATGTCATTTGCTCTTGTCAGTCTGCACCTTTGATCAGTTTCTTTTCCATGCTTGGAATTACTAGTCTTCACCTGTTGAATTCCTTCCCATCTTTTAAAGCCCAAACCAAATGCCACCTCCTCCATGAAGCCTTCCTTATCCTTTTTCAGCCTTAGACATCAGCTGACACTCTGCCTTGTACTTCTCTAATGCATTTATCACTATTGTGCTTCCAATTTATGTATTTGTGTCTTTTTCCCCTATCGAACTATAAACTCAACAAGTAGAGGGACCAGCCATTATTTGTACTTTGTATCTCTCCTCTTCCCACCCCACACTGCCCCCACCTCCCTCCACCCTGCCTCTCCCCACCTCACCCAGTACCAACTCAGTGTTCTGCACCCAATCAACATTCAGTAAATGTTTGTTGAAAAATTGAATAAACGGGCTCTATCCCAGGTTCTCCTACGAACTGGCTTTGTGACTCACTTCTCTGAGCCTCAGGTCCCTTGCTACTCTAGCAGTCTATGGTTCTTTTTATGGCATTTAAAGCCCTTTGTAACCAGGCTCCAAACTATCTTTTCAGCCTCATTATCCGTTACTCCCCTTCATGTACTCTTCAGTTCAGCCAGTCCAGCCTCCTTGCTGTTTCTTACACAGGACATTTCACTTCTCTTCTCCACGGCTTCTCCCATACGTCGAATGTATCCTCTCTTACCCTCTGCCACCTAGTTTCCCAGATGCCCCTGTGGCACTGAATTTGCACTTAGAGGACCCAAATGGGAATCTTATACCACATGAATAACCTTGGGCAAGTCCCTTTCATTATCTGTAAAATGAACAGGGTTGAGCTAGATGACCTCTAATGTGCCTCCTATCTCTAATATTGTAATCCTAGCATCTTTGAAGGAGGCCCCCCCTGCTCCTCAGTACTCATTGGGGAAAAAAAAATCGTATATCTCAACATCAGCTTAAGGACAAAGAGAAATACTGTAGTTCAGAGACACTCCAGTTTCTTCCTGTAACACTGTTCTCTATAGACAAGAGTTTTGCACCAGGTCCGAGTGAGTGTCTTGGACCCTGGCCAGTGGAGCTTTGGGACTGAAGTTGCTTATACAGCAGTGCCATGTGGTAGGCTTTATCGGTCTGTCTATATTAACCTGTCTATCTATGTTTGAATAACCTGAAGATAGAGTATTAAACCAGCCTCTACTTATGCCTCCCCTTTTCCCCAGAACCCAAGCTCACACCCACCCCAGGATTCAGCGTACTTTCTGTTGCTACCTGTAAGTTTCCTTTGAAGATCTCTGTGTGGGTCCACACAGGTCCAAACAGTGGTTTGTATCTGTGTAGATACAAACCCTTTTTTGTTCACTCATTCAGTAGTGTCTGACTCTTCGTGACCCCATGAACACCAGGCCCTTCAATCCTCTACTATCCATCAAAGTCTGTCCAAGCTTATGTGCATCCCTTCTGTGACACTATCTATCCATCTTGTCCTCTGCCATCTTCTTTTCCTTTTGCCGTCAATCTTTCCCAACATCAGGGGATACGCACAGACACACACACACACAGACACACACACACACACACACATACTTCCCCAAACCAAGATCCTCCTTCCTGGCCTTAGGTTGCCAGAAGGTAGGCATCTAAGGAAAGGCAGGTACAATGGGGATCTTGGGAGACTTGGTCTGGGCCTTGGGCTCTGTGGTGACTAATGTGCAGGGTACTTAGGAGGTTGTGGTAAATTATTCACACAGTTTCTGTGAATTATTCACACTGTTATTATTTATTTTTCAGATGTGCCTGCAGCAGAGCCTCCAGGCCCATGTTCAAAGAATGACATAACTCCTGACTCTGGATTGTCTCAGTCCATAGAGACCTGCCTGGGCTTCTTTCCTGGTCAACTACAAAGCTAGTTCCTTTCTCAGGTCCCACTTACTTGGCAGAAAGGGTGAGGGGAGGCACCGCCTGAGGGGAAGAACAATGCTGTGGGCCTACAAGGCCTCCCTGGTCATAGCTAGGTTCCCATAGGCCTGCCAGCTTGCCCCTCCCTAGGTGCCTGTTCCCATGTGTCCCATGAATCCCCCTACTCTTCCACCCTTCTGCCCAAATGCCTTCTTGTCCACAAGCCTGAGTTTCCATGATGTTGGTGTCTGAGTATGTCCGCATGTAGAAATATATAACTACCAAATGTCAGCATTGGAAGAAACCACAGAGATGATAATAATAATGACTAAGAGGTGTATGACACTTTACGGCTTTTAAAGCACTTTACACATTATCCCATTGGATCCTCACAAGAACTTTGTGATGCAGGGGCTATGATCATTCCCATTTTACAGATGAGGTAACTGTGAGAGCTTATGTGACTTGCCTAGGGTCATACAGCCAGTAAGTATCTGAGAAGTATTCCAGGTCTTCCTAACTCCAAGTCCAGTATTCTATCCACTTCACCACCTAGATCATAAAAGTAGCATGATACAGTGGAAAAAATGTTGGCTTTGGAGTAAGAGGCCCTGAGTTCAAATGTTGCTCTGATGTTTATTATCTGTGTGACTTTGGGCTTAATTTTCTTACTTAACTTACTTAACTTTCCTGGGACTCAGTTTCCTCATCTGTAAAATTGAAATAGACAGATTAGATGGCTTCTGATATCCCTTCTTAATTTAAGATTTAGTCCAACTTCTTCATTTTACAGGTGGGGAAATTGAGGCCAAAAGAGAAATGATCAGTACAAAATCACAGAGATGATAACAGAAACCTTTAGGACCCAGGCCCCCTGACTCTAGGGTCCAGTATACATTCTCTTATATCACATTGTTCCTGTATGTGTCCATGAGCTCCTCCACACATGTCCAGTATTCATACAGGCACATTTGTCCTGTGTGTCACTATGTCTCTGTGCCCACCTGAGCTGGATCAGTACCCTTATGTTCATACACACAGTTCGAGGGAATTCATGCTGTTACCTTGATGGTTCTCTTGGTTTGAGCTGTGAGTGGGAAGGTGGGTGTGCTTGCTGTAATATGTCCTTGTCTGCCTGGCCCCACTAGCCTTTACCCCCTCCCGGGCTTCAGACCCTGCAGCCGTGGGCAGGATACACCCAGCAGCTCTCCCTTCTTGTAGGCACAAAGCAGGGCTGGCGTCTCCATGGCAACCAGAATCCAGACCAGCCAGAGCTTGTCAGATCAGGGCCAACAGCCTGGATTTCCTTCAGTGGTGGAGATGTAGCCTTTGCCTATTGGGAGCTGCAGACTTTTCCTGTATGTGTGGAAATCCTATGGCCACTAACCAGGCAGAGGGTAAGGAGGACAACACACAAACTCAGCCAAGGCCAGGGTGGGTCCGACAAGCTTTGCCCCCAAAGATCCATTCTCTGGAAGACTAAAATTACAGACTCACCAGGAGTGCCAGGACATAGTAGTGAAGTTTATAAGCATGGAGCCATGGAAAGAGGGTTTGACTGAGAATCACAGGACCTGAGCTGGAATGTTTCTGCTGCTGCTTCCTCCCTGATGACCTTGGGCAAGCACTTGAGCTCTCTGAGAACCAGTTTATCTGGAAAATGAGGAGCCTGGATTAAATGATCTCTTGGATTCTTGTCAGCTTTAAATATTTGATCCTATAAGAACTGCACCCCGCCTTTTTCCCAAATACCAGCTATCAGTCCCTGCCCTCAAAGCTGCCTGTCCCTTAGAAAGTAAAATCTGTTCATTTACCAAAAAAATAATAGTAACTTGGTTCTTATCCTTCAGAGGGGAACTTGCATCTAAAAAAAGAGAAAGGTTTCTAGCAGGGAGGACAGTGCTTAACCTGAAGAAATTAATTGCCAACAGGGAAATTTCAGGCATTGGGGGGAAAGATTTCTCTAGAGGTAGGGAGGGGACTCCTGGGTTCCTTCTAGTTGCTATAACCTACTCTGCCTGTGAGGCCGGCCTAGAGACTGGGACCTAAACTCTCTTTTTGCCCACATCATAGATAGCCACTCCATAGAAGCCTATTCATCTGGTTATAGGTGCCTTTCCTCACTTCCTCAAAGTAGAAATGAAGAAATCCAGCTGTACTGAGTCATCTAGGGCCCAGGAAATCCAGGTTTATATTTAAACCCCAAAGCAGCTGCCTCAGCAGGCTTCTGGGTTGCTCCTCATGCTATCTTATCTCCAAGCACCTGGACCCACAGTTCTCCAAAGTCTCTATTCTCTCTGGAAGGAATCATTTAAGTAGGGCAGGGAGGCGAAGTACTAAGGCTGGAACCTCTGAGGGTCAGACAGCCTAGTCTGAGCTTATTATATTGGTGCCCTTGGCTGATTCGGTACCATGGAGAAACTACATCCTCATGTGTGTTGGGGTGAGATGTGGGGAAGGGGAGGTAGTCCTAGCCACCACATTCAATGCATGTGTGTGTGTGTGGCCCCAGCCCCAGCTTCTAACATAGCCCTAGCTTTAGCTACAACCCCCATCTCAATATGAAAGCCAGCTTATACTCAATCACCCCTCTCTCCAAGGCCCTAGAAAGGCATGGGGCAGAGGACAGAGAATAGATGCCCTGACCCTTCAAACCCACCCTCTCTCTAGCCACTCAAAGGCCTGCATTCTCTGGTCCTTCTGCTCTGGGCTGATAACTGAATTAGTCCTCAAACAGGTTCTCAGTTCCAAACTTCCTGCTGGCCCTGAGCTCCCTCCTGCCTCCCCACCCTCAGAGGAGCCTTCAAAGCTAGCTCAGATCTGGTGCCCACAGCTGGATTAAGCTAGTATCCAGAGGCTGCCTCTGAATGGAGGAATCTCCTCCTGAAAGACATCAACAATGTAGCCAATCCAGCTTCGTCTCAATGGGGAGCCAGGCTGATGGAAGTGAGGGCCTTCAATGAGATGTGCTGTCCTTTATCCCAAGGAGAGGGGAAGTGGAGCTTCAGAGATACCTCCCTTTGTGGCTACACAGCTGATGCAAATTCTGGGCAGCCACCAAGGCCACCGGGAGGGAGAGGAAGGGGAGAACACAGGGTCCATTGGGATTGAAGGGGCAGACGATATTGGACACGAAGCTTGGGAAGAACCAGGAGCTGAGATGGTATTCCTCACCTACGCAGTGGCAAAAGAATAAAAGGGCAGGGGAAGGAGGGATCTATGTAGGGGTGGGCCTGGGCTCAGGTAAGTGCCATGTGCACAGAATGAAAGGACAGATCTCCTTCTAACACCTATGACATCCAGGGAAGCAGGACTAACAGCAAGAGTTCAGGGAAATGGAGATGACTATCATAGATAGATAGATAGATAGACAGATAGATAGATAAGGAAACCACGAATTGAACATCAGGAGCTTGGGTACAAATTACAGAGCTGCTCATTATTTATCTGTTTTCGCCTTGGGCAGCCAGATGGTGATGTCAGAAGACCAGAATTCAAATCCAGCTTCAGACTCTTACTAGCTGTGTTACCTGAGGCAAGTCACTTAACCTCTGCTTACCTTAATCCACTGGAGAAGGAAATGGTAAACCACTCCGGTGTCTTTGCCAAGAAAACCCCATGGACAGTATGATTCACAGGATTACAAAGAGTCGGACATGACTGGACGACTGAACAACAAAAGTAACTTCACCTGGCAGTGACTCAGTTTCCTCACCTAGAAAATGAAAGGGTTGGGTTAGAATGATTCCTAAGGTCCCAGCTCTATATCTTACAATTTTAAGAGAGCTTCAGTCTGCCTCCTCCTCCACACACAGACACAAATATTCATGTTCCCATTCTAGGCCAGCTGGAACCTTTTGGTTCCTTTCTTCCTGCCTCACTCCTTCTGGCCTCTGCAAGGCAGTACCCTTTGTCAGGTCCCTGCCATGGATCTCTAAGCTGTCCTTGACTCAGAATGTGCTGTCCCATGGCCCCTCCACTCCCAGCTGTTACTCTGTTGCTCCAGCCTCTCTCTCTAGACCCGTTACTCCATTTTATTGCCCAATGAGGTCCTTTCCCTTTAGCTTAGGACTTCCCCAATTCTAGACCCTGCCCCTGCCCCTCATTCTGGAGTTAGGGCCTGGGTCTCAGAGGTGGCACCTCCTCCCCATAACTAATTATCCCTGTCTCTGATGCACAAATGGAATTAGACCCTAATTGTACCTTAAGCAGGGATGTTATTAATCTGTCCCTGGTGCCTGGGCCTGCCCTTTGGGCATTGCCTGTGGAACAGATCTCCAACCAGGATTAGGGATGGATGGAGTCTGTGTGTTCTAAATTATGAAGTCCTCCGTCTAAAGGACTGGCCTCTCCTCCCCTCCCTGAACACACTGCAACTCCCCTTCCCTTCCTTAACTCTCCCCTCCTTCCTGATCTCTGATGAAGAAGACAAAGATGTAGCAGCCAAGGAGCTATGTCTCTTCCTGCTGGAAGCCCCTGTACATACAATGAGGCTCTCCCATTCCTGACCCATAAAGGGTTCCTCTATCGTCCTAGAAGGAGACAGCAGCCATGTTTCCCCTTATCATTCCAACCAAGTTCCCATCTTCTTCAGCCAGATCTCTGCACTTGCCTGTGCCTCCATTTCTATTCCTGATCCTTTCTCTTGGGCTATCACCCACATGGGATTTCACTTAGAAAGCACTTGGCATCATAGAAACTAGAAGGAAAATTAGAGAATGTCTAGCTCATCTTTCCCTCTTCACTGTACAAAAGGAGGAATGAGGCCTGGCCCAGACAGGTAAAGTGTCACGCCAAGGTCACACAGAGAAAGCACCAGGATCCAGGTTTTCTTACTTCTTTTCACTACAGAACACAGCCTCCTCAGACCAGGGTATCTCCCACCAGCCCCACATCACCACTAAACTCCTCTGTTTTCAGGCCCCCAGGCCTTTCTCCTTCTTACCTTAGCCTTGTCTGCCTTATGCTCTCTGTCCCCTCCCCAGAGGTGCTGACCTGGTAATTGCTATCCAGGTCATAGCTGGGGTTGCGGAGATACTATGGGGGCGGGGGTGAGGCGGGGAAGAGGGCCTTGAAAGTCAATGTAGAGACACACCTGACCCTTAGCCAAGCCACTCTACAGGACAAGATTAGTTACGGGAGTGTGGTTCCCTCTTGCTTTCAAATGACAGAGATTAGAGTTGGTCATTCCCTGAACTGGGCCTGTTCTGGAGTCATTCCTTAATGTCTCCCCAAAGAGGTAGAGACAAATTGAAAGGGTGAGTGCTGAAAATGACTGAGGGTTAGGACTGGAGGGTCCTTCTCAGCCCTGTGGTGGTTATGGGCTGGGCATGGGCCTGGTGAGACTTTTTCAGGCCTATTCCCCCTGAGAAAGCTCACCAAGTTCTATCAGCAGAAAGTTTGATTCTCGAATCCTTGAATCCTCCTGAAATCTCAGAGCCCAGAGCTTTCCTTGCTGTTCATGCCCTGGGCTGTATATACTGTGTTCTGTGTATCTGTATGTCTTTGTCTCTGTGTCTCTGTCTATCTGTCTCTGTCTTTTTCTGTTTGTCTGTTTCTGTTTCTCTGTCTCTGTCTGACTATCTCTCTCTCTGCTCCAGGACCTGTCAAAATGTCTGGAGAGGGATGGGGTTGCCACCATTCCTTCTCCCTCAGGCCCCCCTCACCTTTGCTAGTTCTTTTTCTCAAAGCCCTGTGGTGGGCTTTGAGCTGAGCTGAACACATCCTCAGTCACAAGGTTCAGCTACCAGCACAGCATGCGTGTAATATGTTTATGTATGCACACTCATGTACACGGAGTGACCATTAAGTAAGCACCATAATTAAAATAGAAGTCCCCTCCCCCAGTGCAGAGGGGGAGGGCACCTTGACCAGGGCATTACATTTCTGAGACTGTTTCCTTCCCTGTAAAATGAGAGGATTGGACTAGAATCCAGGGGTCACAAACCATATCTTGAAATCCAAATCTGGCCTGCCCCTGTTTTTATACAGAATGATTTTTACATTTTTAATCACAATAAAACTTCATTTGAAGAATTTTTTAAACACATTTTTAGCTTAAAGCCTGCCCAAAAAGAGGAGTCTGTCAGATTTAACCATGGGGCTATGCATTGGTGACACCCGGACTAAATTATAACTAAGATGCCTTCCAACTCTAAATCCTATGACCTATTACCAGTTCAGAGGGCCCAGGTCAAGGTAAGGACCGTATCTGGAAGGAGCTAGAAAAAAGGAAGTTAATCTCATGTGAGAAGGGCTCAACAACCTAAAGGCGAACTTCACGAGGACGAAGGGAGGAGGCAGCTGGTGGTGAAGAGGCCTTCATGGTACAGTGGAAAGGGGATGGATTTGGAGTCTTATGACCTGAGCTCACATGCCAGCTCTGCCACATACAGCCAGAGTGACTTTGCCCAAGTCTCTTACCCCCTAACTTTGGGTTCTTGTTCCCGGATACATGACTTTACATAATCTAAATAGCCATGGATCCTGAAACAAATAGAGGCATTATACCTTGTGATCCAATCATGCAAGAAACTAAAACATATCATTCACAACAAAGCAAAACATATCATTCAGTGCCATTCCCAAATATTTGTTTACAATTCAAATGTCCACCCCTGGGTCAAAGCAAGTTAATCTCTTCAATCAACTAGAGTGTTCAAGTAAAGTACTTCTTGAGCATGTGTCCTTTTACACACACTGCCATTGCAGGCTTTCTCTTGGCACCCAAAGTCCCAATTCAAAGAAAAAGTCCAAAGTTCTGTTGGGGGTCTGTTCTCCCCATGCTGCTCCAGTCCCTGCCTCCAAGTCCTGAGGGGTGACTGGGCAATAAAGCCAACAGGGTGGGGTCCCTGGGGGTCCAAGGCACTTCCCGCACCCCACCATAGACAAATCCACCCCTCTGTCCTGGGTCCCAAACAGGCCCAGGGGGAGGCCACAAAAAGGCACACTTATCTCCTTGCTGCAAAGTTTCCATCTTGCCCCAGGGCTGAATTCCAAGCTCCTGGGTTCCAACCTGGCTTCTGCCTGGCCTCTCTTGGCTTCTGCCGGGATGTAGGTGATTCTCCACCATTTTGCTCATCTCAACAAAGTCAGCTCCAAGGCAGCTCAGCACTTTCAGCTTTCCAAAGTTCCCATGCAGGCAGTCTTCTGCTCTGTCTGGGTCAATATTTCAGCAGCCGCCATGCACTTCTTCTTTCTCTTCACCAGCCCCTCCTGCCAAATCTGCACAAAGGCCATTCTCTGATTTTTCTCTCAAGTCTGTAGAAAGGCTGTTCTCTGCTCCTGATTCAAAACTCTGCATACAATACAATCTCAAAACATTCATCCTTTCAGCACAGTCCTCAGGAGCCAGGCTTATCAGCTCAAGCCCTTGTTCCAGTCATCCAACCCTCTCCCATGCCTGGGCTTTTTCTCCCACAGCCTTTGCTCTGGCCTGTCTCTTCTGGAGTGCTAGTACCATGAGAAGAGGGAAGGAGGGATTATCTCCCAGATTATCTCCCACTTCCACCAGCATGTTTTCCTTCAGGCTTTTGTTGCTCCTGGGGCTCCATAGAACCATAGCCACCCCAAGTACAAAGAGCAATCCAAAAACTGGGAAACATTCAGCCACCCCAGTACCCCAAAATGGCATACTTTCCTTTTAAAATGCAGATCCTTCTGACTATGCCATTTGTTTCAACAATCCAGCTAGCAGCTGCTGTGGGGGTGAAAAACCAACAACAACCAGCTCACAGAATGCTGCAAGCTCAGGTTCTTTTGATCTGCTTTACCAAGGAAAGCAACGCAAAGGGGGTTGACAGTCTTACTTTAATCCAGCATACAAATATCATTCACTTAGTTCAGGGGGAAAAGCCAGCACCCTGAATTTCAGAGCAAATCCCAACAAATTACAAACATCGATAGACAGACCAAATACAATTCATAGTCACCAACATCTGAGTTCAGCCAGGGAGCTCATAACAACAGCTGGCCCAGAATCATGGGTGCCACTACTACTGTGGGTCAAAGCTCCAAAAAAGGAAAGCCAACTCTTGGTTTTATATCTTTTTCAGGGTCAAGGGTGAGTCACAAATGCGACTCACTCATGTGACCTAAAATCATCATAAAAAATGTAACTTAAACCCATGTGGTCAAAAAGCCTCTGATGTCACAAACATGTCACTCAAACTCATGTAAACTAGGCTTTCCCTTGAGGCAAGGAGGTCATCAAGGACTCCTAATTTAATCAAGGAAATAAAGGCAAAACTCTTCAAGGGCACTTGGTTGAATTAAGTGCTAAGAGTCCATTTTGATTGCCAAAACACTTCTTCATCTCTAAAATAAGAGTATTGGATGAGATGACTTCTGAGATCCCTTCCAGCTTCAAATCTAGGATCCCATAATCCTCCTATCACCCAAAGTCAACTTATTTCCCTAGGTACTGAGCAAATCTAAAGATGCCCTATGATGGGGGCAGCTAGGTGGCACAGTGAGTAGAGCACCAGCTGTGGAGTCAGGAGGCATTGAGTTCAAACACGGCCTCAGACACATACACCCTTACTAGCTGTGTGTCCTTGGGCAAAACGCTTAACCCCAATTGCCCTGCCTTCCCCCTCCCCCCCCAAAAAAGATATCCCATGATTGTCCAAGAACTCACCAAGTGCTCTGTTGCAGGGGTGAGCAGTGTCAGTCCCTTGGGATACCCTGCTCCCCTAGGGCTGTGTCCTGAAACAAAATTATGGTTAAGTGGAAGAGGCTATTGTAAATGAGTCTGTTACCCTGCTAAGCATCTCTCTCCAAGCTCCTTCAGAAGCAAGGGAAACTCAGAAATTCCCCCAATCCATTTGCTCCTCAGGGCAGAAGTTAAGGTGCTGAATTTAATAGCAAAGCAAATTTGACTGAAGAGGAAATGAGATTTCTTTGTCAAGGTGAGTATGTCTGGGAGTGCCCTGAATGAGCTGGGGCTGGGGGAGGTGGGGGGATGGGGACTGACATTTAGGGGGATGCAAAGAGAGGGAGAGAGGATCTGGAATTATTAGAATGTTGATTATGTCCTCTTGATTGTTAATGAAATTCTTCACCTTGGAATTCTGGACCACGGGGAAAGACTCCTGAAGCTCATTTCCTAACTGATGAGAGTAGAGAGAGAGGGCAGGAGGGATCAGAAGACACACCGCTTCAGAAAAAAATTAAATCCAGACAAAATAAACAGGATTTGGTGATGCTAAATGATTCTGTTTTTCAGTGGGACACCCCTCCCCAAAGTGACCTCTTCCCCCTAAGCCCTAGATAGAATGAGCAAAGGTGAGGCTTTGATCTACCTCCTGATCTGGCAGTGCTGGGCTGAGCTGCCCAGGCTTAGGGTGGGGTGGGTCCAGTTCTGAATATTGCCATTTCCATACTGCAGAGGGAGAAGAAGGATCTTCTTAATCGCCCCTGGGGTGGGATTCACTTTAGTAGTACAGATTTAAATAGACTGATTGCTTGGTGACCCCCTCCATTGAAGAGAAGAAGAAAAACAGAGAACAGCCCCCAAAGGAACACCCTGGAAATTTCCTGGTGGGTAAAAAAGTTCAGAGTGAATTTTAACATTTTAAAGATCAGCTGCACCTGCAGCAAACATTTCCTGAGCACCTACTATGTTTCCTATAGTAGCTTTAGGCCTACCAAGAAATAGCAGTTCCGGTCTCTGACTCTAGGACTTCATCATCTAGAAGGGGTAACAGGAGAGATTATCAAAAAGATAATATACTTAGCGCTTGTTACAGACCTAAAAACTATGGGGAAACAGCACAGTGATACCTCTGCAATGTTGCCCAGCCAAGGTCATTTTGCAATGATGTTAATACAGTGTAACCAGAACCCATCATAATGTCGTGCAGCTCTGAAGTAACCTTGTTTCTCCTATAGTTCCTTGATAGTCAGTTGATAAACATTTACTAAGTACCTACTATGTGCCAGGCACCTGTGCTAAAAGCTGCAGATACAAAAAGAGGCAAAAGACGTCCCTGCCCTCAAGGAGCTTATGATCTAATGGGGGAGACAACAAACAAACAAATAAGAACAAACTACATATAGGGTAATTAGGAAGTAAATAAAAGAGGGAAAGCACTAGAATTATTATTCCAGTAGTAGATGAGATTTTAGTTGAGAAAGCAATAAGCCAAGATGATGAGGTAGAGCATTCTAGGCATAGGGGAGAGCCCCAGAAAATGCCCAGAACCAAGAGACGGAGTGTTTCCTTCAAAGAACAGCAGGAGGCCAGTTTCACTGGATCAAGCATTGCTCCTATGGAAGTAGCTGGTCTCTATAATACAGTCTGGGTAGCTAGGTGGCAAAGTGGATAGAGCACTGGCCTTGGAGGCAGGAGGACCTGTATTCAAATCCAGCCTCAGATATTGACTAGCTGTGTGACCCTAGGCAAGTCATTTAACCCTGTTTGCCTCAGTTTCCTCATCTGTAAAATGAGCTGGAGAAGGAAATGACAAACCACTCCAATATCTTTGCAAATAAAACCCCAAATGGGTCATGAAGAGTCGAGCATGAGCGAAATGGTTCAACAACAATAATACAGTTCTTGTCCCATTCCAAGATCCAATTAACCACACTAGGTGGGATATACCTGTACTCAACTGGTTTGGGTCCAAAGGCAAGGGAAAGGTTTGCTTTCCGTGTGTGGTTCTAGATTGCATAGGGGCAAGAACAAATCAAAATAACCAACTGGAACACTGGTAAACTACATGTCCAGAATCCCACCTCCTCCTTCCCCGCCCCTCCCCTCCCCCCGCCCCAGCCACTTCCGCCCCCCACACGGTGCTAGCACCAAGTCCTAGTCTCCTCCTGAGCAGATTTGCAACAGCCCCCTAATTGGTCTCCCTGTCTCCAATCCCTCCCTCCTCCAATCCAACCTACACACCGCAGCCAAATTAATCTTCCTAAGATGTAGGTCTTAACATGTCATGACCCTGCTCAAGAAGCTTTAGCGGTTCCTTATTGCCTTTTGGAGAAAATGTAGACCCTTCCTCCTGGCATTTAAAACCCTTTCCAAAATGGGGCCAGCCTTCTTCTCCAGGTAGATTTTACATTACTCCCCTTCACACACACTCCAAGTCAGCCAAAGGGGTACACTTGCTGTTCCCCATGCTGGACATTCCGAATCTTTCTTTCAGGCCTTTATACCAGGTCTGCTCATTCCTGTGTGGAACATTTTATACCATTTTGTATCATTTTTGTGATTTCAATCAAGGGCCAGGGCCTGAATTAATGATCAGCTGGACCTGGGCTTCTTTGCTCTCTCAAGTTTGCTCAGACAATATCTTTTCTCTGTCAACAAGGCCAGATCCGGGTGACCTAAGAACATTCCTTCCCTTGTTAACCATTAGGGGATGAGACCCTAATCCTGAGAGACTACCTCACTTAATATTCTACAGGTATATACTTCAACTGACCCTTGTCAACACTCTTATCTTATTGTATTTACAAATCTATTCCACTGAGGAAAATCCTCTTCTTGTATCATGGTTAAACATACATGGGGATCATAAAAGTGAGGTAACACAGGCTTGTTGAGTCTGCTAAAAATAATGTATATAAGTTTTCTCATTCCTTTGTTCAGGAGCCAGAGCTTATGCTCTGACTCCTTGTATGTACAAGTAAGCTAGCTTAGCTATGCTTTAAGGGAAAATAATAAACAACATGGATTTTTCTATCACCTAGCTTGTTTGCCTTCTTCAACCAAACTTTGAGGTTTAACAGTTATGGTGTCGTGAACTTTGGATGAAAATGATGGAAATGGGACAAAGCAGCCCAACTTTGCCAATGCTTTGTGTGCCACAGGATTAATTTTTCCTGGAATTTTGGCCTTGACAAGGTGGGGGTAAGTTGTCTCCATTCCCAGCTTCTAAAAAGGACTCCGACAAAATTGGTTGAAGTCTGAAAATTCCCTTTAAGCTAGCTCTGGGGGCAGGGATCAAATCTGTGGTAAAACACAGATCTGTGGTCAAACACACATAGATCCCCTGGGAACACTGATTGATCTAGAAAATTAGCTATGGATCAATCAAAAACTAGAATTAGAAGTCCAACTGTTCCTCCACTCCCTCCACCCTATTCCTCACCCCCTCCCTCCCTTCCTTCCCTTGGAGGCCCTAATCCTGGGGAGAAAAACTGTACTTTGCTGTTACCCCCTCCCCCTCTGCCTCCTAGTACCTACTCTAATCAGAGAGGGGTAACTGTGTTCTGCTACCATTGCCTCTTCTCTCTCCTCCTCCCCACCTTTCCCCCTTCCCTTAGGGGCTCTGTTTTTGCTTTCTTCCCTATTCGTGCTTCCTTCCCTTAAACACTCTGATTATGGGGAGGATAAATGCATTTTATCCTTACTCCTAGCCTTCCCTTACCTGTCCTAGTCCTCCTCCATCTCCCCTTTCCCCCTTCCTAAGGGATAGGATATGGAGAGTCAGAAAAATCAGGAATGCCAAGGCTTCCCCAAAGACCATAGGGGTGCTAATAGCCAACTCCTGAAAGCTTCTAATTGTCTGCTGTTTAAACTCTGAGCTCAGTCTGTATTTGTTCTGTATTTGTTTTGTTAATTGTCTGTGTGAGCTCGTGTGCTCTATGTCTATACCGTGTAAAATCTGAAACACAAGTAGCCAGAGAATTCTAAGGCTGCAGCTAGAGAAACAAAGATCCTTTTTTTTTGTAATGTCTGATCTGGCCAACTGGACTTACAGAAAAAAAAATAGAGCTGAAACATTTTAGCAGATTCTGGGATTGATTATTCATTGAAAGTTTGGAAATTGATTGGTTGGATTTTGGGAGAGAGAACTCCTGAAATTGTAAAATCAGTCCAGGAGCTCATTCTTGCTGAAACACCTCCTCCCAACGCTGATCACTTATCATTCCACACTCCCTCCCCAGAGTTAAGAGGGAATCTTTTCCCTTAGATTTAAGTGCAAAAAATTTTTAAGGAGTGAGCAAAAGGTGAAGTTTACTTGAGTTACAATCATTGAGATCTTTCACCATTGTTGTCCTGTCTCTGACTGAGCCAGGGCTGCGGTAAAAGAGCAGCTAAAACAAACTCCTCTCATCCCAGATCAGATTAGGAGAAGAGAATGCAGGAGAACTGTAGGGAAAACTTAAATCACCCTTCCCCACCTGGCAAAAGGAGGAGAAGGGCAGAAATTCACAGATTGACAGTATTCTGACAGTCCTGTGCCCCTGGGCACCCTTGTAGCCCATCCTTTTTGGCAAAGCTTGGAAATGTCATCCAGGTCCTATGCATTCTGCCACTCTGTCCCCAGCAGCTGCAAAACCTGCTCTAGGCTCAGTAACTTCTGCAGTTGTGGGGGAAGGGCAAGGTAGATGGATTTGGACTTTGGTTAGAATTGTCACCACTAAAAAAAAAAAAAAGGATTGTCACCACTGGGATACTAGCTTCTGCTCTAGGTAACTTCACACTTCTTTGTTCCAATTGCAAAACTGTATTTTAATCTCTGTTTGACCTGTTTCCTGATTTGTAAAGGGAAAATAATAATGATGGTTGTTATGGGATCAAAATGATAATGATTGTAAAATGCTCAACATAATGTCTGGTATATGTTAGACACAACATTATCATTATCTCTCTCTAATTTAATGTAATTGCTAACTTTTGAAGTGGTTTTTAAATTCCAAAAGTAATAAGTTGAATAATTTCTATGTGTGTTAATCTGGAAATGCAATTGATGTCATCTGAAAATTATTGTTTCTGTATTTCTAAAATTGCATTGTGTTTCTAAAATTCCCTTAGATTGTGAAATTTGAGAAGGCCATTGTGTGGTAAGAAATGATATTATAGCAATTTTAATCTGATTTTGATGTGTGTGAATTGGGTTTTTAAAGGGATGTGATAAAATTTGATGATTTGGAACTGTTATATGTGGTTATAACAAGTAAATAACTAATAATACTGATATTTGGCCATGAGAACAGACTTTCCATGTGAAAACTTTTCTATTATAAGAATATATGTGGTGACTTAAAGTTATAGTTTCAAATGATGAGATGAAAGATTCTCTGTGCAAGGAGATTTAGAAATGTGTTCACCTAAATTGATAAATGGGTTGTTTCAAGTTTTAAAATGCATAATTATGTTTAGGGCATTGTTACATTTCTAAATTGTGTAATTTGGCAAACAGACATATCAGCAATATTGAAGAAAAATGTGATTTTATAGATAATAATCTTTTCTTTACAGTGCTAAGAGTATTGGGCCTTAGAAATTAAAATGTTACCACTAGTGATAATGAATTCAGATTTGATTTGCTCATCCAACTAAGTTATAATCACCTGATTGTTAATTAATAGATTCTATTTCAAGTTTTAAATACATGATAATTGCTTGTGGTGTACTTATATTTCTAAATTTGTTATATTATGCAACTTGGTTAACAATGCATTACCTATATTGATAGAGAAAAAACAATTTCTCTTATAATCTAGATGTTGTAACATCAGGATAAATTTTAAACTGTTTTTAAGGAAGGGAAATAATTCTAGAAATGTTTTTGAAAGTATTTTTGTGATTTTGAGCAAGAGTTAGAGCTTATCAATGTGTATAAGATTTAATTCCTAAAGTGTCCCTTTCCCCCAGAATGAGTAAACAGGGGACATAAATCCATCAACCTGTGAGATTGGTCATTAACCTCTTTGTTTTGTTTAAGAAGCTGGAATAGGATTCCAGTACAGACAGTTATGTCAGTAAAAAGTATTAACTTATGAGCTGTCTTGTCTTATGGTTGAAGCATAAAGGAAGACTGAATAATGGGTTTGAGAGATTTGGAAAGGTAAATACAGGTTTGATTGGAAATATAAAAGGCAGATAAGAAAGTTTGGGGACAAATGGGAGTTAGCTAAGCCTCTCCTGTCCCGAGAGAATACTAGTTTCAGATGGTTTAAGTAAGTTGAGAAAGAGTGTGAGAAAGTATTTTAGAAGACAGAAAAGTTATGTAGCTTGATTTGATAATTATTAGCTCAATGAAATTTGGGACAGTCCTATCTGAAGGATATTTATCTGCTATTTAAGATTTTATGGGACCACAATTTAATATTGTTTTAAGCTCTGATTACAGGGATAGGTCATATGAAGCCAGTATTAGAATGGCAGGCATTATAGGCTGAGAATTTTAAAAGTGGATATCTGTGCCTGGGAAAAAGTTTTGAAGATGACCTTGGACATGGCCTAGATAGGATCTTCTTGACTCTATTTCCAAATTCTGCTATTTCCTTTCTGAAAAGGGAAAATCGCCACCTATTACTCCTAAGCCCTGCTTTCAGCACCTAGTGACTATATGATTGGTTAACAGATATGACTCGTGCCTGGAATCAAATAGAGCTAAGGAAGTTCTTTCCTTCTGTTAAGATATATGACATTGTCCCTCTTTTCTTTCATAGCAAATTTATATTATCAAGAAGTTTTGTAAGCACAATGCTAAATCTATTAGGTAATAGATGAATATTGGAATACCTCTGAATTATTATAATAGGATGCAGGAATGAATAGCTTACAATTTTAGCCTATGTTCATGACCAAATAAAGATTAAAAGAATATAGAGATAACATCCTCCAAAAGGAGGAAATAATTAGACAAAGTAATAAGGCAAAGATATAATGTGATAGATGTCTAATTAAAAAAAGGGATAGCAAATTTTGAGAAAAAGCCATAGGATCAGATTGATTCCCCTAAGAATTACATACAGATGTCTATGATTGGCTCCAAAATTTATCAATCATAGAAATTCAAGCTAATAAGTGTGTTTTGGTAATAAGATCTTAAATGTGGATTTTTGCGCAAAGTTGTATAAGATAGTAGTACAAGTGAAATTATATCTCCTTTATTAAGGTATCTGTCTGATAATTTTAAAAGGAAGATGAGTTCAATTTACGGTTGGACCTTCACATTTGAAAGGTTTAAGGATAGAAACAGTAGATGATATATAAACTGAAATACTCGGAAGTTTCAAAAAAAAAGGAGAAATGAATTTAAGTGATTGTATTAAGTTATGTTAAGTAAGAATTATCTGAGAATTTCTAGATCTGAACCAGAGAAGCAGAACTCTCTTTTACTGTCTAGGGACCAGATAACTACAATCAGGCATCTGGGATTCAAAAAAAAAGTGTTGCTTTAAATGGACATTGGGAATATGTAACTGGGATTTAAACTTACTTTGTATACAAATAGTGCAATTAAGTGCTGGAATTAAATCAGAAACATTTTAAGCTTTGTTAAGAATGGTTTGTGGATTATTTTGTAAATGCCATCAAAGAGACATGGCATGACTAAAAGTTTATGATGTTATATGTACTATGCTACTGGGATACGAGGAATTTAATGTTAGTCAACATTGTTAATAATGACTGCATTACTTTGTATGGTTCATGTTTAAGTTTTCTTGGTTATCTAATGTGTAAATGTAAAACACGTGACATGTAAATTTCCCCCTCTCAATACCAGTCTATTGTGAGCCATCTAAGTGGTTTGGTCTGTACTTAATGTAATTGTGCAGTTTTGTGAAATATGAGAAGAATTTTATTGTATTTGTCTAAACTCAGCCCTGTGTGACTGGGATACCGAACCATTTATTGCACTGGTTGAACTTAGCCCTACATGGCTGGGACCTATGTTGTGCTGTTTTTCTCTCCATTATCAAATCATATGTGTTCTGGGAGCCCCTGTCAGGTCTGACTACTCCTATAGCTGCCAATTTGTGGATATGGACTCCTTGATCCTTCTGTCACATCTGAGGATTGCCCCTGCTCCCAAGTGGACATCTGAGCCCATAGGAGACCTTGCCCTCCAGTTTCAAAGAGCCTGCATCAGATGCAGGCAGCCCCTCCCGAGACTCTGGACCAGAACCTGTAAGAAGGACAGCTCCCTTTCTGAGTCCCTTGTGTTCCCAAGACTATTTGCCTATGTCTTTGGTATCTTTAGCCATTATACTCCCTACCCTAATCCCCCTTGCAACTTGCTCCCTCTGCTCGTCTACAATTAGTTTGCAATTACTGCCCATCTCTGGGGATGTCCAACCACAGGAAGGAAAAACCTGAATCCACCTAGATAAGGATTTTTAGAACCTCACCCCGAGGAAGATAGAGGCTTTTCCATACCTTAATTGGTCTAAAGGCGAAACTTCCAGTTTGCCTTTGACCAAAAGGAGGAAATGTGGAACATTTTATACCATTTTATATCATTTTTGTGATTTCAATCAAGGGCCAGGGCCTGAATTAATGATCAGCTGGACCTGGGCTTCTTTGTTCTCTCAAGTTTGCTCAGACAGTATCTTTTCTCTGTCAACAAGGCCAGATCCGGCTGACCTAAGAATATTCTTTCCCTTGTTAACCATTAGGGGATGAGACCCTAATCCTGAGAGACTACCTCACTTAATATTCTACAGGTATATACTTCAACTGACCCTTGTCAACACTCTTATCTTATTGTATTTACAAATCTATTCCATTGAGGAAAATCCTCTTCTTGTATCATGGTTAAACATACACGGGGATCATAAAAGTGAGGTAACACAGGCTTGTTGAGTCCGCTAAAAATAATGTATATAAGTTTTCTCATTCCTTTGTTCAGGAGCCAGAGCTTATGCTCTGACTCCTTGTATGTACAAGTAAGCTAGCTTAGCTATGCTTTAAGGGAAAATAATAAACCACGTGGATTTTTCTATCACCTAGCTTGTTTGCCTTCTTCAACCAAACTTTCAGGTTTAACACCTGGAGTGCATTTCCTCCTCCCTTCCACCTCAACTTATGGGCCACATCTATCAGGAAGCCTTTCGCCCTATCTACCCAGTATTTTGTATGTTTTGTATTGTCTTATCTGTAGGCATGTTGTTTTCTCCAGTTGAATCTTTGAGGGCAATTTGTTTACTTAGTGCCTAGTATATAGTAGGCAATTAATAAATACTTTTTGAATGAACGGAGTATATACAGGGTGTTTCTAAAGTCTGGACACATAGGCAATTGATGGCAATGTGGAGTTATTGCATTGAATCCACATGAATCTTGCAAAGTGCGTCAACCTTTGCATCACAGATGATGGAAATCATATTGAAGATGTTATTTGTTAATATTCCAATTAAATAAAAATTTCATTTGTTTCATTTCTTGAAAATATGCATTTTTGCCTATGTGTCCAGACTTTAGGAACAGCATGTACAATATGTTCAGGACTGTGTCAGAAACCTGTGTGGGACTCTGGAATAGGCTTCTCTCTCTGCCTCCCCTTCCCTTACTATCTGTAATCTTAAGTTTGTACTGAGACCTGTAAAGACATTTGGGGACATTATCATAACAGAGGATAGAAATGCTTTGTCCTTATTTGTACACATTTTGTATTTATCTTTGGAGATATTGTATCCTCTCCTTAATAGAGTGTGAGCTTCTTGAGGAAAGGGAGGGAGGAAGGAAGGAAAGACGGAAGGGGAAAGGAAGGGAGGGAAGGAAGAGAGGGAGGGATGTAGGAGGGTAGAAAGAAAGGGAGGAAGGGAAAGGAAAGAAGGAAGGAAAAGGAAAGAAGGAAGGAAGGAAAGAAGAGAGAGAATGAGGGAAGGAAAGGAGGAAAGAAGGAAGAAAATAAGCATTTATTAAGCACCTACTATATGCCAGGCACTATACTAAGCACTTTACTAATATTATCCCATTTAATTCTCACAAGGACCTTGGGAGGTAGGTGATATCATTACCCATTTTACAACTGAAGAAACTAAGGCAGACAGAGGTTGAGTGACATGCCAAGGGTCAAACAGCTAGTAAGTACCTGAGGCCAGATATGAACTCAGTTCTTTCTGAATCTAGACCCAGCACTCTATCCACTGTACTACTCAGCTGCCAGGGCAGAGACTGGTTTTTTGGGGGTTTTTTGGTGTTTTTTTTTTTGGCTTTATATCCCTAGCCCAGTGTCTAGCATTTACCAGGAGGTTAATAAATACTTCGAGTTGAATTGAAACTGGACTTAAACTGAAAATTTCTCAACATCACCCCAGACCTCTCTGCTGCTTTCCCCTACACACACACACCCACATGCACCAGTTCCTTGTATTTGTATGGGCTCGGTCAGCACCAAAAGCCTTACAAAGCTCTGACTCTTGTCCATGTGCGCTGCTCCCAGGGGCTCAGAATTTCTTTTCACTCTTAACAATCATATCAGAGCCTTAAGAAGGCCTCCCTTGGGGAGAAAGCCCATTTATAGTTCCATTCGTCCATTGCCCCTACGCTGGCTCCTCTCTACCCGCCTCCCCAAGCCTTTTCTCCTTCCTTTTGATTTTTCCTTGCTCCCTTCCCCACTCCTCCTCTGCCCTGCCCCCCAGTCCTCCCTGCCCCCATCCTAATAGCTCCCACTTGTGAAATCACTGAAGCCCCTAAACACTTAGCTCTTTCCTTGAGATCCCCAAATTTGCCGCTAGTTACATATTGATCCTGTTTAACTTTCCCAATGGATAATAAAGAAGAAATTAAAATGACTTCCTGGAATATTAATGTAGTAAATGGCACTATTAAAAGAAAGAAAATACAGCTCAGAAAATTTACTTTGATGTAGAGTTTCTGCAGGAGGCTCATTTATCTGCAGCTGAGACTCTAGAAATGAGATTCTGAAGGTTTCTCTGATGTCTCTTATTTTTCCCTCACCCAGAATTTAAACAGAAATGGAATCGCAATTTGGTGCCATAAAATACTGGGACTTTTTCTCCTCTCTCCCAAGAATTAAAGTAGAATCAGGGGCAGATGGAAGCCAAAGTCTTAGCAAACCCAAATCCCCATCCTCTGTCTTTCTTAACAAAAAAACTACCGCCCCCAACCTTGCCACTCTTTGAACCTTGTCTAAACCGGCCCTGGGTAGCAAAAGGGAAAGTTTATGATGCTTCATCCCTTGTTGTTCTGTCTAAGAAAGATATCCAGGGGACCAATAACGCAAGGAGAGTCCTCATAATGACCTCGGCCTCTAATGTGGATGGAGGCAAGGGTAGGTGGGAGGATGGCTATTCCTCCTAAATGATATCCCATCACCTGCTTCTATGCTTTTGCATAGGCTAGCCCCCATGCCTAGGATGCTCTATTGACTCATCCCCACCTTTTTGAATCCCCAACTCCATTCAAGACTCAGCTTTAAATGCCACCAAATTCTACCCAAGGTCTTTCCTAATCCACTGTATTCAGAGTTAAGAGGCTTGGGTTTGAATCACATCTGGCCTCAGTTTCCTCATCTTAAAAAAAAAGGTGTTAGACTGATCACTAAGGTTCCTTCAGGTTCCAATCCTGTCTCCCCTGAAACCAATCCCAAAGCCCAGTGGGACTATGCCTCCCTTGACCTCTCCTTCCTTACAGTCAGACAAGACTATCTCTCTACAATATCATAAAATTTTAGAGTCTAAAGGCACCCTTAAAAAATCACCCCATCCAACCTATCACTTAAGAGATGAGAAAACTAAGAAGCAGAATGATTTTACAGATTGGAAAGAACATTGAACTTGGATTCAAGGTTCAAATCCTGGCTGCAGGATCTGAATACTCTAGCCACAAGACCATGGACAAGTCATTTAACTGCTCTGAAACTCAGTTTCCTTATCATTATAAAGGGTGGGGAAAGTGAAGAGAATAAGCATTTATATAGTGCCTACTATGCACTTTTTACAAATATTATTTCATTTGAACCTCACAACAACCATGCAAAATGCTATTATTCCCATTTTACAATTGAGAAAACTGAGGCAAAAAGTGAAGTGACTTGCCCAGGGTCATATGACTAGTAAGTGTCTTAGACTGGATTTGAATTCAGGTCTTTCTGACTCCAGGCCCAGCACTCTATCCACTGTACCATTCAGCTGCTTCTAAAAGGGATAATAATGCTTGGATGACTTATTTCATAGGGGTTATTATAGAGAATATATTCTGGAAGCCATAAAGGGTTTATTACTCAAGGTCACAAGAGTAGTAATGGCAGAGTCAAGACTAGAAGCCAGGCATGTCTTATGACTATAGTCTAGCACCCTTTCCATCACAGCACACACTGCCTTTGTCTTCCAATATGATCTTCCAGAAACTCATTTCTCACTCAGGAAGTTCTTCCTTTGTCTAACCACAGGTCTTCTACCATTCATTCCCCCTTCACTAAGTCCTTAGCGGGGATCAAGAATAGCTAATCCCCCTTGGTGTGCCAGACACTAGCTATAGGCTCAATCTCATTTCCAGATTAAACCTCCTTCCTGCTCCCTCAGTTTCTGTCTCCCTCTCTCCCTCAGTTTCAACCTGTTTCTATAAGACTCAACCACCCTTGACCTAAAGTTTAGAAACTAAGGGTTAGGATATGGGGTGTGGCCAGGCTCTCCATCTGAGTCAACTCAGGATCAGGAGTCAGAGAACTTGGGTCCTCTGCTACTAACCTGTTGTACAACCTTGTCCAACTTCTTCTCTGGATCTCAGTTTCCTCACCTGTAAGAATATGGGGTTGGACCAGCTTAGCAGTTCTCAGATTTTTTGACCTCAGAACCCACTCTTTTGTAATCTTAAAATTACTGAGGACCCCAAAGAGTTTTGTTGATGTGGTTTATAACTATTGATATTTCCTATGTTAGAAGATACAAATGATTAATTTGAAATAGTAATAACAAAACTGTGACATGTTGATATAAAATATATGTTAATGAAAAATAACCACATTTTCCAAAACAAAAAATTTAGTGAGAAGAGTAACATTGTTTTACTTTTTTCCCCCCAAATCATTTTAATGTCTGCCTTAATAGAAGGCAGCTGGGTTTTCATTTCTGCTTCTGCCTTCAATAAGTTGTGAGATGTTGTGTTGGTTGACATATATGAAGAAAATCCAGTTTCACATAGATAAGTAGCTGGAAAAGGGAAGAGTTTTTTAATAGGCAAATAACACTTAAGTATTATTATGAAAAGAATTTTGACCTATCAGACTGCCCAGAAGGATCATGGGAACCTGCAGAGGTCTGTGGACCACACTTTGAAAACTCCTGGACTAGATCATCTCTAAAAATTCCTCCTGGCTCTAAATCTCATGTGCCCGGAAACCAATTCTAAGTCTTGGCAAGGCTACAGCTCTCGTAACCTTTTCCCTTTCCTTTAACTACACAAGGCCATGTCTAGTCCACTCTTCTCTTTCTGTCCCTTTCCAGTCTCCATCACATATCTATGTTCCTTACAGGTATCTCAGGAGAAGCCTCCACCCTCCCAGGGCAAGGAGAACTCTAATCTAGCTCCCTCTAAATTTACTCTCTAACCCCCTATATAAAGGGATGTGTGCTTAATGCCTCATAGGCTCACAACCATTAAGGAAGACTGATGAGTCAAGAGAAGGAATGGGGAAGTGGAGCCTGGCTCCCTGAGGAACCTGCTTGCCGGGTCCCCTCCCTACCTTGGTCAGCCCTCTATCAGCTGGGCTATGACTGTGGCAGCAGTGAAGTGAGGGAATAGAACACAGAAGAAAAAATAGAAAAAAGCAGGAACTTCAGGAAACAACAAGGAAGGCCCCTGGGCAAGATCTGATCTTGATGGGATAATGGGAAGGACTGGGGGCTGCCAACACGCACACATAGAAGGGCAGCTATCTATTTGTGTATAACTGGAGCAACCAGGGAACTGTTCCATGTGCCAAAGACAGACAAGGTCTCCCATATACTCTGCCTTGGACACATATACACTATGGTCGTGTGTGACCATAGATGACACCTGTACACTCTGCCAGGCATTATGAACATCTTCACCAACACCTATATATGCCAGTCACCAACATGTAAGGACATGCACACACACATTCACCAGTTACTATGTACATATGGACCCAGTCACAAACATACCTACAGGAATAGACATGTAGAATTCTTTCCTCTCTAGATATACATGTACCCACCCACACATTCTCTCTCTGGACTCTCTTCGGACTTGCTTCATAGGGTCATAAGACTTAGAGCTAGAAAATATTAATTAGAAATCTCTCCTCTCCCCCCACCCTGTGTCCCCAGACAGACAGGGTCATGTCCAATCTCTTTTCTTCTTCCCAACCCTCTCCATCACTCACCTAGAGGAACTTCTTACTGTCCTTCCAGAGACCTCAGGAGCTATTTCCGCCCTTCCCAGGGTAATCACTTTATTTTACTGATAGGAAACTGAGGCACAGTAAGGGCAAGTGACTTGTCCATGGTCACACAGCTGTTAAATAGCAGATCCACACTACTGATTAGAGAAATGCAAATCAAAACAACTCTTAGATACCACATCTCAACTGTCAGATTGGCTAAAATAACAAAACAGGAAAATGATAAATGCTGGAAAGGATGTGGGAAAATTGGAACACTGTTACATTGCTGGTGGAGTTGTGAGCTGATCCAGCCATTTTGGAGAGCAGTTTGGAACTATGCCCAAAGAGCTATAAAAATGTTCATACCCTTTGACCCAGCAATACCACTTCTAGGGTTGTATCCCAAAGAAATCACACAAGTGGGAAAAGGACACATATGTACAAGGATATTTATAGCGGCTCTTTTTGTGGTAGCCAAGAATTGGAAATCAAAGGGATGCCCATCAACTGGGGAATGGCTGAACAAGCTGTGGTATATGAAGGTAATGGAATACTATTGTGCCATAAGAAATGGGGATGATACGGACTTCGTAACAACCTGGAAAAACCTACACGACATAATGCTGAGTGAGTGGAGCAGAGCCAGGAGAACATTGTACACAACCACAGATATATAGATATATGGATTCCATGAGGACCAACCCTGACATACTTCACTCTTCTCAGCAACGTAAGGTGCAAGGACAACTCCAAAGGACCGACGATGGAGAATGCTATCTACATCCAGAGAAAGAACTATGAAGTTTGAATACAGATTGAGGCGCACTACATGTTCGCCTTTTTTGCTTCTCTTTTGGTTTTGTTTTTGGGGTTTTTTTTTTTGGTTCTGTTTCTTCTTTCTCATGATTCATTCCATTGGTCATAATTCTTCTCCACAACTTGACTAGTGTATAATGCGAAGTTATACGTGGTAGTTATATGAGATTCCATGCCGTCTTGGGGAGGGAGTGGAGAGGGAGGGAAGAAAATCTGGAACTCAAAATTATGTAGAACCGTGTGTGGTAAACTAAAAATAAATAAATAAATAATTGAAAAAAAATAGCAGATCCAGGTCCCCTGGACAAACCCAGTCCTCTTTATGCCATACCACCTTCTATATATTTATCAAGAACTGAGTAGATCCAGATACTCAAAGGCCCATGAGAAGCCCTATGTAGGTAAAAGACTGAAAGGGCAAGAACAGGTAAGAGACAAGTATTGAAGAATGAAGGGAAGGGAGAGGAAGTAGCAGGTGGGATGTTGTTAGCCCCACCAGCCTCTCCCTCATCCTTCATCCCTCATCCAGTCTGTCCCATCTCAGTCCAGCTGTCAAGGACTAAGAACCAGTCTTTAGGCTGGGCAGGATAGAGGCTGCTTTGGTGGAGAAGTTGAGCAGAACCAGGAGACAAATGATAACAGTAGCCCATTCTTGTATTGTACGTTCTTCACAACAACCCTGGCAGGTAAGTGGTACCAATATTAGTCTCCTCATTCACAAAAGAAGAAACTGAAGCTTTGGGATTGACTTGCCCAAGGTCATGAAACTAGTAAGCATGAGAGTTAAACTTGAACCCAGGTCTTCCAACTCCAAGTCTAGTGCTCTTTTTTTTTCCCCTTTTTGGAGGCAAATCAGGGATAAGTGACTTGCCCAGAGTTACACAGCTAGTGAGTGTCTGAGGTCACATTTGAACTCAGGTCCTCCTGACTCCAGAGCTAGGGCTCTATCCACTGTGCCACCTAGCTGCCTCAGTCTAGCATTCTAGGGTCTTTCTTCAGTGCTCAAAGCTTGGCTATGCCCAGCTGCCAGAGTGGGCAGGAAGGTCTGGAGGTTGGGAAGGCCTAGGAAGCTGAAAAATCTGTCCCAGTACTCCTTGCTTAGAGCAACCACAGCATAGCACTAGAGTCACAGTTCAAAAATCTTTTGGTCTCAGGACTCCTTTATGCTATAAAAAATTATTGAAGATCCTCCCCCAAAAGAATTGTTGCTTATGTAGGTTATGTCTATTGATATTTACCATATTAATTAAAACAGAAATTAAAACTGATGATGATAATGATAAAAACAGTTTTGACTTTGTGAACCTCCTGAAAAGGTCCTAGGGTCCCCAGATCACACTCTGAGAACCAGTGCCCTAAGGGAAATTTAGCAAGCATGAGCTACATAGAGTTTGGGAATCTCTGGGCCTGCCTCCTCATCCCTGCTGACTCTTAGCAGCCAGCACTGGAACCAGGGAACCCATTAGATAGACATTCAACGCCAATTACTGTCACTGGGAGTAGGAAAGAGAATGCCAGGGCCCTAGGAGGCTATACAAACACACATACACACACATACACATACACACACACACACACACACACACACACACTCCATCCTGTCATGGGGAGACAGAGCATCCCTGCTCCATGGAGCCCAAGGGGACTGATTAACAGGAAATTTTCCGAACGCCAATTAGAGCAAAGTTTACTGAACAAATTGTTTGCAGTTGTGCCCTGTAACCATCATGAATTTTAATCCTGCTTCGATTGGCACTGATGTGAGGCTTACAGATGCCTTCATGTAGCAATCTGCTCCCTAACCTACCCAAGCCCCCATGATGCCCAACTGGGCTCCTGCAGATCTGAGTTCATGGGCATTAGCCCTCTGCTTGGGCTAGACACCAAAGGGAGGGCAAAGGGCAGAAGGGACCCAGGTGAGTAGCCTGGAATAATGGAGTTTCCTGCTAAGGCCCAGAGTGTCTTGTGATGGAGGCCCAGAACATACACATTTAGGACATGTGTACAGGACAAAGGAATCATACATGATATCAGTGAAAGATGTTGTAAGACTTGGCTGCAGAAGGGTTCAAGAACTACGCTTTCTGATTCCTCAGGACTCTACTTCTCTGAGATTCCCTTCCAGCAGGACACTCTTAATGTCATCTCTATGGCAGCATCACGATTACAAAACAGGAAAAATAGCCAATAATAATAGTAATGCTATTATCAAACATTCCTATGTCATTTTAAGGTTTATAAAGTCCTTTACATATATAGATTAAGCCATTTGAACCCCAGAACAATACTGTAAGGTAGGCTTTATTACTATCCCCATTTTACAGATCAAAATAATGAGGCCAAGAAAGGTTAAATGATCTACTTGAGGTCATATAGCTTGTAAGTGTCTTAATTAGCATTTGAACTTAAATCTTCTTGAGCCATTAGTCATTCCTTCAGAGCAGGTACTACCATTAGCCTTGTATCTTCAATGCTCAGCACAGTGCCTGACATATAGTAGGCACTTAATAAATGCTTCTTTACTGATTCCTAGCTCAACCCACTATCTACTACACCACTCAAGTCTACGAATCTTCAAAAGAGCTACAAGACCTGACAGTCACTGAAGAATGGGGGGATTATTTAACGGTCAGGTAAGATCAGAGATGCTAAAACTATCCTTTAGGTTGTAATGCCCTTGAAGGCAGGGACTCTGTTTTGTCTCTTTTTGTATCCCCAGACCTTATAGCACATAGTAGGCACTTAATAAATGTTTATTGAATGAATGGATGGATGAATAAAGCCACATTTTGTACCCCTCCCAGACAGGCAGGCACAGACAACTAAAATAGATTACTTTATGGGCATAGACTCAGTCATCACTGCTACAGAGATAACAAATGAACAAATATGTACAGATAAGATATATATGGGATAAATAGGAAATAACTAAGAGGGAAAGCACTAGTACCTGAACAGAGACACAAAACATATGAATACACATGTAGGTTTGAATCATAGAATAATGGAGGTCAAGATTGGAAGGGATCTTAGAGGAATTCTAATCTAATGTCATTTTGTGAGGAAACTGAGTCAAAAGAGAGTTAAGTGACTTGACCAAGCCCACATAGGAAGCAAGCAGCAGGGTAGTCATTTTCTCCAGTACGAAATCACTAACCACCCACAGGGTATTTCCACTTGGGTGTCTCCTGGGCCCCTCCAACTCAACATGTCCAAAACAGAACCCATTTTCTTCTTCCCCCAACCTAGCCCTTCTCCAAACTTTACTCTCTCCCATGAGGGTCCCACCTCTCCATTTTCCAAGCTTTGCAACCTTGGAATCACCCTAGACTCTTCTTACTCCCTTACTATTGCCACCCTGCCCCCGCCATTGAATCAATTGTCAAAGGACCTAAAACAATTCCAAAAGACTCATGATGAAAAATACCATACACATCCAGAAAAAGAGATATGGAGTCTGAATGCAGATCGAAGCAGACTATTTTCTTTTTTGTTTGTTTTATGTTTTTCTTTTTCGTGGTTACTCCCATTCATTCTAATTCTTCTATACAACATTACTAATGTGGAAATATGTTTAACAGGAATGTATATGTAGAGCCTATATTGGATTGCATGCTGTCTTGGGGAGGGGGAGAGGAGAGAGTGGGAGAAAATTTAAAACTTGAAGTGAATGTTGAAAACTAAAAATAAATAAATTAACATAAAAAAGAAATAAAAAAATTTTAATCAATTGCCAAGTCCTGTTAGTTCTACCTCCATGACATTTCTCAAAACCATCCCCTTCTCTCCACTCACACAGCCCTTCTCACACACCCTCCACATTTTTACATTACCTCTTGCTTGGTTTATTGCAGCAGCCTCCATTCTAGGCTCCTGACATTCAGTTTCTTCCCTCTCCAATCCACCACAGCTTCCTTTCCCACATTTTCTTAATTCTAGTGTTTTCCCTCCCTTAATTATGTCCTGTTTATCCTGTCATTGATATGTATTTGTTTGCTTGTTGTCTCCCCCATTGGATTGTGAGCCCCTTCAGGGACTGTTTTTCACTTCTTTTTGTATCCTCAGTTCTTGGCACAGTGCCTGGTACATAGTAGGTGCTTAATTTATGTTGAGTGACTAACTGCCAAAATTATCTAAAGGACAAGTCTGACCGGTCACTCCCCTTCTTAAGAAACTTTAGTTACTTTCAATTAAAAACTCTTCAACCTTGCACTTAAATCCCTTCATGCTCTGACTGGGCCCTACCTTTCCAGGTTTACTACATATTACCACCCTTAATCTACTTATGTTTCAACAAAACTGGCTTATTTGCTGTTCCTATATATGGCGATCCTTCTTCCGCATCCATCCCTTTTGTACAGGCTATCTCAAATGCCTGGAATGTACTACCTTCTCACCAATACCTCTGAGAATCTTTAGCTTCCTTCAGTGCCCAGCTCATGAGCCACCTCCTCTGAAAAGGCTTCCCTGATCCCCCCCATTGCTAGCGTTCTCTCCCTACTCATAGTATCACATATATATTTATTTATTTACATGCTATACTCCCTGAGTTCAGGGACTGTTTTTCATCTTTTCCTTTTATCTCCAGCACCTAAAACAGTGCCTAGAACATTTTAGGCTGATACTGAACTGTGTGTGAGCTTGGGGAGATGATCAGAGGAGGTGTGAACATCTTGGACTTCTACCCAGATTCTGGAAATAGTAGCAGGGGCCCTCAGGTAATAGAGAAATCTCACCAATGATGTACTTGTAGGCTAAACCATCATTCCTGACTACTCTCCACAGGATCCCAGGTCTCAAATTTAGGCAAGGGCAATCAAGAAAAACTTTTAGCAATTCCATGGGTCCTCTGATCCACATGACATCACAGGGCATGCTCTCTTCTAATAAAAGGGCCTACCCTGTAACCTAGGCAGGGAATCAATCAAGTGTAATCATTACAGGGTATGGAATTTTGTCAGAAGAAGGGACCTCCCAGCAAAGGGCTAGGGTATATGTTTCTCAGCAAGGATCAGCGGTGGATGTCTACTTTCATGGGAGGTACCTACTTCTGAACTAGGTTTCCCCCCTGTAATTGTAATTAGAACCACCAAACTGATAAAGCATTCTCCAGATCAAATGAGCTAATACTTGTAAAGCACTTAACACAGTAACTAACATAGTAAGTGCTTAAAAATATTTGTTTCCTTCCCCTTCCTCTGATTACCCTTATTATATTTAAATGTGTCCTAGGTTACATACACCATGAGGGAGATATTGATGCCACCACCACCTTTTCACAAAATATAACAAAGTTTTTCTCTAATATACATCTTTCTTTTTCTTCCTCTTTTTTTCCTCTTCTTCTTCTTCCTCTTCCCCCCTTCCTCCTCCTCCTTCTCTTCCTCCTTGTCTTCTTCTTCTTCTTTTCCTCCTCCTCCTCCTTCTCCTCCTCTTCCTCCTCATTCTCCTCCTTCTCCTCCTCCTTCTCCTCCTCCTCCTCCTCCTGCTCCTCCTCCTCCTGCTGCTTCTGCTTCTTCTCATCCTCTTCCTCCTCCTCCTCCTCCTCCTCCTTCACAAACACTTGCCTGAGGAACCACTTCCCAGTCCTTGAGGATGGAGAAAGAATTCTGGGTTTGGAATAAGGAAACTTGGGTTCTGGCCCTGGCTCTAGCTCTGTGATTTTTGCATGTCATTCACATATTTTCTCCTCTATCATATGAGGGCAAGAATGCCTAATAGCTAACAGCTAATGAATTGTTAGGTGGTATAGTGAATAGAGTGCTGGACTTGGAATTAGAAAGACCTGGGTATGAATCCTGTCTCAGACACTTATTAGCTACGTGATCCTGATCAAGTCACTTAACCTCTGTCTGCCTCAGTTTTTCCTTCCGTAAAATTGGAGGGGTGGGCAGTAATAACAGTACCTACTACACAGGATTGTTGTGAGGATCAAACGAGATACCTACAAATCTCACTTTGCAAGTCTTAATGTGCTATACACATGCTAGTTATTATTCACCTGTTTTTCTCATGTTATAAGTATACAAATTCAATCTAATGAGATAATATGAGGAAATAAAATATAAGAAAAAAACATGTATATATACATATATATGTCTAAGGTAAGAAGGGGGGGGCTTTTAGGCTGAGAGGAATGATTCTGTTGAATTGGGGCTTACAGTTCTTACATGGATATTAGGCTTGTTCCTATAAGCCATGAACAGGATCAGGCTTCACTTGAAGACTGTCCCACCTCTACTACCTCATATTATCCTCCCTCTCCATCTGCATCAGCAGTGATCATTTCAACCCGCAGGGTCTTAGAGTAACCTTAGGGACAACTACCCAGGGCTCAGAGGGGAAGCAGGTAAAATTTGTAGCCTGACTCATTGGCTCCTCTCATATTGACTGGCCCCAACTCTTTCTTTCATGTGGGCATACCTTTCACTTCTCAAAAGAAATAAGGACTTTATTATGAAAGAAAAGTATAAATATCTATGTATGATTTTTAAAATGAATATTATTTTTCCATTGTTGTTACTCCTCAATGATACTCCACAGAGAACCATCCCTTTTAACAAAGTACCATCAAGCAAAACAAATCAACACATTGACCATATTTAACAACGTATACCTCATTCTGCATCTGTAATCCACCACCTCTCTGCTGAGAGGAGAGAGGCATGCTTCACTATCAGTCCTCTGGAGTGGTTATTGCATTCATGAGAGATCTAAAATCTTTTCAGTATTGTTCTCCTTTACATTGCTATGGCCATGGTCTAAATTTGTTATCTTGGTTCTGTTCAC
Organism: Trichosurus vulpecula; assembly: GCF_011100635.1. Lineage (NCBI taxonomy): Eukaryota > Metazoa > Chordata > Mammalia > Diprotodontia > Phalangeridae > Trichosurus > Trichosurus vulpecula. The sequence continues at coordinate 50,212,914 of NC_050575.1, forward strand.
TTTGATCTTTGCTTTTCAAATGAGTTTCCCATTTTTATGTCCTTTCTTTGTGATCTAGAAAAGGTCCCTCCCTACTCCATCTCTCCCATACTTTTCTTCTTTCTTCTATCCCAGAGCCCAGCCTTCCTTTTACTCTCTCCAGAATTGATTTTCAGGGCATCTTTCTCTTTTAATGATTGCTTTAGAAGCTTCCACAAGGCATATATACAATAGAACAGAATATTGGTGACCGAGGAATGATTCACCAAGAAGCCCAGTTCTTTCACCGGTAATAGTAGCAGCACTTGAGACCCCAAGTAAGTCAAAAAGAGGCCTTTAGAAAGGGTAGGTTAGGAAGCCCCTTGATGGAAAGAGGAAGGTAGACTAATGTTGCGTTGGTGATGAACTGGAACAGTCATTCTGGAAAGCAATCTGAAATTATTCTCTAAAAGACTGTGTATAGCTGTTTTTGTGGTGGCAAAGAATTGGAAACTGAAGAGTTGTCTATCAATTGGGAAATGGCTGGACAAATTATACTATGTGATTGTAATGAAATATTATTGTGCTACAAAAAATGATGAGCAGGCTGGTTCCAGAAAAAGATCTGGAAAGACTTAACATGTATTGATGCAAAGTGAACTGAGCAGAACCAGTAGAATATTGTACACAGCAACATCAAAAATATTGTAGGATGATCAACTGTGAATGACTTAGCTATTCTCAGCAATACAATGATCCAAGACAATTCCAAAAAACTTTTGATGAAAAGTGCTATCCACATCTAGAGAAAGACTCAATGAAGTCTGAATGCAGATCGAAGCATACTATTTCTTACTTTTTGTATGTGTTTTTTTTTTAACTTTTGGTCTGTTTCTTTCACAACATGACTAATATAGAAATATGTTTTACATGATTGCACATATGTAACCTATGTCAAATTATTTTCTGTCTTAGGGATGGAGGAGATGAGAGAGGGAGGGAAAAATTTGGAACTCATATTTTTATTAAATGAATGCTAAAAACTGTCTTTACATGTAATTGGGGGGGAGAATAAAATACTATTTTTTTAAAAGACTGTGCATACCCTTTGATACAGCAATACCACTACTAAGTCAATAGCCCCAAAAAGTTCAAAGAAAGAAGAAAAGAACTCATATGTACAAAAATACTTATAACAGTTCTTTTTGTGATGACATACAATTGGACACTGAAGGGGCACACATCAACTGGGGAATGGCTGAACAAGTTAGAGTATATGAATAAGACGGAATACTATCGTGCTGTAAGAAATGATGCAGAAGATGATTTCAGAGAAACCTAGGAAGAGTTCTATGAATTGATGTACAGTGAAGTGAGCAGAATCAGGAGCACAATTTATACAATTACAACAACATTGTAAAGATAAACAACTTTGATAGACTTGGGAACTCTGATCCACACAGTAACCAATTCCAGAGGATTCATGATGAAACATGCTGCCCACCTCCTGCTAGGAAGCTGATGGGGTCAGAATGCAGATTGTGATTCTTTTTGGTTGTGTCCAATTCAGAATTTGTTTTGCTTGACTCTACACATTTTTAACAGTGATTTTGTTTTTCTGGCTTTCTCCAGTTGATGGGAGGACAAAAGGTAGAAGGAGAAGCTTTGTGAAAATAAAAATAAAATTTAATTTAAAAAAAAGAAAGAGGAAGAAACAGCTATAGCATCAGCTGAAGCTACAGAAGAATGATAAGGTTGGCAGGAGAGCAGAATTAGTCAAGCAGTCAAAACACTGAAGAAGGAAAAACACACTGACCAGTGAAGGAGAGAGAACAAAGACTTCCTGGTAGTAAATTCACTGAGCTTTTCCTGTTCCTTCCTCCCAACACATGCCTCTCCAGTCATCCAGCCCTTAACTGTGTCCTTACCTCCCCCAGTGCTGAAGGAAGGGTAGGAATTCAGGGAGGAGGGACAAAGGAAGTGGAGTCATGTCACAAGCCAACAGGAAGGGCTCCTTTCTGGAAACCATCACAAATCCATTCCCCCAGGAGAATGGCCCCAGATAAGGCAAACATCTACTTCCTCTTCCTTGCAAGAAAAGAATGACTTAAAATCCTAATAATTCCATGGGACTGGTGACTCTCAAGGAGGCCAATGACAGAAAAATAAAGTTCCTTATAGACTCCAGTATTCATAGCAGCAATTTATATTTTTTGGAGTAAGAAAAGAAAAAGGAAACAAAGTGGGTGCCTAGCAATTCCGTTATGATAACATGAATATAATGGATTACTATTGTGCTGGAAGAGATGATGAAACATATAAGAGAAATTCAGAGAAACGTGAGAAGACTTGTTGAAACCGATGTAGAGTAAAGAAAGTCGAAACAGGGGAGCAATGTAGGTAATGACTGCAGTGATGCAAATGACAACAACAATAAAATACATGAGGAACAGATTAAATCGAGTGACTAATCTTGGTCTCTGAGAACCAGTGATGAAATACACTTCCCTCTTTTCAGTAGAGAGGAGAGAACCAAGGGTTCAGATCATTGCATGCTCAACCACTTCATAGGCTGTTTTTTCTTAACTATTTTTCTTTGTTATAACAAAAAGCATCTGTAAAACATGCTTTTAAAAAATGAATTAAAATATCTTTAAGATTTCTAACTTTTTTGTTTCTTTGACAGTACCATTTCTCCTTATTGTCTTAACCAGGGCTCAGTAGACAGCAACACTTAATATCTGTGGATGTCTGGCAGCAGATAGTAGAAACCCAGCCATTAGGACTGGGATTTAATGGCAGCACTCAGGAGAACTGAAAGGGGCAACACAGGATGCCAGGTCCAGAGGATCTAGAGTGGCAGGAAGAAACCTAAGATACCAGTTCAGAAATAGAAGAACAAGACAGTGGTCAGCCCTGGTGACCAGGTTTGGAACATAAGGTTTGGGTTTGCTTACATGAAACAGAACTTAACTAGAACTGGGGGACAAGTCAGAGCAGGACCAGCAGTGAAGATAATAGTGCTAAATCTCTGATTGTGGGTCCAGATGTCCTTATATCTCTTCCTCTTAGAGTCAGGATTCATTTCAGAGCCTGGGGCAGGATCGAGCTGGCGGAGGAGGGTTAAATGGTCTTAGCTGTGGGGATTTATGTCCACCTAATAAAAACAAAATTTCCTTGGTCACCTCTTGTGAGAATAAATCTGAGAGAAGGCTTCCCAACATCTTTTATATTAGAAATAATTGGGCTTTGAGTTTGTTATTTTGTTTGTTATTTTAGTCCCCAAACTCAGACTTCTAAGTACTGAGTACTTCCAGCCTGGCCTAGTGGATTCTTTAATCTGGGGGGGGGGAGGGGGTTGGAATTCTATTTTGTATTTCTGTTTTCTGAATAACACTTCCTTGGATGATTATTACAGATTCGCTGAATTTTAGAGCTATAAAGGACTTGAGAAATCAGTTAGTTTGAGTGAGATAAAGTGGAAAGAAGGCAGAGTACCAGTTCTGAAGATGAAAAGACCTGAGTTAGAATCCCAGAATGGCCATTTACTTGCCGAATAATCCAGGGTAGATCTTTCTAGGCCTCAGTTTCCTCATTTGTTAAATGAGGACCTTGAACATCTCTTCCAGCTCTAAATCTATGATTCTATGAGCAGCTTGGGCCCCGGTTTCCTCATCTGTAAAAAAGTAGAGGCAAGGATTATGTGAACTCCAAGGAGCCTCCCATCTCTAAATCTATGAACCTGAGATGAGGAAAACCAATGAGACAAAAAGGGAATGAAAGTCAGGTGGCTAACAACTGGCAGGACCAAGACTCAAACCCAAGGCTTTAAACTTCCAGGCCAATTCTATTTCCATGATATCACACTTTCCTTTAAAATAGTTAAGATAGGTCATATCTTTTGTTTTGACACTTAGAAATGCTTCCCATGGGACTTTTCCCTCTCCCTCTCTCCTTTCCCCCCGCCCTATTCCACTGGTACCCATAAGCAAAGAGAGAAAAGAGAAAGCAGGGCACCCTGTATGTACTCATCCATGCCTCCCATCAGGACAATGGAGCCATGATGCTTCCTTCCTCTCCCCAATTCAGCAGAGGACTGGGGCAAGGGGCTTAGGGGGTGCTTTGATTGTGCTAGAGTGTTTGTGACAGCAGCTTATCCCCTTTCCAAGGCTGCTGGGAAGATTATTAGATAATTTTCAAATTTGTAAAGCGCCTTCAGCTCCTTGGAGGGAAGGCACTATATGAGAGTAATAATAAGAACAATCCTATCTGTCAGAGCCATTGAGAAAATGAATCTTGTTATCCTTGGGAACCAGCGGTAGGAATCTCAGCAAGAAACACAAAAATAGACCTGGGAACTTGGTCACCTGACTCATCAGCGGGAGTGAAGAGTGCAGCATGGGAGAGGCCCATCCAGGCCCCAGCTGAAAGGTATGCAAAGCAGCTCTCAGAATGTCATACAAATTGCCTCTGATGCCTCACCAATTAAAATGACTTTAGGACAAGTTTAAATCAACTTAGAGTGCAAAGTATTATTATTTTTGAAATTCTCTGAAGTAAGCAGGAAGGAGCAGGAAGCAAAGAGCCTGTCTGCACAGGTTGTCACTCACTCAGGAGTAATGATGGGAAATCCATCACACGTTATTGAATTTTGGGAATTAATAAGTATGTTTACACATACACAATGAAAATCAAGGGCAATGCATCAAAAGTGTGGCTGACTGGCTGGTTGATTTTGACAAGGGTTGAGTTTCACTGCTAATGATGTTCCGAGACTGATCACAGTTGGGCTGTGTGCCCCCTGGACTTCATCCCCAGGGCTAACAGGAGGAAGGATCTGATTGTAGGCCTGGAACGCCAGCTAGAAGGGGCCTTAGAGAACATCTAATGAGGGTTGTGACCCACAGTTTAAGAAGTGCTGAAGGGGTCTTGAGTGGAAAAAGTTTAAGAAGCCAAGATCTAATCCAACCAGATGCTTGTGCAGATGAGGAAACTGAGGCCCAGAGCTGGAAAGTAATTTGCTCCCAGTTGTACAGGAGGCCCAGGTTTCTACCACATCTCAGATGAACTCCTTACCCATCCCCCTCTCTCCAAGCCTAGAGAGTAACTGTTGAGAAACAAACTGAGAAAAGGCCAGATATCCAAGGAATAAGCAACTGTCACTTCCAGGGAGATGGAGAAAATGCAAGGATGACAGTATGATGCTATGGAAACAGTGGAGAATTTAGAGAATACCTGGGTCGAAATCCTAACTCTACTTGTTTCACCTTGGGCAAGTCACTGTACATCTCTTGGCCTCGTACTTACTCCCTGTCTGATCTGTTTTCCTCATCTGTGAAATCAAAGGTTTGAATTAGATAAAAGTACCTGGATCTTATGTCTACTCTGAGGTCACTGTCTGCAGAGGAACGGATGGATTGAGAGGAGATCATGGGACCGGGGATGGAAAGATGACCATAAATAGGGCCCCCTGAGCAAACCAACCAGGTATTCCATTCTGTGTTACTGCTGGAGACAAAGGACTTGTCCTGTAACAACAGCTACAGCGGTAATATTTGTGTGAGCATGTTTGAAATCACTTTACAATTTACAAAGCATCCTCCTCACAACAACCCTATAATGGAGGTAAGGAAGGAAATGTCATTCCCTTTTTGCTGATGAGAAACTTGAGGCATAGAATGGCTAAGTGACTTGCCCACAATCGAAGCTCCAGGTCTGGAATTCCTTGATCCAAGTCCAATAGACTTTCACTACAGTATGTTCCACTTTGTGAGAAGGCAGTTTGGTACAGTGGAAAGAGCACTGACTCTTGGATCAGAGGTCCTGAGTTCAAATTCCTACTCTTATGCTTCTTCCCTGTGTGATCTGCTTTCTAAATAAAGATACTAGACTAAATGGTTTCCTAAAGGCCCCTTCTGGATATGTCAGAATCATTGGCAATTACTTGGCTCTAGAAGTCTCAGAGACGGTTTTTCACTCAAGCCTGTTCCTGATCCTCCTTTGGATTCAGTCAAAGGGCTGCACTCAAGGACCTAGAGGGCCACCTGAGACCTTGAGGCTGAAGGTTCCCCACCCCTGCCCAAAGGTCTTAGTAACAGGGGCTAAGCCTGAGTCCAGAAGCAAGGTGTCAGAACACTGTTGTGCTGGAGGGAACCTGTTTCAGCCTGGCCTGGGCATGGGGTCATTCCCAGTATCACAAGGCCTTCACCAGCTGTCTGTATTATTTAATAGTTTAATCAAAGATTCCAAACCTCCTGGCCTTGGGAGAATGGCCAGGATCTTGATCCTTAACAGGAAGTTCTATCCAGCTGTTCCCTGAGTTATCGTCTCCTTCCTATTCATGACTCATAAGTTCCTATGGAGGCTGCTGCTATGCTCCTTCTCCCAGGACAGGTCCCTCCACCTAGTCAGGGCCACCCAGGCCAGAAAGGCGAGTCCAGTGCCCACAACAGGCTGTCGCTTCCTCTTACAACTCTCCCCACAGACACTGAGCTGGGTTTCTCCTCTTTCTGGACTAAGGCTTCTTAATATTTGGGCAGGTGGGAGAGGGGAAATGGACCTCCTTGTAATCCAGTAAATCTTATGGACCACTTTCCAGAATAATATGTTTCTTTCAAATTCATAATCAAAGGAAATGCTAGATTTTATTTAGGGATTGGTGGAAATAAAGATGTAATCTTTTTTTCCATCCAAGTTCACTGACCCCATAGGAATCTCTGGGCCCTAGGTAAGAACCTTTGTTCTAGACTGAGTCATAACAGGCAGCTAGGTGGGGGCAACATGGTGGATAATAAAGTGCTGGGCTTGGAATCAGGAAAATGTGAGTGCAGATCCTACCTTGGTCCCCTACTAGGTGTATGACCTTGGCAAGTCACTTAACCTCTCTTTGCCTTAGTAGTCTCATCTGTAAAATGAAGGCCTGGGACTCCAGACTCCTGAGGTCCCTTCCGGCTCCAAATCTCTGATTCGGTGGCAAATTCTGCACTGCTACACAGACTGAACGGAGCTTCCCCTGCCCCTTGACTAGCTGTGTGGTGGACTCTGCAGTGTTTTTATTTTAATTTTCTAGTTGTTGCAGTTAATAGCATTAGTTTGTTAATTACTGTATGTTTTAAAAGTAAGAGGAGAAGGAATTCCCACTGGGGACTTGTTCTTGGCTGAAACAACGTAATTCGATGGGAGGGAGAGTGTTACTCTGATAATGAGCCTGCTTCATTGGTTCCTTAAGGACATGAGAAACCAGGTGGGGGGCTGCTGGAAGAGATGGGATGTTCCTCTAAGACATCCAAGCTACTTCACTGCCTACAGGGACCTCTGACTGCGTTCAAGTTGGGTAGTAATAATAATACCTAGCATCTATATAGTGCTTTAAGATCTGCAAAGCACTTTACTAACATCTCATCTGATCCTCATTACAACCCTGAGAAGTCAGTGCTATTCTTATCCCCATCTTACAGATAAGGAAACTGAGCCAGGCAGAGGTTAAGTGACTTGCCTGAGGTCACATACAGCTACTAAGTGTCTGAGACAAGGTTTGAACCCAGGTCTTCCTGACTTCAGTGCTCTATCCACTGTGCTATTGAGCTGCTAGTATGCTCTAGTGGGTGGATCCCAGTTCTGCCACCCCCATCCCATTTCCTTTTCCCCCTTCTCCCCTGGCCCTCTTCCTCTGACTCCCTTCACCTCCATTCTCTTCTGGATTCTCCTAACATGCTTCACACACACCCCTCAGCCTCCCTAAATCCCTCACTAGACTCCCTTCCCTCTCCCCTCTCCTCCCCCCCAACTTTTCTCCTGCTTTATCACTACCCTCAGCCCCCTTCCCCCCAATTGCCTTTTCATTTCAGTGGTGCTGAGGGCCGCAAGCTGGGGGCTGGAGAAGATCAGGGTTAGCTCCCACACTGGAGAATTCAAGAAGAAATGAAACACTAAAGAAAATGTCTGGAACATTAGCAGAAAGGGGCAATTTTGGGAAAGTGATGGATCTTTTCCATTAGAGGGCAGAGCTGGGGAATTTGAAGGAGGATCCTCCATCTAGAGGGACAGACGGGGACACACGGTACACACAGCCTGGAGGTTGATTAGAAGGGGCTTGAGGGCAACAAGGGGCAGGGGGATGAGCACAGGGGAATAGAGAATGAGTAGATAGGGATGGGAGGAGATGGGGAGAGGGTGAGGGAGCAGAAAACAGGCAAGAACAGATGGGAAGAGAAGAAAAGGGAAATAGAAAGGCAGAGAAAGATTGAAGAACAGAGAGGGAAGTTCGTAGCATATAGAGAAGTTGATTAAAATCCTGGAAGAAAATGTGATGGCAAGTCTTTCTATCTTCCTATTGAGACATTTAACCTAAAAGAAATGAGCTAAATAATTTATACTGAGAATGAGTAAAATTTGCTTTGATCAAATTAAAAAATATGACTGTGGAAATAAAGTGTCTGCCTTGTTCTTTCCGGATGGGGAAAAGAGCTGCAGAGCAACAAAATGACAAAAACGCAAAAATAACTAAGCCTAACCCAACGGATATTAGCGCCATATTTTTGGGAGATTACACGGCATCTCTCTGGGCCTCGAAGAGAAATCCTCCCTTAAGCACCAACAGGAGAGGCTTTGCTCACTGAAGGAGCACATAAAACCCAGAAACTGAATAAAAATTTCCCTTTAAAAAAAAAAAAAGCCTCTTCAACTTCAACCAGACCTGGGCTCAGAGGCTCAGTGGGATTAAATTAAATTTCATATCAATGAATTTGAAAAAATAACAAAGCTGCTTAACTGCCCCACCCCTCACTCTTAACTTCCCACCCACACACACTCCACTGCTCCAAACTGGAGTCTCTAGCCAAATTTAAAGCTCCTCAGATTATTGAACAAGAATAATGATGGTTGTCTCCACTGGCTATATCCGTCTGGCAAAGGTTAATCTGGGGAGAGCTGGGGTCACCCCAACCTCTGACTACCTACTTAGAGATGTGGTTTACTAGCCAAATAGCTATGCAGTACTGGCCTTGAGAAAGAAATTCAAGGTCAGCACAAATTTCCTACCCAGAAATCTAAGTCCAAACACCTCCCATGGAGTTATTAACTACAACCCTCCCCCAGGGGTCACTATACCCAGTCTTCTGGGTCAAGGTCCAACCAGGGAAATGGAGAGCAAATTGGAGAGATGAGAATCTTCATGATGCCTAGATGCTGAAGTCAGGCACCACTAAATGACTCCATTTGCTGCCCAACTTGATCCTTTTTGACTCCCTACAGCTGGAAAAGACTCCAGAATCTAACGTTTGACTTTGACCTTTAAGATACTGGTAGGTCTGGATGCAGAGAGAAGACTCCAACATTATAGAGGGAAAGTGGGCATGTTATAGAAAGATGAGGAAGGGGGGAAGGGGTTCATTGATATAGGATGAGGTAATGCTCTCAATCAATCTACCAATGCAACAATTTACCAATACAGAGCAGAGCACCTGCTCTATAATTTAGAGAGCTGGTTGCCTGGGGACACTGAGAAGTCAGGGAGCTTTCCCAGGGTTATGTAGCAAGTGTGAATTAGGGATGGAACTTTAACCCAAGTTCTACTCACTACAACACAACTAGTTCACGTATAAGAAAAAAGAAGTGGGGGGGGTGGGTGGAAAAGGAGAGGGAGAGGAGAGGGAGAAAGAGAGAGAGGGGGAGAGAGAGAGAGAGAGAGAGAGAGAGAGAGAGAGAGAGAGAGAGAGAGAGAACACCAGGTATTTTAGAAAAGTTATCAGGTATGCATCAGAGACACAGAGAAGGCAGGTAAATTTAGAAAGGGGGCTTCCCATCAGGGCAGCTTCCTCTTCTCTCAGACAGATGCCATTTTGAGAAGTAGCTTATTTCTGGCTGTTAGGGCAGCCATTACAGGTTTCACAAGATATTGTATACATTTTTGCTTTTCACCTTCTGTTTACTTATCACCTCCATTCCCTTTATGTGGGTATACCTCAGGGCTCTGTCCTGGGCTCTTCACTTCTCTCTCTACTCTACACCTGGTAATGTCATCAGATGCCATGAATTATCTTTCCCAAACAGATGACTCCTAAATTTAGGTATTCAGATCTCCCTCTTCCTCTCCCTCTCCCTCTCCCTCTTCTTCTCCTTCTCCCTCCTCCTCCCCACCTCCCTCCACATCACCAAATCACCAACTACCTGCTCCACATCTCTCCACTTGAACATTTTAGAGATATCTCTAGTTCGGCATTAAAAATCAAAAAGCTTTATCTTCCCCCAATTTCCTCAAAAGTCTCACCTTTTTTCCTGTCTCTGTTTCTGTCAAAGAGACCACCATCCTTCCAGTCACCCAGGTTTGCAACCATGATTCTTCCCTCTCCTTCAATCATCATATCCAATTAGTTGCCAAGTCTTCTCAATTCTAGCTCCACAACTTGTCTCACATCCGTCCCCTTTTCTCCACTGACACAGTCACAATACTACTCCAGGTCCTCACCATCTCTCATCTTCTTCACCATCACCTAGATTGTTGCAAGAGTCTCCATACTGATTCCAACAATCTCCCTGCCTCCAGTCTCTTCCCTCTCCAATCTAACTTCCACACCTTCCTTCCTTCCACAAAACCTTAAACCCAATTCACTCTGAGGCTCATAGATTGGGCCACAATAGGTCCCTGCCCAAGCTCCACTTAATGTCTGTACTTTGGGCCCCCTGCCTTAGAGTGAATGTCAGTGGTAACTGTTTCTCTTAGGAACAGCAACCCTGAGGGTCTTCCCCTCCCAGTTTGATTTTTTTTCTCTTTCTAATTAAAGGGGCTTGACTCACTTCTTCAAGAGGCCTATTCACTGAATGGGCATTACCTCACTTAAGTGAGTATGTGCAAAGGCCTTAGCCTAGAAGGGTCAGGGTCTCCCATGGCATCATGGGTCATCTCCAGTCATCCTGATGAATATCTGGTCACTGGATCCAGATGGCTCTGGAGGAGAAAATGAGGCTGGTGACCTTGCACAGTCCTCCCTTACTCAAATCAAAGTCAACTTCAAGTCATGTCATCATTTCCCTGATGCCATGGTCCTCGTTGGAAACAAAGAACAAACACAACAACAGCTTCCACACAGCTGCCAAAGAATGAGGAAGGAGAGGAAATTCCTAAAGCATGAATTCTGACCATGTCACTACCCCAATTAATAAGCTTTAGGGATTCCTTATTGCCTCTAGGATAGAATGCAAACACCACTGTTTGGCATTTAAAGCCCTCCACTATCTGGTTCCAGCATATCTTTCCATGATGATTTTATATTTCTCCCCCTTTCAGGCACTCTCCATTCCAGCTACACTGAACTATTCCCTTAACAGAACATTTGGATTTCCTACCTCAGTGCCTTTGACCAGACTGTCCCTTATGCTTGGAATACTTTCCACATCTTGGAATCTCTAGCTTCCTTCAAGATTTTGCTCCATTGCTACCTCCTAATTTTCTCCATCCCTCCCCATTATCTTGTATTTATTTACTACGTATTTATTTATCTTTCTAGTGTTTTCTCACCAGTAGAATACAATTTCCATGAAGACAGGATCTATTTCCTTTTTGGGGGCATCATCCTATCCTTAATGTTTGTTACAGAACCTAGAACATGGCAGGCCTCGAATAAATGCTTTCTGAATGGAATGAAACTTAATGACTTCCTGAGCTCTCTCTTCCTTCCCCCCTTTTTCATACCCTATTACACCCCTAAGCCCTAAACCAGAGGTCCTGGAATTAGAGGACTGAGGGACATAAGAAAGGTTAAGCTGACATAGGATTCAGGTTCCTAACTCCCATTTGCGGGTGTCTTTGAGTAACTGGTGTCAGGATGAAGGCTGGTGATGTAGGGAGTGTGGAGATAGAATTAGGATGGCATAAGAGAAAATGGAGTGGGATAGGGAAAGGAGAGGAGAGAAGAAGAGGTAAGAGGAGGAGAAGGAGAAGGCAGGACAATCTAGTGCTACATGCCTATGGATATCTCGTGCATGAGTTTGTATAGTTATATGTAACAGAGAGTGACCTGATACCCCGGACATACACATGTGTGCACACACAACCAGTGAATGACTGTGAGTGTCAGAGTGAGTGTGTCAGTCCGAGGGATGAGGATAAGCTGGCTTTTATCTTCTCTGGCCGAGCTGGATTTACAAGCTTTTGAAATGCAGGATTAATAAGAAGAGGCCGGTGTTTTAATCTATAATGGAACAGAAAGTATCATTATTGTTAAATAATGCACAGCCTGTCGTTTATTAAGAATTAATGGTTTATCGAGTGCTCGGTTGCTGCAGCCGCTTCTGCCCTCCCAGGCCTGGGCTCTGAGCTACTTGGGCCTTAGCCCCCAGAACCAGGCCCTGATCACAGGGATTCTGGGAGAGAAGCGTTTCCCTTAACTCTGTGTGTGTGAGAGGGGGTAGGGAGGAAGCAGCTCAACCCCAGAGGCTGAATGGCCCTTGTTCTGCTGCTGCTGGTCTTTGGCCCCTTTCAGCAGTTCTGTCTAATATAGTACCGAGTGAGGCTTGGGAGGAAGGAAGGTGGCGTCATGGGATGCATAGGGATAGAGGGAGGATAGACAGAGATGAAGTAGAATGAAGAAGAGGATCAGATTGGATGCTATGAAGGGGGCAAGACTGAGAGGAATAGGGGGAGATGGGGTGAAGCAAATTGAGCAGTAAGAAGAAAAAACACGTAACTGGGGGAAAGCATGGGATTTAGAATCAGGAAATTTAAGCAATCAGTTCTTGGCTCCATCTGCATGATTTTGGACAAAAAACCATAATCTCTCTGAACTTCAGATTCCTCCTCTGTAAACTGAGGAAATTGTGTTAAATGGCCTTTAATCTCTATGGTTCTTCCCAGGTCTAAATGTTAGGATCTAAAACGGAGAGGGGGCAGCTAGGTGGCACAGTGAAAAGAACTCTGGGTCTGAAGTCAGGAAGACTGAATTCAAATTCATCCTCAGACACTTAGCTGTGTGATCCTGGGCCAATCACTTAACCCCATTTGCCTCAGTGTTCTGGTCTGTAAAATGAGCCGCAGCAGGAAATGGCAAACCACTCCAGTACCTTTGCCAAGAAATGGGGTCACAAAGAGTTGGACACAACTGAAACAACTGAACAACAACAAAATGGAAAGATTAGGAGAAAGGCTGGGGATGGGCAAATAATGTCCCCCTGCTTTTTTTTTTACAACCTGAATTCATTTTGTCTGTTTTTAGATGATTAAAACAAGTTGTATGTCCCTAAGGGTCATTCATCATTTCTCAGCTACAAACATAGTTGAACTTCCAGTTCCTTGTGTCATCTCCTCCAGAGGATGGAGTAACAACAAAGACCAGATATGTAAATATAAATGGATATTTGTTGAAAAGGGGCTTTCTCCTTCCAATTCAGTAATTCCCATGCTCACCAGAAGGGCAAAAAATCACCATACTTCACAGATGAAGAAGTTGAAACATGGGAGTAGTGTAAACGAATAAATAAAAAAAAAAAACATTTATCAAGCACTGACAATGTGCCTGGCACTGTGCTAAGTATTTGGGGATACAAAAAAAATACAATTTTTCAAGGAGCTTGCATAAGGAAAGAGAATACATATTCTCACTAAGAAGGGAGGGGTGGCTGAGGAAGGATAATTTGTACTGGGATGCTGAATAGAGCTATAGAACAATTGATTGATATGCCCCTTCCAGGTTGATTTGATTACTGTTCTCAGAGCTAGATGTGGAAAAGGGATGGGATGGGGGGAGAAGAGTATGGTGGGGATGACATGAAGAAAATTAGAGAACAAAATGTGAGAACAAAATGTAACTAGTCTAGGGCAGACTAGTTAGGGAAAACTCTCACCAATCAGGGTGGGAGCTACAGAGCCAGGTAGAAGATGAGGAGGAAAAGCATGATGATAACTTTGTGCTGAGGCTTTTGGTCACCAGCTCCAAGCCCCTTCCCCCCACTTTGTCCCAGTCTTCCAATAAGGAAGAATAAGAAACGAGTTGCAAAATTTGTCTGGAGCCCACAGCAGGAATCAGATCAGCAGCAAATCTGGAATCTCATCCAAATGAAGAAACTGAGGCAAAAAGGCAGTGAGTGAGCCACAGTCCTACAGTGAATCAGAGAACCAGGTGTCTTTGTTCCTAGTTCAGAATCGTAGGCCTTAAATGGGTTGGTTCTCCCAGTCTACAACCTCACCACCCCTCCAATATCAATGAGATTTGAGATTCAAAATAAAACTGACCCCCCCCAACCTCCCTAGATTATGGGCTGCTGGATAGTGGCTGGAAATGTTCAGGAATAGTGATCTCTGAAACACATAAAAATCAAGTTTTCTTCCCCTATAGAAACTCCTCCCGTGAGCCCTATGAGTACCCCCCAGTATCCTGAGTCTTACCACTTCCCCAACTGAAACAACTAAAAGCCATTCAGGAGCCATGCTTGAGTTGGGCTCAAACCATGTGCTTGGTTAATGCTCTGCTGTGGATAGAAATTAATTTCATTGCTTCTTATGGCATAACAGGACTAAAGAAGGCATCATCTCTCTGGCAGATAAAAGATAAGAAATTATTTCGCATTCCTAATGGACGTTACTACCCCCTCCTTCCTTCCAGAAACACAAAAGTGATACCAGGACTATTAGCTTTCCTTCACAGTCCCATCCTTATGGCTAGCTCCTAATCTGTTTCCTACCCATCTCCCTCTCTGCTCCCCATCCCCATCTTGCCTATTGTTCATCTTCACTTCCTTCTCCACTTCTATTCCCATCTCCATTTCTATTGCATCTTCATCTTCATCTCTATACCCAGTCCATTTCATTTCAACCCCCATCTTAATACTTCATCCCATCCCATCTCTATTTCTCCCCCCACTTCACTATCCTATCCCCATGTCCATCTCCACCCTACCCCATCTTCATTTTTATCTTGTCTTTATCTCTCAATCGACTCTATCTCCCTCCCCACCTCCATTTTCATCTCCATCCCCACTCTGTCTTCATCCTTACCACTCTCTCTACTCCCATATTCATCCCCCATGCCCCTCTACCTCCATCTCTATGGCTAATTCCATTTCTTCTCCTAGCTCCATCTCTATCTGCCTCCCCATTCCATTTTCATCTCCATGCTATATTCATCTTTGGAGACATATCTTATTCATCTTCATATCTCCTACAGTGCCTAGAAGGACCTTACCCAAAGGAAGTTCTCAATAAATATTTATTGAATGAATATCTATTTTCATCCTTAACCCCATGTCTAATCCATATCTAATCACTCCCTCCTATCCCTATCTTCATTCCTCCATTTCCACCTTTATAACTCTTGGGTAAAATGTCTAGTCTATTGGCCTCACTCTAGGTTTGGGGCCTATTCAGCCAAACATTGGGGACAGGAATGCTGCTTGCTGAAACCAATGCAGAGACTTGTGCCCTGAGCATTAAGTTCTGACACCAAACATCACTCAGCTTAGTAGAGATATGTTTGCCTATACAGAATCCCAAGGGTGAAATTTTGTGGGGGTAGGGGTTGACCCGGGCAGCAGACTCCAGCCCTCGGTCCCTCCCTTAGGCCAGCTACCACGCTGGGACCTCGGCACAGAGCCCAGTTCCTCACGCGGCTCCTGTTTTATTAACCTGCCTGTCGCTGCTCCAGTGGCTGAATAGGACCTGTGGGGGGGCAGAGAGAGGGGGGCCTTGGGCTTTGCCTGGGATCGCCATGGAAACAGCACATTCAGCCAATCAGCGGGCTGTCAGCACTGTGTGCACCCGGCATCTCAGTCTCCAAAGCCTCGTGCAGCCACAGGGCTCTATCCAACCTGACAGCCCCACTGCAGCCTGAGTGGCTTTTTTTATTTTTGGTGGAAAGGGGGGGGGGTGAATTGAGGGGATAAAGTGCAAGAAGTATGAAAAATCACAGGGAAACAGGAAGAACAAGGCAAAAAGTGAATGAAGATAAAGATCAAGGCAGATTCAGGGATGAGGGAAAGAGGGCATAAAGGAATGGAGAACAAGGCAACAGGAAAGAAGAAAGATCATTGGAGACCTGGAATGTGGGGGTGGGGCTGAGATTGAAGAGAGGGAAAAAGGACAGGTGAGGTCCAAGTGATATGCACAAAGCACCCTGTTATAGAATATGCCAAGCGGTTAGTCTTTCTCATTGGGGGAACCAGGCTGGGCCCATTGCTTCAGTGTATGGTTCATCCACCCACATGGGGCAATGACTCTGAGAATGCCACACAAGCCCTTTGCTTGTATCTGTGGGAGAAAAGGTTCAAAACTGGACTGGGTTCTTGGTAGTACCTTGGAGGGGGGAGGGCAGTGTAGTAGCGTAGTCAGACACCTTGCCTCTAGATAAGCTGTAATGAAGGTAGTGCCATGGTGGCTGGATTAGCCCTGGAATATACAGTAGCCTAATGAAAGAAGCTCCTATGAGCCCCCATGCTTTTAGTTGGGACCTAACTTAGCTGAACTGCCCTATGCATGGCAGGAGAACAACCTCCATTTCCTTTGGCATCCTGCCTCCAAAATGTACCCTTGTAAAGTACACCCACCATCAACTACGAAACATGAAGAAAAAACTCTCTCTCTCTGTCTGTCTCTGTCTCTCTCTCTGTCTCTCTCTCTCTCTCTCTCTCTCTTTCTCTGTCATGCACACACAATGTAGAAACTGATGGGCTGACTGTGTCCTGGCTAATGCTGGCCCACTGCCCCCCCCTGGTGGCCAGCAATGCCGTCTTCTGTCCTAGGAATATCCAGGCCATCAGTTCCACCAAAAAGTGGAGGCAGCACCTCCACACCCACGGTCTTTGCCCTTTTCTCCCTACTCCCTCCCTGTGCCCAGCCTTGGGTCACCAGGGACTCTAAAGCGGAAATGGAGCCCGTGCCCTGGGAGGCTTACATCTGGCTACAGTTACCTCATCTACCCCAGGCCCTGATAATCTCTTGCCCTACCTCCTTTTTTTGGGAATGGTTCCCAACCCTGGATCCTGGGAATCCCAAAAGAACCAATCTGGAGGTGCTTCTGCCCCAACTGACCACTTCACACAATTTTACATTCAAGAAGAAAGCCTAGAGGTTCCCAATATGCACACTGGCAGGGTGAGAAAAGATAGCAAAGGGGAGAGGGGAGAGAAAGAGAGGCAGGAGCTGTCTGCCCAGAAGCACATTAGCTTCTCCTTCTTAGGTTGGTTTTTGATCTTGAATCCCATAGCTTAAGTCCCCAGAGCTTGAATTAGAACAACTCACCCTTACCACCACCACCCCCCAAAGAAGTACCAATAACTACGTATCCACATATCCTTTCCCCAACCCAGGCTCAAAGCCAAGGCTCCAGAAAGGCTGCTGTTCCCATGACAACCCCATCCAAGGCTGCTCCACCCAGTGCTCTATGCCCCCCTTCCTTTTCAGTCTCATACACAACTACCGGCTGCACCAATACGCACACAAAACCAATGCTACACATTGACACGAAAGCATTTTAGAATGCACAAGGGTGGAACATAGACTATATAGGATCAAAGTGCTGCCCTCCCCACCCCACTTCATCTAATCCAGTCAGAAAGGCAAGCACCAGGGTTGTTCCAATCTTTTCTTACCTCCTGAATCCTTACTTGTTGTATGCAAAGATTCTTGAATTTGAAGTAAAAACCACCTGGATTTTTTATCTGAGCACCAAAATTGACTTTTAGGTGACTTCTCTCAAGGGCCTAGTCTCCTCACCTATAAAACAAGGAGGTGGGCTCTCTAAGGTTCCTCCCAATTCTAAATACTCTGATCTTCTTCCTACTAGATGGCAGCTAGGTGGCGCAACGGACAGTGTGCTGGGCTTGGAGTCAGGAAGACCTGAGTTCAAATCTAAGCTCAGACTCTTACTACCTATGTAACAGTAGGCAAGTCATTTAACCTCCATCTGTCTTAACCACGAACTGTAAAAAAAAAATAATAAATAATAGCATCTACCCCCCCAGTATTGTCATGGGGATCAAATGACTTGGTAAAGCACTCAGCAAAGTGCCTGACACACAGTAGGTGCTGTATGAGCAGGGGTAATTACTTGCCATCAACATTATCATATAATCCTGACACACAACTTCTCTTTCTTGTACACGTGATAAATTCTTAATTCTGACAACCTTCAGTTTGGAGACAGAGAAGGGAACAGAGACAGGACTTCCCTTCCAATCCAGAAAGATGGGAGTGAGGACAGGTGGTTGGGATGGCTGGGGATAGAGAACCAGGAGAAGCCAATAGTACATACTTCACTGAACAGGACTTGAAGGATGGAGGAACCTAAATAAAAATTTTCTACAGCACTAAAGATAAAGAGGGAGTAGGGGTGCAGGATGGAGAGCCCATCTGAGACCTGGGCTAATGAGAGGAAAGTGAACACGATATAATGTAGAGGGACAGGGGTGAGCCAAAGCAACAATGTGTGTGGTGGTGGGCATTAATAGCTGGGAGGTTGCAGGAGCTGTAAAGGCTGAAGTGGCATAAAGTCATGAGAGAAGGAGGTGAGAATGGACTTGCATCATACCTGCAGAATCTGGTGGAAAATGACTGAATCCACAAGGATGGAGGGAGGCCTTCCCTTTAGGACCCCGGATGACCCGAGCAGCCAAAGAAAGGGAAGGAAGGAGCATCAATGGAACAACTGAGAGTAGGTAACTAAACAGCTCCCATGATAGATTGAGAAGTGAGGAAAGAGGTGATGAGGACAGGAGAAGGAGCTTCAACTATGGGAAAAAGAGAAAATGGGAAAAAGCTTAGTACAGACAAAGGTAAACAAATCTGAAACAGGAAAAAGGTGGGGAAGGGCCATTCACGGGGCTATGACCAAAAATGTCTGGAGAATTGTTTAGACACTGCATCCACTATAGGGCAGGCTCGTAGAACAGGAGCCCTCTTGTCTCCTTGCCTGACTCTCCCTCTTCAACCTCCTACTTCTTAACTCTGGGTGTCAGCTAGGTGGCCCAGTGGATAGAGCACTAGGCCTAGAATCAGAAAGACCTGAGTTTGAATTCAACCTCAGACCCTGGTCAAGTTATTTAACCTCTGTTTGAATCAGTTTCCTTATTCATATTTCCCAGGGTTGTTGAGAGATTCAAATGAGGTAATAACTATAAAGCACTTACCACAATGCCTGGCACGTAGTAAATACTATATACTATATACTGTTAGCTATTATTATGTGTGTTTATATAATATGTGTGTGTGTAAGTTTTATACTCTCTCTATATGCACACACACACACTAAGACTTATGGGATATCCTGTATACACATACAGAGGAGAGTGAGAGAGAGGATTTGATTTGGTTCTCATAAAAGCTCTGAAGGAGATAGGATTATCATTATTCCCATTTTATAGAAGAGGAAACTAAAGCCAGAAAATTGTAGTGACTCACCCTAAGGCCATAAGAGCTGGTCCTAACAGAGCAAGGAAGCAGATCTAGCTCTTGGTCCCTGGGACCTTTCCGTTATGCACCTTTGTCTCACATATAGTAGAAGTGCAGTGGCCTGAGCAATAAAATACAAAGAATATGTAGATTTTGGCCAAATCCTAGAGACAGATGTTATCTTATTTTTTAAAAGTATCTGTCATGTTTTGCAACTTTAAAAGGTTTTCTCTTTCCCTAGCAGTCAGGTTTGTGTGGAGTGAAGAAATAGGTAGGAAGGCTTAGAGATATAGGAGAGTAACACTGTGAGGAACAGGAAAACATGAAATGAGGAAAAGGAGGGTGGTGAGGTGGCCAAGTAGGCCTGAGTGAAAGCAGGATCCTCAAATTAGAGAACCTTTTGCTCCTTGCAGCTTCACTAATTTTGTCTGGAGTTAAGAAGAAACTAGGAAAAGTCTCTTGGGGGAGAGGGCGAGGTGCTTGAAGAACGTGGGGCTCTATGCTTACTCAAAGCTGTTTCCCCACCACTACTCCATTCAATCTTCTTTGTCAAAAATAGGTTGCTTGGTACTGACCCATAGCAAGATGGCTTCAGGAATTTCAATAAAAATGGGACACAAATGTTGGGGAAGGAGAGAGTGGTCTGCTTTGCTGTACACTTATTAGTGAGGTTGAATGCTCAGAGGTTTGAGTTGTGGTGCTTATTTTGGACTATTGAGAGGGAAACTAGAGGGACTGATGGTTCCTATCTTTTAGTGACAGTCCCCTGGGAGCAAATACACCAGGAAGGACCTGTTCTGCTCCACCTCTCTCATTCTACCTCTATCTCTTTCTAGACTTGGCTTCCAGGAGTAGGTAGGGCTTAAGGGAGCCGTCTGGGTTTGGTTGGAAAGGGTATTGGATTTAGGTTTGGTTCACATCCCAGCTCTTCCAGCTACTGTGTGATGTTGGCAAAGTCACGAAAACACTTTGTGCCTCAATTTTCTAATCCGTAAAATGAGGGAAGTTGAAGGACATAGTCTCCAGTTTCTCTTCCCCTCTAAAATCCTAGGATTCTTAAAATCAACCCTATCCTTTTTCATCCCCAGGTGTCTCTTAATCTCCACTATCCTTCCCCCTGCACTTCTCCTCCGCCTTTCCTTCCAACGTATGCACACACTTGGGAAACACTAAGCAGCCCCCACCCCCAGTGGATATGCAGAGCAAACAGCATTGTTCCAAGGCTCACAACACACAAAGAGCAAGGGAATTCACAGAATGGTCATGAATTTCAGTTTCCTTCCCGTCCGGGCCCCAGAGAGATCCATTGTCTGCAAACTCTCAGCCTAAAATATGCACAATTGCTCTGGCTGTGGAAGCTCACTGGTTCCTCCAAGAAGCTTCCCTACCCCCACCCCACCACCCTTCCCAAGAAGTGCCAGTAGGTGGGGGAGGGTAGGAGTAGACCTTACCTCCCAGGGTTTGGACAAACCCCCCCCCCCACTTCACAAAAGAGGAAATTTGAGGTATGGTTAATACTTAATATCTGCTATTCCAAGCCCCCCCCCCCCCCCCCCCCCCCCCCCCCCTGGACCCTTCATACCAATTCAGCCTTATAGACTCCTCCTCCCCAACCCTACCAACTCCTCAACCCAAAGTCTCTGCCTACACCTCCCTCCAGCAGCCAGGAGTGATGGCTCCCTTTCCCTGAGCCAGAACAAACCCTACCCATCTTTTCAGCTGCAGATTAAGAATCTTCTCTTTCTCGAAAATCTTTCTTACCAATTGTATCTCATAATGGTTTTCCGTTACTTTGAATTCCCAGGACAAACCTCTCACATGTAGTTAACATCACACTCTCCCAGGAGTTGAGTTTTTCTTGGAATTATTCACTAGTTTCAGGTGTGCAAGCCTTTTCTCCCCCCCCCCCCCCATATGACTATAAGTTTCGAGAGTAAGGCAATACATCCATTTTATCTTGCATGTCCTACAACTATCTCATAGCACTGGGCTGGGCCCACAGTAAATACTTCTTGATTGACATGTACACACCAAGACAAAAGAACACATTACACACATATACTTAATACATACACACATATATGCATAACATATTTAGCCACATACACATGTATAACATGCATATTAACAGAGAGATCCACACACATATACACACACACACACAGGAGCCCCTGAGAGCAGAGTGGCCAAAGGGTCAGGGCCTCTCAACCTAGAGTGTTCAGGGATGATGCCTATGGATGATGGATCCAAAGAAGTGCCTTGCTCCAGACGCCGCCAGAGCGCCCAAATGAACAGAGACTGCGCAAAGAGAGAATAAGAAAATTGGGGAGTCAATCACATTTCAGTAGCAGCCTCAGAAAATAGTTCTTTCTTGAGATGTGGCTCTGCTCAGCAGCAACAGCAGAGGCTGTAGGCCATTGACCAGTTCAGCTTTATGTCTTCAAAGGCAATCTAGCTAATCAATACCCTCCCTTCCCCCCAACCTGTGTTATTTGCATAGTGTAAGCTGATTGGCTATGGTGTCATGTGCTACCAAGTAGGGGATTGCCCATGGACTGAGGTACTGGACATGCAGACACTTCTTGAGGTCAGCAGCTGGTTAATCAAAGATGAGAGTGGAATTTAAAATGGGGCATGGGAGGAAACAGACAACAGAGAAATCGATCAGTGGTAAGAGGCCCAGGCTTTCCAGGGATCTCCCCCTACCACCACCCATGACTACCCATTACCCACTGCCAATTCCCATATCAACTTCTCCACTGAGTTAAATGAATCCTGAAGATGGTGTCCTCGGGGAGGTTTGGGGAAGGGCCGGGGGACGGCGGCGGAGGGGGGGTGGGGTGGCGGCGGGGCGGGCGGGGACGACGGGGGAGTGGCGGTGATAGGGATGTGAAATTGAAGACTAGTAAGGATTAGAAATCTGTGGAAACTTGCAAAGATCAGAATGACCGTAGAGGCAGCATTATAACCAGAAAGAATGAATTTAGATTAATCTCTGCTAACAAATCATGAAAACCTGTAGCACCAAAAGTATAAAAAGCATGAATTGCAGCTGCCAGACTAAACAAGCTCCCATCACTAAGGTCAGGAATTAGCTTCAGCCACACACCACACACACCCCACACATACACATCACACAGAAACACACACACACCCCACACATACACACCACATTCTCTCTCTCTCTCTCTCTCTCTCTGTCTCTCTCTGTCTCTCTCTCTCTCTCTCTCTCTCTCTCTCCCCCCCCCCCCGCACCCCACCCCCCCCTCCATTGAGAGATGCCCCCAGTGAATCAATCAGGCTTCAAGTTTCTCCCTACATTGGCCCCCGGGAGGAGGGTGGGGAGGACTGCAGGACAGAATACTAAAGCTGGGCCTGGCCCCCACCCATTAGTTTCACTTCCTCCTGACTCATTCCATTGCAACCAATAGGTTCATTGCATGTAAATGTCATAGATGTAGAAAACCATGATTGGCTGATTTTCCCTGATGTAATAATGTCAATATTCCAGTGGCTCCTGCCCCTTCTTCCCCCACCCTTCTATTCAGCTCACTTGATTGGATTTCTGGCCATTGTTCCAACTCCTCACTTTTCTCCTTCTCTTCCTCTCTCTGTGGTGTACCCCATAAATGTCACAGATGCTTTGGTCCTAACTCCCCCAGGTGTGGGAGAGGGCATGGCCAGCCCTAGCCTCACCCCAGTTCACTTCGAGGAAGTTACAGAACCCTTTGTGGAGCATCACATCCAGGACAATTTATATGATTTCCTAATTTCCTAACACACTGTGTCCAATGGCTTCCTGAAACCCAACCCCAGTGAATCGACTGTTCTTTTCAGCCCCTAATTTAGTAATTCTGTTGAGGAAAAAAAGAGATTGTGGGGTTTTTTATTTGGTGTGATTTATTCTTTATCATATAAATAATAATAATTTACACAAAGCTCTTCCCCAAACAGAGGAGAATCTGTGCATGAAAATAAACAAAAATTAAACGGAGCTGGGCCTGATGCCCAGAAAACCAGTCAATTCCAAATACAACCAGAAATTTTAAAAAAGGAAAAAAAAAACCTTGTAGGTTCTCAGAGTCCTGGAGACTAGAGGGGATGGTGGGTCTCCAATTTGGGTTGGGGCTGTAGCCTCCTAAGTTTCATTCTGCCCCTATCCCCAGCTCAGTCTTTGATCTTAGGGGAGCTATTTGCCCTTCCTCTCATCTTCCCCTACTGTACAAGTCCAGCTGATAGCCCCACTGTGTTTTCACCCTTGGGCATAATGTCCGGCAAATATCAGCGACCAGCTGGCAACCACTGTCTAGGATATGGAGTATGGGACAACACTGAGAAGGGAAAATAGAATTTTGAAACTTGCAAAGAATTGCTGTTTAGGCTCAGGTCTGGTACTGTGGGTGGGTGTTGGAGCTAGGGAGATTGACATGTCAAGGCGTTTGGAGTAGACAGGCTCTAAGGGACCTTCCATCCAGCTCTAATTCTATGATCCTAGAATTCTAAGCCAGGGAACCCAAACATGGACCCAATGAGATGAAACAACTGTATCTGCCTTTTTTATTCCCTCTTTCACTCCCAAGGGAAGTGCCTAGCAAGGTACCCTGAACATAGTATTCTGTATAATAAATGTTTGTTAAATTGAATTGAATTAATCCTTGCATCATGTGCAACATGGTATTGTGGGAAGAGTCCTGGATTTGCAATTGGTTGGACTAGGTTGGACTCCTGGTTCTGCTAGCTGCCCCCCTTGGACAGGTCAGAACCCCACCTCTAGACCACTCTTCTGTAAAAATGATGGGGTTCTTCTCCCTCTTCCTCTTCCAGTTCTGGATCACCAAATCTTTTATGGCTTGCTTTTTTGCTGGGCATCTCTGTCCCCATGGACAACAGTTTCCATGCTAAGGAAGCTGCCCCCAGGGCAGATGTTCTCCCACTTGCCTATGCTGTGGCTAGGCCTCTCACCACATTTGTGACTGAGGACTCATTTGTTGTGTCTAGATCCTAAACCAGGTGTGAGCCAGTGAGGTCCCCCTCCCCCTAGATAGCACCGGGGCACTCCTCAGCAAAACCCAGCAGAGGATGGTCATTAGGCTAAATCTCTTCCTCTCCCTCCTGGGAGGGGGTGGGGAGGACTGTTGGAACAAAAGGTGGTTGCCCTTGGCTAGTTCCTAATTAAATCTTTATAGACTCTCCAGACTTGGGCCCTGCCAGTGAGATCAGAGCCATCTAATATCCCAGAGAACCAGCAAGGGAATGTCAGAAGCAACCCCAGAAAGAATCAATTACAGAAGGCATAGGCCACAGCTCCAAGAGGGATATGCAGAAGTCAGTGCCAGCATCCTTCTAGAAGTTCTGATGCAGGAGAGGCCAGGGTTTGCAGGGCCCACCCTACACATGCCCCTGCCCTGCTAGCATAGAAACTCCAGTTTGTTGAGAACCTCTCTGTGAATGACATCCAGATAGTCTAATTCCATACCCTTGGTCCCTACAAAATTTTTTACCAGGGACTAAGATATCCTTGCTCTATGACCTGGACCTTAATGCCAGCTTTCTGTTGTTCCTATGATGAGCATGGGAGCCAGGGACAGAGAGGGTCAATTCAGGAAGCATTCTGAGTTCAGGTTGCCAAATAGCAAGAATGTTGTAACTAGGAGAATCTTTAGGTAGTGCCTGGACCTAGGTATCCCTAGGGCTATTTAGACCTATGGCCAAAAGGCATCATGAGCACTTTCATTTGGTCCTCTGGCCATTGAAGGCACATCTCCCCAGCTGAATGCCTGCTCTTCAGCTACTTCCCTCAGGCCACAATAATGCTGGTATGGAGATGAAAGAGAGCCAGTTTTCTGCTAAATCCCTTAAATCCCATCTTTATGGTCAACCCCCAGACCTCTTATCTCTCCCCCAGTGTATCCCAAGGCCTCATCCCAATTCCTTTCCTCACCCACAATAGTCCACCCCCTCCCCAAAGGGTCCTCCTACTACTTTGTCAGGTTGAATTGTCCTAGGCTATAAAAGCTCCTGGGAGCCTGGGCTCCTCTTTGGGTTCTCCAGCTTCATATACATTTCAACATCTCTTTGCACATTTATAAATCAAACGAAGAAACGTGAGTTTTTGGTGCTGCTCCCTCACCCCACCCCAACTTCTCCCAGCCCACCACCAGCTGCACAAAGAAGGAACACAGAGGGAGGGGGTGGGGGTTGGACTAAGGGGAACCAGCTTATTTCAGATGCTGGAAAACTGAATTGTAGGAAATTAACGGGCTGGGAAATGTCTGTTATATTCTCTCTCTCTCTCTCTCTCTCTCTCTCTCTCTCTCTCTCTCTCTCTCTCTCTCCCTCTCTCTCTCCCCCTCTCCCCCTCCCTCCTTCCCTCTCTCAGTTTGCTTTGTGCCTGCAGTATTTCTCTGTCTCTCTCCTTCATGCTTCAGCCCTATTTTGTGACTACAACTCACTCTCACTCCCATTCCCTCTCTCTTTTTTCTCTACCGGTATGTGAGCCTGAGGCTGAGTGGTTGTGTCTATGACTATGTGTGATTGTGTGTCTTTGTGTGTGATTGTGCGTTTAGGGGTGGCACATCCCTCCCCTCCACAGTTGCTCAGCCTAAAGTGCCAGAGGCAGAGACAATTGTGCGGGTGGATATGCTGAACAGAGGAGCCGTGGTTGAGCCCCAGGGCAAGAGGAGAAGCACCACACAAGAAATTGATTCCATTAAAAAGTAATCTTAAATTTAATAAAAGTTATGATTTGATTATAGCCACCAAACCTACAGGCAAGAGAAAAGGCAAGACAGATTCCAGAGATGGATAAACAGGCAAAGGAGCAGGGTTGAAAAACAAAAAGAGAGGGGAAAAGATGAGGGGGAAAGCTTTGATTGTAGATCCATGCAAGCATGCATACATGGATGGGTGGGTGGATAGATAGAAGGACCAGGAATTGGGATAAGGGAACACTGGTCATAGAGGGAGGAATAAAGTCCATCTGATTTTCTGAGAAAAGACAAAGTGTGGAATTGAGTAATGCAGATTTGGGAAGATTAAAAAGAGGAGGTAGAAAGCTCAGAATATTGGATGTGGAGGAAGGAGGGATATCCACTGAAGGCCTGTTTCCCCAGCACTGACTGTAGTCAGTTGTTTTTACTTCCAGTCTCAGCGTGGAGTGAATCCTTGTCTCTTCCCTTTGATCTTATTGGGGGAAGAGAGGGCACAGGAAGGGGAGTGGGGCAGTGTATGGGATGTTCAGGAAGACTAGCACCTCTGGTGTGAGGGCTGCCCTGCTCCTCTACCTTTGGTGTCCACTCGATTCACCCAACTCTCACCTGTGGCTCCGAGAACCTGTAGCATGCCCAGTTGCCATACCCTGGTAAAATGGTCTCAGTAGATGGGCTATAAACCAGGTTGAGGGTAATTGACAGGTCTCAAACCTGTGGGTGAATTAGGGGGATGTGCCCCAAGATGTGAAGACTTCCCCCAGTGGAATGGGCAGATGAGAACAATTTATTCCAATGGCCATGAAGGTGGCTGAAGCAGGCACTGTGGAGTGCTTAGATCTTGGTCAGGCATAGAAGATGCAGTCATCCACTGCATCCTGACTTTTGTCTTGCCACTGGACTTCAGTGACTGGAAGAAAGAGTGAGGCTGAAGACTTTGTGCAAATCTGCCTCACCAAAATCCAATTCACTAATGAGTCAAGATATCACCCTCGTGATGTCATCGATCTTCTTCGAAAATAAAGGATGAACAACAATTTTCAGAGGGAAACCAGGCACCCAGGCAAACACCTTCTTCTCTGACCTTCTAAATTGGCCTCTTTGTACCTTTCACCCACTGTTCTGCTTCTGCTCTCTGAGGTCAAACAGGACATGTCTAATCCCTCCATGTGACAACCTATCAAATATTTGAAGACAAGATAGCTATCTGGTCCTTAATGAGTCTTCTCTTCTCTAGGATAAACATGTCCAGATCACTTAACCAGAGTAGCCCATGATGTCCTGGACACTTTCAGCTTCCCTCACTAAAACACAAGCTCCTGGAGTGCAGGGATCATCTATATTTTTCCTTGCATTTGTATTCCCAGGTTCTTGGGAAAAGGTTTTGTATTAACTGTCTTTCCATGTTATCTGAGAGTAGTAGTAGCTACCTTCTGGGGACCCAACCTGCCAATTCAAAGAGAAATTGAGGAAATGCTATTTCTTCTTCTTCTTCTTCTTCTTCTTCTTCTTCTTCTTCTTCTTCTTCTTCTTCTTCTTCTTCTTCTTCTTCTTCTTCTTCTTCTTCTTCTTCCTCCTCCTCATCTTCCTCCTCCTTATCTTCCTCCTCCTCCTTCACCTCTTCTTCTCCTTCTCCTCCTTCTCCTTCTTTTTAATTTTTTTTCAAAATGCTGGGACAATTTATTTTTGTCCTGTGCAATTTTCATTTTTGATTTCCTGAAATATAGCTCTGAAAAAAGAGGCTTTAAAAAGCTCATTGTGTTTTAAATGAAGCTACTTGACTACACATTTAAACTCAAATCATTCTGGCTTTCATCAGATGGCCAGTAATAGGCCCAGCCTAAGCTTCTGTGGCTCATTGCTTAGGTTTTGATGCTTAGAATGCTTAGAATGAGTGTAAATAGCAATTGTTTTCTGTTCTGACCAAAAACTCTGAAGGTCTTCCCCTCCCAGATGATATCTTTGGGATGGTAAATTGGACCATCTTTTGTCTCAGTTCTTACCCTCTTAAAGAGGCCTATTCACTGAATGGACCTTACCTCACTCAAAGTGAGAACCTGAAAAAGACCTTAGCCTGGAAGGGCCAGGGTCTCCCAGTGCATCTTGGGCCATCTCCAGTCATCCTGGTGAATATCAGGCCACTGGACCCAGATGGCTCTGGAGGAGAAAGTGAGGCTGGTGACCTTGCACAGCCCTCCCTCACTCAAATCAAAGTCAACTGCAAGTCATGTCATCATTTCCCTGATGTCATGGTCCTCTTCCAGAACAAAGGAGGAACACCACAACAACCTAGCCCTTAGTCATTGAATAGGTGTGGCCTTAGACAAACTGAGACCTGGGAAAGACCTTAATTTAGAAAGGCCAAGGTCACCCACAACATCCTAAACCATCGATAATTGTCTCGATTTTTGTCTTGCCACTGGATTCTAATGATTCTGGAGGAGGGAGGTAGAGGCTGATGACTTTGCTAAGCTCTGCCTCACTCAAATCCAATTCACTTGAAAGTCAAGATATCACTCTCATGATGTGATTGGTCCTCTTGGAGAACTGAAGGATGAACAACAATAACAATGGTGCTATTGCTGGTGATAATATTGATGGATGTAATTTTAATGGTGTTTTTGAGGCCCATAGTGATCTGGGTAATGATCAAATGGTCACAGTGATGGCAATGAATCAGGTCCCTTCAGGTGACCATTTATCAAATTTTTCAAGAATTAGAAGTCAAACACAGTTCTTGGGCTAGGAGGATGGCATTCTCTCCATTCTCCAGGTCTGAGGATGTTGGTGGGAAACAGTATAGGAAATGGGGAGAATGAGTTGGTAACTCTCTTGGAGGTTCCCTTATCCCATGAGCTGCTAAGGTGACCAAATGGTCTCTTCCAAGTGGCTCCACTGCATTTTAACCCCCTGGCTATACCCCCTATTTACATGTTCACCAACCATCACTTAGATGATCCATTTTATCATTTTCCCAGGAATCAAGGTCAAGCTGATCGGCCTATAGTTTGCAGATCCTACTCTCTTTTGTTTTCTGAAAGTCACAGTAACATTTGCCCTTCTCCAATGTTATGGTACTTGTCCCTTTTTCCGTGAGCTTTCACATATCACTGACAGTGATTCAACAATTACATTTGCCTACTCACCTGGGCCAGGTGATGTGAATTCATCAATGTCATTGAAGTAATCTCTTATGATCTCCTTCCTTGTCTTGGATATTAATTCCCTGTTAATCATTTTTGTTCTGTCATTTCCAGGGCAAAGGTCATTCTCCTTGGCAGAGAAAATGAAGCAAAATCAGAATTAAACAGCTCTGCTTTCTTTCTGTTGTCAAGTTATTATCCCATTCATCCTCAACAAAGTTCCTTTCCTTTCTTTAATCCTCCTTTTTCCCTCAGAATAGCTTATAACAAACCCCCTTTTTGTGTCCTTGGCACTTCTGAGATTTAACACTCATGATACCATATATCACATTCATATTATTCTCTATTGCCTGTCTTTCCTTCTACCTTCTACCTTCTACTGTTGATTTTAAAAATCTAAGTCATTTGGTGAGTTTCCTGTCTGTCCACGTTGGTCCCTTCAGACATATCCCATTTTTGTCCTCATTAGGATTGTTTTGAGTTTTTGGAATGTAACTCTTGTAATTCTTTAGTATCTCTCATCTCTCCTGGGCTGATTTCTCCTAGCATCTTAGTACAGTAGTCTCTCCTAATGACCCTCTCTCCCCCTGTCTATGAAATCCATTTCCAGCACTTCCCACCACTCTAAGAAGGCAAGATACCTATCTTTCCTCTAAACCCTTTGTAAGATGTTTTCTCAGACATCTCAACAGTTGCCTTGACACCCAGACCAGAGACCATGACCTTCACCAATTTCACCCTAGAATGACTACCTTCGAGCTGCAATGTCCATGTTGATAAGTTTCTCATGGAGCCCACTATAGTTGTGCAGAGCCAGTCATGCTTTACTCTCCACAATTTTCTCACAAGCCACCTTGTTACCTTGTTGCCACATACTTCCTCCACCATTTTCTTTACTCAATCCCCTTTCCAGTTCTAGAACCATAACCAAATCAACATCGTCATTACTACTGGAAAGCCTGTGTTGACCTATGTTGAGAATGTGTTCACCCATGTTAAATCAATGGCTCAACTCTCAATCCTTGTAACTCTGCAAACCAAAATAGCCCTTCCTAGCCACTACTCCCTAGATGGCTTCTCTTCTAGAATGTAAGCTCCTTTAGGGCAAAGACTATTTATATCTCCAGCACTTGGCATAGGGCTGGACACAATACTTTTTCATTCATCTGTTAATTCTCAGAATCTATGGTGTATTTCTAAGTATGTCTGGATTTTCACCCCTTTTCTATTACAAACTCTATCTGGGAATTGTCCATTCTCCCCAGGTTTCTCATCATTTATCCCAGAGCAACCAGTTCTTCACTGTTGTTGAGAATCAGATCCAGAATAGAATTTCTATCATATTGGTTTTTTCACCTTATAAAGGATGAAATTATCATCAAGGTAAGTCAAAAAGTTATTAATCTTGTTTTGTCAGCTGCTTGTGCTTTCTCTTTCTGTCTGGATAATTGAGGTTCTCCATCACTACTACATCATGCCTCTGCACCAAGCTTGTGATATGTTTTCCAAACTCCTCATCTATTTCTTCTTTCTGTTCAGATGAACTATAGTATACTCCAATGACTAAATTATTTCTGTTTCTCCCTTCATTGACCCAAATCCTTTCTGTCATTCCCCCCTTTCATTCCTGAATTTCCTCATATGATTATACCTTCTTAATGTACAAAACTACCCTGTCCCATTTTTCCATTCACTCGATGCATTTTTTTTACCCATTGTGACCATAACACTGTGCTAAACAATAGAATGTTGGGCTCATAAAGATAAAATAAAACTGTCCCCAAATGGACAATTTTGGAGGAAACTGGGAAGACTTATGAATTGATACAGGACTAGGAATATAATTAATATATTGATAACAACAGTATAGAGAAAAGCAATCTTGAAAGACTTCAGAAGTCTGATCAGTATAATGATGAACCCTGAGTCCAAAAGAATGAAAACATTCCACTTACCTCCTGACAAAGAAATGACGAACTGAAAATGCAGGAAAAAAAAAAAAAACAAACCAGTTTTTAGACATGACTGAAGTGGGGCTTTCTTTTGCTGGACTTTGTGATATGTATTGAGGGATTTTTTTCCTTTTTTTTTTTTTTGGAGGGAGGAAGACAGGGCATTTGGGATTAAGTGACTTGCCCAAGGTCACACAGCTTGTAAGTGTGTCAAGTGTCAGAGGTGGGATTTGAATTCAGGTTCTCTTGACTCCAGGGCTGGTGCTCTACTCACTGCGCCACCTAGCTGCACCTTTTTTCCTTTTTTTTTTTTAATTTGATCAATGGAGAAGGGAGTTAATAGTAGAGACAGATTAATTTTAAAAACTTGTTAATTGAAAAATAAAAACTAAAAGATACCATCCCTTCCCTCAAGGAGCTTACAGTCTAGAGAGCAAATAACATGTCCACAAATAATTATAATATAAACTATGATGTGAAGATATGGGAAATACTTTTTAAAGAGATGTAGAAGTTCAGAAGCTAGAAATCATCATTTACCCAGTAACTATCATTACATTACATTCAATATCATCATCATCCCATCATCATGATGATTAGATTGTTAAAGTTTTCCCAAGATCAGTCGCAGATTACTATCACAATCACTGCCATTATTATCCCTATCATTATTCCTACCGTCATAACCATTTCCACTATCATCACCACCACGATTGCCACCATCATAATCACTATTATCATTTCCACCATCCTACTCTGCATACACAATTGTGTGTCCTGCTCACCCTCTCTCCCACTCTCTAAAGGGCCCATTCCTACCACCCTACCACAACAAGAAGGAAAGAACTTGCATGGAGGTTTTAGATTCATGTGGGCTATCAGAAAAACAAAGGGAGATAGGTAAGGGAAGCAGAGGAAGAGCCTTAGGACCTTGTTCCTGAGATGAAAGGTACCACCGACATCAGCTGGAGGTCATCAGTCAACTGAGGTTCCCAGAATGATGGTGTAGGCAGTTTACCTTACCTGCTATCACAGGAATTTCACCTAACCAGGCCTCCTTAGTCCACTGTGTTTCTCATAGGAAAATCTTCTCTGGGGCTAGACACACAGAGATTTCACCTGAACTAGGAACTCTAAAAAGATAGGGAATTCTATCCTCAAACTAGATGACTTGTAGACATCTTAAACTAAATATGTCTAAAACTTAATCATTATCTGTTCCCGAAAACCTTCCCCTCATCCTAACTACAGCTGTCCTCCCAGTCACCCAGGCTCCCAACCTAGATGTCATCTTCAACTCCTCACTCTCTCACACATACCCTTTCCACATCCAATCTCTTGCCAAGTCTTATTATTTCTACTTTTGTGACATTTCTCATAAATTCTCCCATCTCTCCTCTGACACTACATCACCCTGGAGGACCTCATCACCTCCCACCTGGTCTATTGCAATAATCTTCTAGTTGGCCTCCCTGGCTCAAGTCTCTCCCAACTCCAGTCCATCCTTCACTCAGCTATCAGTGTTCTTCCTAAATCATGGGTCTGATCATGTCACCTCCCTATTTGATAAACTCTAGTGGCTCCAAGATCAAATACAAAATCCTCTTTTTGGCTTTTAAAGCCCTTTATAACCTGATTCCTTCCTACCTTTTCAATCTTTTTTATATTCTGCAACCTACTCCACCCCACCCTATTCTACAATGTACAATTGGCGTCGTTGGTTCCTCATATCTCCTGACTGTGCATTTTCACTGGCTGTCCCCCATTCCTGGAAAATTCTTTCTCCACCTCCACCTCCTAGATTCTCTGGTTTCCTTCAAGTCTCAGCTAAAATCCCACCTTCTACAAAAAAAAGTCTTTCCTTAATCTCTGAGATTAGCCCCACTTTATCTTGCATATATCTCATTTATACATAGTTGCTTGCATGTAGTCTCCTCCCTCAGACTATAGTCCTTTGAGGTCCAGGACCGTCTTTTGCCTTGCATTGTAAACCAGATCCTTAGTACGGTGCCTGGCACGTGGTAGGTATTCAAAAAATGACCTGAATATAGCCTCCTCCATTGCTTATGTCCTGTATCAGTCAGGAATCTCTTCCTGCTATTGAACCCCAATTCCTCCTATTGTATTTCATCCTGCTTGGTCCTGAGCAAAGGGTAGAACAGCTTTCTATACTCCATCTCACCAGTGAGGAAAATATGGCTTCAGAAACATACTTTTTCAGTTCAAATTCAACAAATGTATTGATGCAGGGAACTGTGCTAGAGATCTGGGATACAAAAATGAAAAATTGCACAGTTCTTTCCCTCAAAAGGTCCATAGTCTAATGGAATGGGGGGAGGGTAATTTGTACAGGCTTCATATATTTCTCATGTTGGCAGTGAAAAAGGTGGGCAGGGACAAGGACTTTGTTTGGGATGTTCCTATCCAAGAAGAAGCCACTAGCCTTTCTATTGTCCCCTGATCTCTCCCTTCCCTAATTCCCCAGTCACATGCTTAAACTTTGTCTAAAGCTACTACCATCTTCTAGGACTAGGTGACCTTTAGGAGGAGAACCTCAGAGTCTGTCTCCAGCAATGATATTTATAGAGGATTTCACCTTCAAACTACCCTAGGTATTATTGTCCTCTGATAAAAAAGATAAGCACTAGCCTCTTAAGACCCCTTCCACCTTCACCTGAGACCCAGAAAGAACTTCTTACCCTCAGTCAACTTGTAATAATCCCCTACAACTGGGAGGTAATGGAAAGAGGGGGAAGAACCACTGAAAAGGCATAAACTTGCATCCCCATGTGCCATGGCCAAGAGTCAGAGAGTTGAGACTTCATTAGAAGCTGATATTGAGCCATTATACTCAACCTTTGTGTGTATTCAGTTCTGAATTCAGCTACTTATTCTTTCTTCTCATCCACATCTTTTCATCTTCCCCACAAACATAGCAGGAGATTTTGCGCAACACTTTGCTGAAACCTAAGTAAACTATATCTTAAGCATTTCCCTTATCTACCAATAACCCTGTCCAAAAAGGAAACAAGGTTAGTCTGGCATGAACTGTTCCTGATCAAAATCGTGCTGGCTCTTAATGATCAACACTTCCCTCTCTAAATGTTCACAAGCCAAACTTTTAATAATACGTTCTAGAATTGTGCCAGGAATTGAAGTCAAGCTCACCAGTCTATAGTGAGTAGACTCCATTCTCTCCCTTAAAAAAAAAAAGTCCTAATTCCCTCAGGGTGTGTTCTTACATACAAGTCTCAGTATTCTCACAGCTTAAAAAAATCATGGTGTGACTAGGGGCAAAGGTTAAGAGATTATCACTGGAATTTGTCAGACTTCCCTTCTACTTACTCTGCCTACCTCCCTACATTACCTCCCTGCCCCCAGTGACTCTACTCTACCCTACCAAACTCTCTATATCCTCAAATCCACAGTAGCATTTATATTGTCTCTCTGTCTCTATCTCTGTCTCTCTCTGTCTCTCTGTCTCTGTCTCTTTCTGTCTCTGTCCCTGTCTCTGTCTCTGTCTCTGTCTCTGTCTCTCTCTGTCTCTCTCTCTCTCTGTGTCTGTCTCTCTCCCTCTCCCTACCCTTCCCCCCTGACTTCAGTACTCACCTGACATTTTTCTTATATGTCTACTCTCCTGCCATTATTCACAACGATGAACTGTAACAGGCCACAGAAGGATTCTCTGTGCAAATTAGTTAGTCCCAGCCCTTCTGGTCTAGGGCCTAGATAATGGTAACTCACTTCAAATTCAATTTCTTTTCTTAGGTCTTTAGCAGATGACCAACGCTGGTCTGCAAGCCTGATCTATTTCTGACTAATCTCTTCCTGTAGGGAAGTAGGGAATATAGGTATAACCCCTCCTCTACCCCTGCTCCCCATCCCCTTTTCAGGCTGGTGGCTCTCCAAGGTACTGAAAATCCAGACACCCAAATGTACATGGACCTTTGTTCCTCTCCCATTGCATTTCCATGAGTGAAAGAGATTGTCACAAATATAAAGGTATTGGGGGAGGAGAGAGAAAGAGAGAGAGAGACAGAGAGAGACAGAGGCAAAGATGACAAAGACAGAGAGAGATGGGGGGTGGGGTGAGAGACAAAAAAACAAAATTTCCAAGGGTGCTTTGATCCTGCCTCACAGTTGCCCCCAGTTTTCCCTAATCCACCAAGTTCTTTAGTTTAGCTTACCTGATTTTGTCTGTTTGAAAGGGGTGTCTCTCAGTACCCCAGATGCATTGTCAGCATATCATTATTCCCATTATCACTTCTCATCACCAGGTTATTCTCTGGTTCTCTTTCTTCTCTATTTTGCCCATGAGCCAACACCACATGCAGGTGTCTCAGCACTTCCCTTCTGCTTGACTTGTTACTCCTCCTAATTGCCACATTCTTTCAAGGTCCTTTATCCTGCCCCATAATCATCATTCTCTCTTCTGTGATCACAATGTTTCCCCCATGGCCTCCCCTTCTCTTCAGTTCTTTTTTCTCTAGCTAAGATCTCCACCTCTACCTGTGGGGAAATTCCTGTTTCCCTCCTCATTTGAATCACAGAAAGAGGTGAGAGGTTGAAGAGGTAAGGGGACAGATGATAGAAAGCTTGGAGGATAATATAATTAAAAAGCTAGAGAAATGGAAGAGATCAATAATTCAATAATTATTTAACATCTGCTACTACTTGTGACCCTGTGACCCTGGTCAAATCACTTAACCTGTCTGAAACACAGTTTCCTTAGCTATAAAATGGGGGTAGTAATACTGATACCACCTACTTCATCTGTGATGAGGAAATGCTTTGTAAAACTTTTTTATTTAATATTTTCCCTCAATTACATATGAAGACAATTTTAATGTTCTTTTTTAAAATTTCAAGCTCTAAATTTTCTCCTTCCCTCTGTTCCCTTCCCCCCCCATTGAGAAGGCAAGCAGTTGACATAGATTATGCATATGTAGTCATGCAAAACACATTTCCGTGTCATGCTATAGAGGAATAAAACACAGGACCCCCCTCCCCCCCCAAAAAACAAGAAAAATAAAGAAAGCAAAGAAAAAGAATCTTTGAACTGCATTCAGGCTCCACCAGTTCTTTCTCTGGAGATGGACAGCACCTTTCATCATAAGTTCTTCAGAATTGTCTTGGCTCATTGTATTACTGAGAATAGCTAAGTTATTCACAGTAGATCATCATACAATATTGCTGTTACCATGTACAATGTTCTCCTGGTTCTGTTCATTCCACTTTGAATCAATTCATGTAAGTCTTTCCATCAAAGTAGCAATCACCTCCCAAAACCAGTAAGCCCACTTTATCATAACAGCAAGGAACTTAAAACACAATATCACAGCATGGAGCCTCACCATCCCATAACCTTCCCCCCTGCTGGGGCCTTCCCACAAACACAATCACAGCACAACTAGCACATGTCCTCTCTTTTCCTCAGCTCTAACTACTCTGAGCATTTCCTGCTCCACCCTTTCCTGTTCCTCTTGTTCAGCAAGCTCCTCCCACCACATGTGACTTTCTGTGACATAAGCAGGTCACATGGGCCTATTAATGGATGGGGAAGATCTTCAAATTTAAATTACCATTACAATCATATGCAACAACTTGTTCCACCATTCCCCAGTTGATGGACATCCTCTCAATTTCCAATTCTTTGCCACAACTAAAAGATCTGCTATAAATCAGGGAAATACTTTATAAATCTTAAAGGCTATGAAGGTGAGGAATTATTATATCAATAGCTACTTTGTCGGGATTCTTCTCCAACACCTTGGTGTAGAAAGGCAAAAGGACAGGATGTGCAGATTGAAAAAGGATGCAAGCTTGTCTAGGGTAGAGCCTATACCTAATTTAGGTTCGTATCCTTCCTCAGTACCAAGCACAAAGATCTACACATAGTGGGCTCTTAACACATATTGTCTTTTTTGGGACCAGACCAGTGATTTCACTGGTATGAAGAGCTCCAAGTGATGGACTTCCTCTACCAGTTCTGATCTAAAACTCAGGAACTTATAGTCTTAAAGAGTTGCCTAGAGTCCAAAGAGGTTATGACTTTCCCAGGATTACCCAGCCAGAAGCAGGACTTGAACCCAGGTCTTCCTGAGTCCTAGGCTAGCTCTCTACCCACTATGCCTAATCATCTGTTGCTGATACATGCTTATGGAGTGAGTGACCTCTGACCAGGTGAGCAGCAAGGACAAATATGGAAGTGCCTCTTTTCTGAGTGATATGATATAGTGGTAGAACATTGGCTTTGAGTCTGGAGTCCTGAGCCCAAGTCCTGGCTCTGCCACTTACAAGCTGGCACTTATAAGCTACCTTACTCACCTTCTTAGGTATTAGTGTCCATCTGTAAGATTATAGGAATGAGGAAACTGAGACCAAGAGAGGTTGAATGACTTGCTCAAAGTCACAAAAGCAATAAATGGTAGAGCCAAGATTTGAACTCAGGTCCACTGACTCCAAATCCAGTTCTCTTTTAAGTAGATGATCTGAAGGGTCTCTTCCACCTTTAGTATTCTTTAGTCTCTGAACTTGATAATGGACCTTTGCAGCTGGTGCCCAGGTAATTAGGGCCTTTTCTGGGTAGCTCAATACTTCATCCGTACTCTGTAGCCTCCTTCAAGGGAGCAAGGCTAGTTTGACATCTCAGAGGGATTCAAAGCCCAGAACTCCTCAGCTTAGGTT
Organism: Trichosurus vulpecula; assembly: GCF_011100635.1. Classification (NCBI taxonomy): domain Eukaryota; kingdom Metazoa; phylum Chordata; class Mammalia; order Diprotodontia; family Phalangeridae; genus Trichosurus; species Trichosurus vulpecula. Next base: position 50,250,733 of record NC_050575.1, read on the forward strand.
GTTATGCAGCCAAAGGGTCATCTCCAAACACAAGGATCCCCAAATTAACCATTAACTAAGCACCTGGAGTCTCATTTCTAGGCCATCAAGGAGAGGAGCATCAGTAAAAGAAACTGACGAGATGGAACATAAGAAGACCCTCACCTCTTTCACAGTCTTTCCCAGGGCTAAACCTCTATCCAGGTGTATTGCCCAACAGGATTTATATCATCCTCTACTTCACTGACTCACTCCCCAACCCCCCCCCCCACACGCACACACATAGACACAGAGAGGCAGAGAGAGAGAGAGTAGGTTGATCGTACTTCTTCCCCACCCCTTACATCATATGTAATTGCAAACATCTTTAGAGCAACTACCATATGCTTATAGCATTTACCATGTGATTAAAGCACTATGGTAGGCAAAATTTAGGTAAAACACTATTTCTGCTAATATAATATGATATGATATAATATAATATAATAATAGTAGCTAACATTTATATAGAACTTTAAGGTAAGTGACTTGCCTGGGATCATGGAGTAAGTAAGTGTCTGAAACAGGATTGAACCCAGGTCCCACACTCTTAATCAAGGATCTTATAGTCTAGTAGGAGGAACCCAGACAGCTACAATATACCACATTTATATACATGTATATAACATAATGAGTGCATTGGTGAGGTGCAAAATAAAATGGTAAGAAAAGTCAGAGGGGACATACCAACTAAATACCATCTTCCTGGAGGAGATGGAATTTTAGTTGGATTTTAAAGGGTGAGTAGGAAATAGGCAAAGACGTGAAACTCATGGGCCTGGTCTGGGCTACAGGCCATGGCAGGAATCTGGTCATGATCGGTGGTAAATGATTAATCAAACCTTCAGTAGAGTAGCCACGGTGTCATGAGCTGTGGTCATTAATGTTCAAGTGACGTGGAACCCTCGAGGATATTCCCTACTAAGGAGTCCAAAAACCTAGAAAAAACAATGGGCAATGCTTTAAAAAAGTCAGGCTTTTGATCACAGAGAATGAAAATAAAATCTGAAATAATGGATCCAATCCTAGTCAACTGGTAGAAAGTGGAATTGCTTGCCTTAGCTGAATGAAGCTTCTGCTACCTTCACTATTAATTCTTATTAACCCTAGTAGAATATAAGCACCTTGAGGGCAGGGACTATTTTGATGTAATCTTTGTATCTCCAGAACCTAGCATTGTGCCTGATACACAACAAGCTCTTAACAAATGAATGTTGAATTGTTAAATTGGATTGTCAATAGGGAAATAAAACAACTGAGTCTATAAGTCAAATCTATGAGTTCTTTAAACCCTATATATTTCAATAGGCAGACAGGGGAACATATTTCACCATTTCATAGAGAAAGTCAGAGAATGAATGGTACACAATTCATAGGACTCTCCCTAGATGAACTGGGGGGAAAATATAGACTATATTTCTACCCTTTTCCCAATCCTTTCTCCTTCATATTATAAAGTTCCTCTGGAACTCTCCCTGGAAGCTAGGACATGTTTAGTTAGGAGAAAGAATGCACTGAGACTTTCACTGAAAAAGAATAGTGAGAAAGCAAGAAGACCCCAGAGCTGCCCCCAGACCATGACTGTCCTATTGATGAAATCTGAAGGATTATAGAGAGCTCAACTCTCCTCTTCCATCTCCTGCCAGTGGTCTTAGGGACCTTCCCCTGTCCTTTCCTGCTCGGTTCCTGGGTGGATGGCTGGTTATCTGTGTGTTTACCTTTAAGCATGGCTGTGTTTACCTGGAGGGTGTGGTGGGAAGCTATCTATGTATCCTTTGTCTCCATGTGCGGGTCCATCTGCATCCCCCTATTGGATGCCTAAGTTAAATTGTATATTTCCGGAATCATATGTTTGAATCACACGCTCTTATTTTTAGACAATTGCAAATGCACAGGGAAGGGAAAGAAGATTGGGGGGGGAGGGGAGGAGGTAGAGAGAGCTAGTGAGGAAATAGTTTGGAGGAAGTATTAGGCTTGAAACTAATGGGGCTGGGGCCTGTAGGGGAAATCACTGAGACTGTGGGAAAATGAGAGGTGCTGTGTGGAAGGGAGTTCCAGGCTCCCAGGGTTCTAAATCTAAAGTCTGGATCTGAGTCTTTCCCTTGCTGGGAGGGGGAAGGGAGAAGAAGGAGAACAGGTCAGGGGTCACCACTCTGGCATGTAGCTGGTTCCCTGGGGAGACTGAGGAGCCTGGGAAAAAAGCTGGAAAACTCACACACACCCCTCCCCTGAGGCCTTTGGTGACTGGGAGAGAATCTTCCTGCCTGGACAGCTCCCCCTTACCCAGGACTGGGCCTACTTTAACCCTTTGGGTGATTGTGAAAAGAGCTGATTAGGCTGCATGAAGTCAGGGCTCTGGTGTGTCAGGACATGTGAGCCCACATACTTATGTACATGTATCTGAACATATGAATAACAGAGCATAAGTGCATTTACAGGCTGGGTTTGGCTGCCTAGTCCCTACTTAAAGTCAGGACTAAGAACTGCTTCAAATTCTCCAATGGAAAGAATGTTCTCAGAGGTTAGGGAATTGGATATTCTTGCTCTCATGGCACCAAGACCTAAACTAAAAGTCCTCTCAACAGTCCCTGCCTCAAGTACCCCCCAACCCCAATCCATTCTCCACCCAGTTGCCCAAGTGATTCTACTATAAAGCATAAGCTCCAATGGCTCCCTATTACCTCTAGGATAAAATATAAACCCTGGTGTTTAAAGCTCTTCGTAACCTGAACTCTTCCTCTTTTTATACATTCCAGTCCTCCCTGCATGCTACAATCCTGCTACCCTGTCCTCTTTGCTGTTCCTCACACATGACTCTCCATTTCCTGTCCTGTTGCCTTTTCTTTGGCTGTCCCCCTCTACCTAGAATGTTCTGTCTCCTCATCTCCACTCAAGAAATCCCCAGCTTCCACCAAGACTTAGCTCAAATTTTGCCTTCTTCAGGAGGCCTTTCCTAAAGAAGGCACACTATTCTACCTCCAGCAAAAGGCACTGGTTTGTGCCTTGTATATATCTCTTATGCATCTATTTACATACAGGCTATCTTCCCCATTAGAATGTAAACTCCTTGAGATCAGGACCTGTTGTTGATTCTTCTTTGTGTCTCCTCCACAGCACAGTACCTGACACAAAAGCTCTTAATACATGTTTTTGGATAGATTGATTGCAGTCCCAGCACCTATACTGCCTGGTGATGTATTTGGCATTTAATGAATGCTTATTGAATGGAATAAAATGTGGTTCTGGGATCCTATGAAGACAGCTGAAAGGGGGCATCTACTAGAATTTGAATTTCTTTACTTAGAAATGTACCTGCCACCCAACAACTGTGACGCACAGGACATGGTGGAAAGAGTGCGCATCTGGCAGTGACAAAGTCTAGGGTGAAGTCTTAATGTGCTGGTGGGACTATGGGGCAGTTAACTTCTCTGGACTTCCATTTTCTCATCTGTGAAATTAGCATGAGAAACAGGGAATGGCCTCAGAGTCAAGAAGAGGCGGGTTCAAATCCCCTCCTCTGTCACATATTGGCTATCTAACCCAAGGCAAACCAGCACTCTGAGCCTCTCCCCAACACTGTAGGCTGTACTCTTCCTGTGGTGGCAAAGAACTGGAAATTGAGGGGCTGCCTGTCAACTGGGGAATGGATGAACAAATTGCAGTATATGAATGTAATGGAATACTATTGTGCTATTAGAAATGATGAGCTGGATCCTCTTAGAAAAACCTGGAAACACTTACATGAACTGATGCAAAGTGAAATGAGCAGAACCAGGAGAACATTGTACACACAGTAACAGCAATATTGTATGATGATCAATTTTGATTAACTTAGCTCTTCTCAGTAATGCAATGATTCAAGACAATTTCAAAAGACTCGTGACAGGAAATGCTATCCACATCCAGAGAGAAAACTGATGGAGTCTGGATGCAGATTGAAGTATACTATTTTCACGCTTTGGTTTGTTTGTTTTTGTTTCCTTGGTCTTTCCCTTTTGTTCTGTTTCTTCTTTCACAACATGACTAATATGGAAATATGTTTTACATGATTGCATATATATGTGTATATATATATATATATATATATATATATATATATATATATATATATAACATATATCAAATTGCTTACCATCTTAGAGAGGAGGGAGGTGATAGAGGGAGAGAGAAAATTTGGAACTCAAAATTTCACTTAAAAACAAATGTTAAAAATTGTCTTTACAAGTAATTGGAAAAAAATAAAATATTATTTAAAAGGAGGCTGCAGAGGTGCCAACTTTCATTGGTAGAAAGTTCTAGACCTGGAGCTCTCTCTACCCATGAAATCACAGGGGGTTTTTAATTTTAAGAAATGGTTTTTCACATTAGCACGTTCAACTAGATCAACTCCAAGGTCCCTTCCAGCTTTTGTATTCCATTTTTCTATATTTGGGGAAGGGGTTGCTTGTGGAGGACTGAACACTTTTTGACCCTTTCATTCTTCACCCCCTCTCAGTCTCCATGACAAAATTTATGTCCTAACCTTCTATCTCTTCCACCTCTTGGAACTTAATGGCCAAGTAGATATTCAGAGAGGGGTCCTTCTCCCTTTGTCTTCCTATCCCAAATTCAGGTCAGGAAGGATCCTCTGGGACCCCTCCACTCAGTTCTCCAGGAGCTCTGATGGCCTCTACTATGAAAAGATCTCTGAGACTTAGGAGGAAATCCATATTTCATAAGTATAGAAGCCAGCTAGACCAACCCCCTCATTTTACAGCTGAAGAAACTGAGACCCAAGGAAGTTAAATGACTTGGCTGAGGTCACACAGGCAGCCAAAGTAGCTATAATTTCTCTGAACCCCAGTTTCCTCACCTGTAAGATTGAATTAATAAAACTTGCAATTCCTACCTCACAAGACTGTTATGAGGAAAACACTTTGTAAACCTGAAAGCATTATATGAATGTGAGTTACTGTTTTTCCTATGTAGTTACTTTTATTATTATTATTATTGTTATGATTATTATGCTTAGTTCAGGCTCTTCCCATACCCACCTCCATACCTAGGAGGCACAAACTCCTTTCTTGTCTCTGCGATTTGGCCTAATTTGGGTAAAAATGTATCTCTTGGAGCTGTCTGCCAAGGAACAGGACTGGGGGGAGGGCAGTGAAGGGGAATGAATGCCAGAGGCTCTGGGGTGCCCACCCTATACAAAGACCTGGTCAAAAGCCAGGTTTTTGAGGTGAAGGGGAGGCTTGGAATAGGAAGGGGGGAAGGGGAGGAGAAGCACTGTAGGAATAAAATCAGAGCTAGATTCCAAGGAGGTCAGGGCATGGCATGAGAAGAAGCTGTAGGGCCCAGCAGCAGGGTGGGTGGAGGACTCCTGTGCATCATAACCCTCATAGCCGCCCCCCACCCTGGGGACTGGGACTGCTCAAGCCTTTGCCAAGCTAGGGCTGCATCAGTATCAGGAGCTGCTTATCAAGTTATGGCTGAGCTGCTGTCTCTGCATATTATCCGACCCATCCTTCCCACTCCCCACCTTAGCTCGCCTGCCCCAGCTCTGGCGGCGCTAACTAGTTAATTGGATCTCACCTAACCTGGTTATAGGCCAAACCAATCCTGCATCTCTGCCTCTAGGGACCTGGGTAGAAGAACAGAAGAGGGAAGGAAGGGATAGGGAGGGGCAAGGGCTGTGATCTCTCCCTCTAGCAGCTATAAAGGCCTTCCTCAGGGGAAGGGGGAGGCTGTGCTTCACCCCCTGGAGAACTCCTGGTACCTGAGGCCACAGAATCCCTCAAACCACATGTGGGTCACTGCCATGGAAGGTAAGAAACTTTGGGCAAAGAGGACAGGACATTAATCACATCAGGGAAACAAAACAGCAAAGAGCAAGGAATTCAGGGACCACAATCCCCAGCTGTTTGCTCAGAGGCATTACTCCAATCTCCTCAACTGGTTTTCATGCAAATATTATGCTAATGAGCATGCAAATATCCTCCTGAGAATAGAAGGAAAAAAGAGGACTTGGATGTTTCTCAGGTTCACTCACAGCTCAGCCAGACCCCTCCTCTTTTTTTTTTTTTTGATGGGTTGGGATGGGGTATGTGGGTATTAGTAAATTTACTCCCTCAGAAAAGTCTGCAAAACAAAAAAAGGAAGAGACACACATATTGAGACCCAAAGGCTCAGAAAGAGACTGAAAGCATTACTACAACTGTCATCATTATTACCACAATCAAAAAACATCTATGGATCCTTTATTTTGTATGGCCAAACAATGATCCGAATTATCCAAGTAAGCTGGCAGAGCCCCTGCCCTCTGGGAGCTTCCTTTCTGCCATCTACACCAACGCTAAGCATTTTCATCCCCCACGGAAATGGTTTAATATTCAATGTGATCCTCAACACTTGAAAATTAACTCTCTCTCCTCTGCTACACAGAGCCTTAGATGTGTGAAGTTATTAGCCTGGAAACAGGAAAACAAACACAAAACCAAGGATGTGTCTATACCTTGATTAGGGTATTTTGGTTGACCAGCAATATTAGCTAATCCTCCAGCTAACAACAGACATTAACCTCATGTTGAACATTAGCAGATGCAGTTGAAAAAGCACCTGAAGAGAAGTCAGAAAGCCTAAATTAGAGACCCAGTTCCCCAACTTATTTGCTGTGTGACCTTGGACTAGAGGTTCTCAGTGTAGAGGTCTCTAGGGGTCCCCAAGTCCCACTTTAAGGGGGTCCTCGGGTCAAAGATATTTTTAATAATACTAAGACATTTTAATTTCTAATACAGTAAAAAAAAACCCAATAGACATAACCCACATAAACAAAAGCACTTTGGTGGGTTGGGGGTGGGGCGCAGCAGGGAGGAGTCCATAATAATATTTAAGTGTAAGACCAAAAAGTTTGACAACTTCTGCCTTGGAGAAATCTCTTCACCTCTCTGGGCCTGTTTGCTCTTTTATAAAGTAAGGATGATGCTGTTTACATTTACCTACCTTCGATGGAATTAAGGAAAATGTTTTGTAAACCTCACAGCTCCATATAAATGTGTTATTAGTGGTAGTACCGTGTGTCCTGGGCAGCTAGGTGGCTCAGTGGCTAGAGTGCTGGACCTGAAGTCAGGAAGGTTCATCTTCCTGAGTTCAAATCTGACCTCAGACACTTTCTAGCTGTGTGACCCTGGGCAAGTCATTTAACCTTCTTTGCCCAGTTTCCTCATCTGTAAAATGAGCTAGAGAAAGAAACAGCAAACCACTCCAGTATCTTTGCCAAGTTGGACCCAACTGAAAGCACTGCACCGTTGTATGTGTAGGGTCTTAGGAAGAATATCAAAATAGCAGCAACAGATATTCAGCCTTCGGGCCCTAAGATGAAACCATTGATGACTCCAGTCTGTGTTCAGAGTGCTGCTGAAAAGGCCAGTGTCAGCGAGGTGCCCTTCCCATACTAAACGCCTTCGAAAATTGTTCTTTGATTAGTGCCTGCAGCCATTACCCAAAGTGACTGTTGCTGTTTGCAGCTCTGCCTCCAGGCCAGTCTGAGCTTTTCTTCAGAAAGAGCATCTCCGTTCCTGTTCCTTAGCTGACACTCAGGGCCTTTCACAGAACCAGGCCTCTCAATAAATACTTCTAGAATTGAATTGAATAGAACTGAAATGAACGACAGCTGCTTGGACACAAACAAATAAATGGAAAGCAAGTGAAAGCCTAAGGCCACTGCCACTGGTCTAAGCAGTGGGACTGAACGAGGAGCCTCGGAAGAATGTCTTCGAGGTGGACGCTAGGTGGTAGGAAAGGCAGGAAGGCCTGGCTCCCCACCTTCAGAGAGCTTCTAAATGCATGGAGGCCGCACCTCAGGAAGTCCTACCCTCTTTCTCTCTGTCTCTTTAGTGCCTATATTGTCTCTGGCCTTAGGCCTACACTGTTATTCAACAAGCAGTTATAAAGTCTCTATCTATACTGTATATTCAGGACTGCGCAAGGGCAGCTAGGTGGCACAATGGACAGAGTGACAGGAAGACTTGAGTTCAAATTCAACCTCAGACACATTTTAGCTGTGTGACCTTGGGCAAGTCATGTTTGCCTCAGTTTCCTAATCTGTCAAACGAGCTGGAGAAGGAATCAGCAAACCACTTCAATATTTTTGCCAAGAAAACCGTAGATGGGGTCACAAAGGGTCAGATTGGACTGAAATGACTGAACCAAAAAAAAGTGTAAAATTAAGTTTATTAAATACTAACCACCTACATGTGCAAGGCACTGGAGTTGCAAAAATGAAACAGACCCTAATCTCAAGGAGTTTTCATTCTACTTGAGTGGAGGGCAGGGTAAGGGGGAGAGAATCTGACCCTGGTCCCTCTTTGCCTTCGAGAAATTTACAAACTGGTTGGGAAAAGGAAAATGCAGACATCAACGAGATCTCCTGAGACTCTCCATCTTCAGATTCTCCTTGCCTCCCATTCCCTACTGTCCCTAAGTCCTGCTACTCCCAGTTTTTGTCTTTTCCCATGTTATTTGTCTAGAAGTTAGAAAACTTCTGCTCTAACGTCAGCTTTGCCCCTAATAAACTATATAATCTTGGGCATGTCATTTCTCTGAGCCTGTCTCCTCCTCTGTAAAATTAGTCTGGACTGGACAATATCTAAAATCCCCTGATGCCCAAAGAGTCTCCTCAGCCCCATTGTCCTTCTGTCCCCATGCCTTCTTGGACCCCCTGCTTACAGCAGGCATCCACTCCAGAACCCTGAGGATATATTAGTTAGCGGGGCAGGTTCAGTGGGCAGGGGCTGAGGGCAGGAGCAGTGCCAAGCCAGGGAGCTTGGCCAGGAAGGAGTCAGCACTGCAGATGCCTCCCCTCTCCTACTGCCTTGATTAGAGAAATTGAGATGTTAATAATATTCTGAGATGCAAGGTGCTAATTAAAGTTAATTACTGTTTCCTTGTGAAGTAACCTCTCCTCGTGTTTACCAGGAACAAGTCTGCCAGCTGCTCCCCTGGCTCATGCCAATCACACTGCCCATTGCTCATCCGCTCTCCATACCCCTGTGGACTCAGCTGTCCAAGCCTGAGGTCTCAGCCAAGCAGGGCATAGCTGGGCCAACAGTCCACTGTGCCTAGCCCCATACCAGGCCCTGCCGAGGAACACAGTAGGCAGCAGAGTTATGGCTAGCCTACTGGGGACCAGTGAGGAGTCAATTTTGGTCCTACCCTCCTTTCCTTTCTCCTCTCTGTCTCATTCATAAATTCTTTTCCCAGCCTCAGTTATCCTACTTCCTGTGGATAAAGCCCAGAGTTCTGAATCTATTGACCACCCTTGGCCTTTGAGAATGTAGTCACACACACATACGTGTACACACACAACACATGCAGCCACATATACAGACACATCCACAGAAACAAATATTCACCTGCCCATATGTTCATGGATGTGCAATACCCAAACGAGCTATACCTGTGAGGGTGCCCCTTTAATTGTACGTGTGCAATTAAAATACCCTTCTCATACCTTCCCTTCTGCCCCACCCCCCAGGCTTATGGCTCATCCAGGAAAGGATCTCTCTCTCAGCTGACCCTGCACCCCAAATAACTGTCCCATACTACACTTAGACCAGTTACCTCTGTGTGTGAGTGTTGAGTGTTGATATATATGTGATTACAGTTGTGTCTCTGAAGCTACACAATGCTAGGAGAGAGTAGGGTTTATCCCTTGGGAGCATTGTCCAGTTGCCATAACAACCATTGCAGGTATAAAATTCTGACCTTCCCTAAACGATTTTGAGCGCTCTCTCTCTCTCTCTCTCTCTCTCTCTCTCTCACACACACACACACACACACACACACACACACACATATACACAGTCTCTCTCTCTCTCTCACACACACATTCTCTCTCACACACACACACACACTCTCTCTCTCTCACACACACACACACACACACACACATACACACTCTCTCTCTCTCATTGGAAGAGATACCTTATATCTTCGAACCAGGGGCCTCAAAAGAAAATGAGGAAATTCAACTCAACCCAAATTTTCCTCATACATACCTTGTTAAGTAGCCTCCATGGGGTTTAGAGGATCACCCTATGAAGGCTCGCTAGGGATAGAGGGAATGAAAAAATTTGGGAAGGCACATGGACAAAACAGCAAGATTGGCTCTGACATGGGGTCTTCCTGGCCATCTCCTTTTTCCATCTCCTGGGGCTTTTGTGCTAATGAGTTAATATTCCTGTCACCTTTGATTTGGAGCAAAGGAGGCTCTAGAAGGCCTTAGGTAGGCAGGAAGTGAGTACATAAATTAAAGGGTCAGGTAACCTCCTGCCCCTCACACTCCTTCCCCCTACCCACCCACCCACCCCCATCTTGACCATCTGGCAGAGGATGCCACTCTGACCAATAAGGGTCTCCATAATCAGCAGCAGCCCAGCCTAGCTTTGGGCTTTTCCTGTTTATAGGGTTGTTCCCCAGGATGGATGCTCAAGGGGGAGACATGGGACTGGGCATGAGGCCCAGAAGAGATGGCACCAAAAGACTCTAAGTAGTCACAGGAAGCCTATTGCCCACTGTGTCTGCCAGACCTCATTGAACACCAGCCCCAGGCCCTGACATCATCCTCCAACTCAGTCCACCCCCTGACCTTTAAGTCTCTCCTAACCCATTTTAGCCTTGCCCCTGACCCCAGTTCTCCCAGCTTCCTCCTCAGCATTGGAACCATAAAATCTCAGAGTTAAAAGTAACCTCAGAGGGTCATCTAGTCCAAACTCCAGCTAAAGCAGGAGCTCCCCTGTACCTGCTGACACAGCTCTGCTTTCCTCCAAAGTTCATCTCTCCCCTCATCTGATTCTATTTCTGTCTCTGACTCCATCACCACCCCAGCGCCCCTTCCCCAAATCAGATTATTATTGAGTCTAAGCAGATTTTCTCCCTCTCTGCAGGAGTTACATCTTTAGTAACTCTCCTGGAGTCAGTCCAATGCATTCACCTCCTTCGAAGTTCCCCAGGTCTCCCTTCCAGACAAAGAGTCTTCCCAAGTCTCTTCACTCCCTCTGGACCAATAAGAGAATCCCAGTTCCCCAGTATGGAATTGAATCCTTCACCCCATGTGAACACCATGTTCTTTTCCTTTCTGATCTTCTCCAAACCTCTTCTCCCATTAAGGTTGTACTTTACCAATTTCCCAGTGGACTCATCCTCCCTTTTCCTTCTCCCACAAGTCAGTGTCCTCACTCTTATCACCAAACACAAACCAAACATATGCCTTACAATGACTCCCCCAGTCTCTGGGCAGTGTGGGGTAAGGGTGAGAAGGAGAGTTTCTGTCATGAGCATGAAGGAGTGGGGATAAAGACTCACTGATACACCCAGCTTCATACTCCCAAAGTCTGTAAACAGCATAGAGCTAACCCTCAGTCTAGAACAGAGTCTATACTAAACGATGACAAGGTTTACTGCCCTCAAGGAGCTTCCAGTCCAATGAGGGCAATGAAACATATAATCAAACAAATACAAACTAAGACAATAGTAGGTTGTGTATAAGTGTTGCAGAGCAATCTTGGGCAGAATTTAATCAGGAAAGGCTTTCTTTCCAGAGGGACCAAGTTGTGAATCTTTTGAAGTAAAGAAGCATTCCAGTCAAGAGAGATTTCATGATGCTGCACAGGTACCACCCAAGCACATACCCAGACACACACACACATTCAGAAGCAGTCTCAGTAACTCCACAGCTACTTGCCCTCCAGTCCCATGAATATTCAGTCTCCTCGATTTTGCTCATCATTTAGTGTCCCCTACACAATTCACACCCTGCCCCTACATTCTCTCTGTGTTTTGGGGAATGCAGGTTTGCAGGATAAGAGTTGAGAGAAGGGAAAAACAGATCCAGAAGGCTCACTAGACTGGGCTAGACTCAGACAACTAGGGATCTAAAAAGAAGTAATAGAGCTGATCTACAGGGGAAACTGTCCAGAGGCCAGGAGAAAGAAAAAAAAAAGGAGAAAGACAAATAGACAGACACATAGAGTGGGGCCGACCCAGAGAGCAGTGGAAGGTGCATTGAGGGTTGAGGTCAGGGAGGTAGTAAGAGAATTTGTTCATTAATGTTAGGAAGCAAAGTTCACCCCTAATCCTGGTGGCCCTTTGGAAGTCAAAGAGGAGTTCCCACCAGTCAATCCCCATTCCCTTCCAGTCTCCACTTTCACTTTTTCACACCTGTTTTTTTCCTCTCACTTTCCCTTCACTTTTCTCCTTCCCTGCTCTCCATTGTCTCCGGCAGAAATATCCTAACTAGTCAAAATGACTAAGAGGTGATTTCAACCTCCATATCAATTAATCCAGAAAGGCAGAGAAGCTATAACCCAAATTCCCCATCATTGCCTTTTGTCCCCTCCTCTGGCCAAGCCTTGCCTGTCCCCTCATCCTATGACCCTTCACATCACCCATACTACCAGACTGCCCCTGATTCTGCTATCCTATACTTCCATGCTCTACCCTCACCCCCATCATCTTCAAGCTCAAATCCCCCTAATCTTTGGCCTACTGTCTTCCCACCCCCACTCCCATCCCCATCATTGGTCCTACCCCCAACCAAGTCTACAGGAAACGGCCTAACACTCTGTGTTACAAGGATCAGAATGGAGAGGGAGGAGTGGAAAAGTATCTCCCACTTCCCCCAATTATTGCCTTTGAAAGAATTGGGTTTTAAAAAAAAATAGATAATCTAAATATCTTTCTACATCTCTCTGTCTTGGGCTCTGTCCTTCTCTGCTTTCAGTCTTTCCCTGGCTCCCTTTCTCATTTCTAACATCCATGGACCAGGCCTTGTGGTTGCCATGGAGACTCAGTGCAGCTGGAGTGTGAGTATGTGTGAGTGAGAGAGAGAGAGGAGCTGTGAGTGTGTGGTGACTGTGTGGGAAATGTATATTTCCATCTGAGTGACTGACTGACCTGTAAGAGAGACTGGACATATGTGCTTGTGTTTGTGTGACTTGGTTTGGCCTTATTCACTGACACTGAGACCCACCAGAAATAAAAAAACAGAGATCAAGAGTTGAGAGAGGCAGATACACACATTAACATGGCTCCCAATGTTCCGTGAACCCCTTGGGGCAAATTGCTGCCTAGTTTCTTATCCATCTCATTTGGCACCTGAAATCCTACCCATAACCAAACTGAGTTTCGATCTCCCAGGGGGAGTTGGGTGAAGGGTCCCGGGGTGCTGGGGGGGGTTAGCAGAGCCAGCAAAAGCAGCCTCTCCACCAGTAGAGCTATAGAGGACTGTAGTTTCTACTGAAAGGGATTTAGAAGCCCTTGGCCTACCCCATCAGTGAGGCTGTGGAGCCATAGGAAGGTTAGGAGGAACGGTGGGGCTAGACATTCTTCAGTCAGAACCCCACCCTAAGAAGTGTGTTGGAAGAAGGGAGAGTACAGCAGCTGGCAATGGGATTAACCTGGTCAGCTGGCCATTTGATGAGAAGCCACCATCACCTCCTTCCAGGGGAAGTAGGGGGTTGAAGAAGACAATAGCCCAAGCTGGGGGTCAGAGCAGCAGGCCTGGAAACTCCCCTCCCCCTCCTCAGTCAAGCCGAGGCCTAAATTCTGGACAGATTTTTCTCTAGAGCCTAAGGATGAGGACAATAGTCATCTTAAGCTGTCCCCCTGACATCCCTCCCCCCTTTCTATTTTCCTTCCCACCCCTTCCTGATCCTCCATAGTACAATATGGAGAGTTTGCTCTGATTGTTAGGGAGAGACAAAAGTCACTGGAGCTCTGGCTCTTCTATCTTGTCCCTCCAGTTGGGAGGCCAGTCCCATTATCTACTTTATTGCCCTGCCCTCAGTCCACCAAATAGAAACACTACAGATAAAGTACTCTCCCAATTTTCTGGTTCCCCACTCAAACCTTCTTCTAGGGTGCCTGCCTTCAGTTTCAGAGATTTGGCTAGAGGTGGAGTCACTCCACCCTTCTGTTCTTTGGATCACCTGACTCCAACAGGTGTAGTGGCAAGGTGAGAGCATTGGTCTGCCCTAGACCTTTCTGTCCTCATAGTCACTGGTGTCCTTCCTCCTGCCTCTTGCCTTAAGGATTGGATTTCAGTAACTGGAGAGTGCAAGAGAATCTTTTTTTTTTTTGGTGGGGGGTTGGGGCGCGGCGGCGGGGAAGGTAGGTAGAGAAATGCAGTCTGAAATCTCAGGCAGCTCCTATCCTAAGCAAGGAGGAACAGGGGAAAACTGACCCAACCCTAGAGTTTTGGGGATGCTCCCAAATAGGGAATTATCAGGTTCCTCAGTCCTTTTCTTCTGTCTCCCTACCCAGCCCGGCCTCTGTTGCCCTGGGGCCAAGGAGAACTATAAAGCTCAGTGATGTGAACCAAAAACCCCATCTCCACCACCACCCACCCTAAATAATGAGGTATTTGGGTTATAACGAGATTAGAGACTCAGGGCTCAGGACTCCAGGAGGACATTAGATCCTGGCCCGATCTCAAGCCCCAGAAGACCAAGAATGGAGTTGGGTTGCTGTAATTCCAGTGCCAGCACCCCCTCTCCTGCCTACTTCTCTGGCCACTGCACCCCTCCTCAGCAGCAGATCTGAGTTTACACGAGAGCTCATCCCAGATTAGTTCTTGTGTTCAGCTTAATCTTGTAGGCTGCCTCGGCTGCTGGACACTGGGGTCCCACGAGAACCCTGTGCTGCACCTGGGACAAACAATTGGGGCCATACACAGCAATGGAGAGCTGGCGCCTAAGCTAGGTAAAGGCCGGAGTCGGCCTGTCCCCACGGGCTGAAGGGTCACCCAAGGGAACAATAGGTTAGAGGAGTCCAGATCAGAGGCAGGAGGAGAGGAGGGGGAAGGATAGACCAGGAGTGGGGGAAGGCATTATTTCGAGATGGGAGTGGGTGTGGGGCAGAGAAGGGTCTTAGTTGGGAAAGGGGCAGCAGATCAGAAATCTCTGGGAGGAATGCCCTGAAGGCGGGGCTGGATCGGAAAACCGGCTGATCCGGTCTGTCCTACTGCCTCCCAGAGAGCGAGTCTGTTTACCCAGGAATGGGTTGGGAGGAAGGACTGCGAGAGACCCAAGAGGGGGAAGGGAGCTGGGTTCTTCCCCAACCGAAGTGAGTCTCTCTCTCTACCCACTTTCTTCGGGACTGTCTATCTTCAAGGTGTAGTAAGTTGCTGCCGTACCTCAAAGTGTGCAACCAGATAGCAGGGAGGTAACTGCCTCATATTCTGAGTCCCCCTCCCTGGAGTTTCCCTCTAGGTCTCATTCATCAGCAGGCTCTCACAGGAAGGTGAACCCTCACTCCTTTATTATGGCATAACCCCTTCTAAGACAACTCGGACCTGTTCTTCAAACCTTCCACGGGCAACTCGACCCCTCATCCTTCAGTTAGGTCATGGGAAGGAACTACAGAAGGCTTTCCAATCTGCAGTTAGGGACATAACTGAGATGACTAGGGAGTTCTATGGATAAGGCCACGGAGGGAGCCGAGGAAATAGGCTGATGAATGGGAAAGAGTAGGAGGCTGTCAGGAAGCAATCCAAACATTCCTCGACCCTAGGGAACAACCTAGTGTCTCCCTCTCCCACCTTCTCGACCCCAATCCCGAGGATGCAGATTGGATAGTCTCCAAAGATAGGTACCTCTAGGATTTTCCTTTGCCCACCCGGCCCTGCACCCTGTTCCGCTTGGCTCGTGGGTGGGTGGAGTTCGCCAAAGGCATCATTGTGCACTTCCTGGAAGGTCGAACCCAGGAGCAGGGTCTCCCCACCCCCCCACCCCCGCCCCATCCCTTCCAGAGCAGGGTCCTAAGTAGTCTTTCCACCTTAGCCCAGCACGTGGGACTCCCGGTCTGTCAATCTGTGTGGACATCAGTCCGAAAGAAAGAAATAAACACGGGTCCGGTTTTCACACTTTTATTGTAAATCTTAGGAATAATTACACAGGTCTCTTCATTGACAGCTCAGCAAACAAACCGGAAACGAACCGAACCGGAGTGGGGATGGGAAGGAGAGGGTGGTGCCTGCGCATGCTCGAGGCGCGGGGTTGAGGGGTGAGGTGTGTGGTGCAAAGGGGGCAGAGAAAGAAAGACAGAGAGACGGAGAGAGAAATCATTACAAATCAACGGGATTGTGCTCGCAGCGCCGGGGTTGGGGCTGGGAATTGGGGAGAAGGGGCCCTTCCCGGGGGAAGCGAGGCGATGGGAAGCGGCACAGACCAATAAAACACGACCCCAGTGTAGGCGCCCAGACCCGCCCGAGTTCACCCCCTCCCCAGATGCCTCAGTTAAGAGACATGCCCCACCCCCACTCAGAACCCCCAGGGGGAGACACAGCCTCCCCTTCCCCTCTCAACCCCACCCCCCCCATGGGCAGAGACACGACCCCCTCCCCCCAGCCTTCCAGGATCTCCCACCAAGAGAGACACAGTCCTTTTCCCAGAGAAACCCCACGTGGAGGCACTCCCCCCCACCCTTAGAAAACTTCTTGTGGCCAGGTACTCGGTCTACTCTTGCCCGCCCCCCGCCCCATTCAGCGGCATCTCCCCCCAACCCCAAGAGGAAACACTCCTCAGAGATTCCCTAAAGGAGAGATACATTTTAGAGATTACTCAGAAGAGAGAGGGACTCCATAGGCCCTGCCCGCCCACCCACCTCGGAGGTGAGAGAAATTCCCTAGGGAAGAGAAATACCCCCAGAGACTCCTAGGGGAAAAACATGCCTCAGAGACCCCTCAGTAGAAAGATGTCTCTGAGAGGAAGAGACATTCTCCAGGCACCCCCATCCCAGGGGAGAGACATGCTCCACATACATACTCAAGTAGAGAGACATGCTCAAGAGACTCCCCAGAGAAAAGGCATGCCATGGAGACCCTCACACCCTCAAAGGAGGAGAGATGTACCCCTTCCAGGAGAGAGACAAACTCAAAGATTCTACAGAGGAGAGGCATGCCGCAGGGTTCTCCCCCCTCCCAAGGACAGACATGCCAGAGATTCCCATTCCTTCCAGAGTAGAGATATGCCCCCAGGGACCCACAAGGGGGAAGAGGTATCCCCTCCAGAAACCACCCTAGGGAGAAACATGCCCAAAAATTCTTTAGGGGAGAAATGTCCCAGAGACAATCTCCAAGGAAGGGCCCCCCAAGACCCTTCTTTTTTCTACCCCCAATCCCAGGTCATGATTCAGACACTCAGGGAAGAGACATCAGCTTCCCTCCCTTGTGAGGAGAGGAGTCACACCAAATTGGATGGGCTTTCCATCTCATCCTCTGAGCAAGGTCCACCTGTTTCTACGTAAATCTGAACACAAGACAAGGCATTGAGGAGGCTCCATGGAATAAGGACTAACACTGAAGGTCTGCACAGGGCACTCCCCTCAGCCCCCACCCCCCTCCCCACCCCACCCACCTTTGGTTTTACCTCTCAGGGTGCCCCAGAGCAGTGGCAGACCCAGTGCCCCATCCCCTACCAGAGAGCTAGAGGCTCTGACCTCTTCCCTGCATGTGAGGATGGCTCCTACTCTGTGCTTGTCTGCCCTGGTGGGGGGACCAACCCCTTTCTTTCTGGCTTAACAATTGTGCAAAATGCTCCTTTTCTCCTCAATGCCCAGAGGATCCTCTGGACCCAGACAGGGTCCCTGGTGCCCTAATGACTGTAGAAAGTACCCAAAGAAAGGGAACCCCAAGAGCCAAAGTGGGGTTCTCAATACAAAGGGGCTCCCTCAGACAAGGCAGAGTCCCCAATACAGAGGGGTTCCCTAAGACAGGCAGAGTTCCCAGGACAGAGGGATTCCCTAAGATCAAGACAGTCCCTGACACAGAGGGTTTCCCTAGAACCTCAGCAGGATCCCCAGTATGAGGGGATCCTTAGGACACAAGCAAAGTTACCAGTACAGAGAGGTTTCCCAAGACTCAGGCAGAGACTCCAGTATAAAGGAGGCAGAGGCCGTAGGATACAGTTGAGATCTCCCCCCTCCATACCCTGGCCTGAATGTCTCCCAGGCTATCATTACTTCTCACCCCCACCAAGGTGCTCATTCTGATTAAAACTACAATCTTACTCCCTACTAGTCCAAATTCCCAAAGATAGCCTTCAAGGTCACAGACTACTGTCCCCAGGAGGATCCTCTCCCTCCAGGTTATAAACACCCACCCTTCACTCTGACATCCACTATTGCACCTGCCCGGCTGTGCAAGGAGAGGGGAAGGGGGAGACCACTCAATCTTTCCCTCCCTCATCCCTATCCCACCCATTGGGCCCTAAGTTATAAGCCTGAAGGAATGACCTTAGCCAACCATTCAGCTTTATTTCTACCCACTTTCAACCCTCTACCCTGCCCTCCTGAGAAGTATGTTTGCTAGGGGCAACACCCTCCCCACTCAAGCCTAAGAGGACAAGGAGAGCCCTCTTTCCCCAACACCATTACCCAAAAGACAAGTGGTAGAGACTGGGGGGAGGGCAGGGAAGAGCAGAGAGCAGGGCAGATCCTCAGCCTTTGGGCTTTTACTAGGGTGAGCTTCTGTGGAGAGAGGAGAGGGCGAGGCATGCAGTGGGAATTCAGTCCCAGCCCTAGGAGCACAGCCCCCAAAGGCACAGGACCACCCTGCGGCCCATACCTCTTCCACACATTGCATCCCCTGAGCCCCATGCCCGTGGCCAAGCTAGTCCAGGGCCCCCACCCTGAGTTTTCATCACACCCCCCAACCTAGGCCCCTGGGGAATAGGGGTATGGCAGGCCGGGCTAAAGTGGGGGGGATGAAGAGGAAAGGGGGAGAGGGTTCTGTGGAGGGAAGAAAGAACAACCAAGGGCCTCAGTATGTTGATAATGGAAAACAGGGGTTCTAGAGAGAGTTCCCACCACCACCTACAATGGCAGAGGGGCTGCCATGGCTGGTTAGGTTGCTCTATCCCTACCCCATTTTCCAAGGCTGTCCTGTGACCATGGCACAGGGGAGCCCAGGGAGTCCAGCCAGGGTAGGAAGGGGAGCCCTGGGGCTCAGGCAACTCTTCCAGCCCCCTGAGATCAAAGGCAATGATGGTTTTACAGGCTAGAGTTACAGGGTTAGAGTCATGGCAGGGGCTTTTTGTTTGTTTGTTCGGGGGAAAAGTAGGACACAGAACCCTCCCCTCCAAGCTGGGGACAGTGGGCAGCCCAGGATCAGCCCTTCCCCTACCCCTGAGCAAACCTTCCCTTACCCCAAACTGCCTAACCAGGTTAGAGGCACACTCCCCACCGACCTCTCACCTCTCACCCCCTACCCCCAGCCAGGGGACCCTTCAAGTGACACCTATCTGGAAGCAGTGGGGGGCAACCTCAGCTGCCTCCAACCACCCCACCCCCCCCTTCCAGGGCACAGCGCAACAGTTCCAAAAAAATAGAGATTTGTATTAAAAAAAAATTAAATAAAAGCCCAGCTCTGCTGATAGGCCAGTGTCCCCCCCTCCCCCCTCCCTCCTCCCCTTTCCCCTCCCTTTCCAGCTCCGCCCTCATCCCCCATGGCCCCAGGAGTATTTACAACATGGAACAATAGGGCCAGGGTGAGGAGGGGCACTGTGGCTGGGGAGGGGGGGGGGCAACAGGCAGGCCCCCCCACCCCCAGAGGGTCCCTAGACCAAAGACAACAACAACAAGAAAAGTTGCAAATCAGGCAGAAATGGGAACGTCATTCCAAGGTCCAAGGTCCATATGTACAGATGCTGCATGACCAGCAGGGATGGGAGTGGGGGGGTGGGGCTGGGAGGAGGGAGTGGGGCAGGCCCGAAGCCTCAGGGCTGCTTGAGTGAGGGCCCTCCCACCTTTTCCATTGCCCACCCCCACCCCCAACCCCACCTTTGGTAACTAAAGCCCTTTGAGGCCTCCCCCCACCTCCTAGATCCTACCCCCCAAAAGTGTCCCCCTTGTGGAAATCTCCAGAGGGGGTGCCCCCTACCCTGATATCAGAGGTCTGAGGGTGATGCCCTGACCTTTCCCCAGCCCTCCAGTGACCAAGGAGATAATGGATTAGTTAAGTGTGTATGGCCCTTGGCTTCCCTTCCCTCCCCCCTGGAAGGATGGGGTAGTCCCCTGGAAGTGTGGGGGAGGGAATATAGTCCTTGGAAGGGGACCCACCCAGGACTCCAGCTCTGCAGTGGCTTCTGCTCCCTAAGGTGGGCAGGCTGGGGGAGCTGGGCACAAGGAGAGGTGCTGAACATGGAGGATCCAAGGCCTGGTCCCCATGTGGGGCAATGTGTTTCCCAGGGCAGGGGACTGGACCTGTATGGGGGTGACTGGAGTCTACTCCCAGGGGCCAGGGATGGAAGAGAGATGACATATAGGAAATTAGGGACCCTGGGATTGGCTCACCCAAGGGACCGATTGGTGGGGACAGGGATACCTGGGTACCCCCTTGGCAGGTGAGGGGTAGGCCAGCCAGCTGGGGCTGGAGGTGGGTTGGGGCTCACTTGGGGCTCACAGGTAGATTTCTCGCTTGGCCGTCTGGGCAGAGGGGGTGGCCGCCGGCGGGAAGTCCGAGGTCTGGGTGAGAGGGATCTCCTCCAAGGTAGAGTCCTTGCAGGAATCATGGCTGCTGTTGGAGAAGGCACTGTACGAGGGCAGGAGGCGGACAGGGGCCATTTTGGTGTTGCGTTCTTCCGGGGGGCTAGGGCTGCCGGCGCCTGCGGGCTCCTGCCCGGCTCGGTCCTGGTAAGGCACGAAGGTGGAGAGTTTGAGGGCGCTGTTCTTGGACCGTCGGCTTGGGGAGGACTGGCCAGGCATCCAGCATGTGTCCGAATGGCCAAACTCACTGCACTCCCGTGTGCATGTGCCCGTCATGGCTACATCGGGCAAGGGTCGAAGGTCTGGGGGGAGAGAATAGAATCCTTTTAGGAAGGACACACACACACACACACACACACACACTCACTCACTCTCTCTCTCTCTCTCTCTCTCTCTCTCTTTTCTTACCCATCCTGAGTACTCAGTTACACATATATACACAGAGCCAGGCTCTCTTCCTTAATCCCACCCTCCAACAGTGAGTATACCTATTCATAAGGTTGGTTGGGGATGCAATTCAGTCAATTTAAGACACACACTCTCCCTTCCACCACCACCCCTGCCCTGGCTCCCCACCCTGAACACTCCGGGGAACAGGAGTTGGCCGCCTGACATCACCAGTAGCCAATGTGGTTGCTGGGCAGCAAGTCTCTATGGAAATGGCTGGCACTGGGTGAGAAGTTCCTGAAGCAGCTGCCCCCTGTCTGCCCTCACCTGGGGATGGCAACAGGCAGTGAACCCCACCCCAGCTCCCATAGAGGTCAGCCTCAGGGACATAGCTGGAAAGGTGGCCAGTGCCCAGGAAAGGAGCTCCACCTACTCTGGCTTGGCCTCTTGCCCAGAAAGGTGCCTGCTGTACAGTGCTCATTATTCACCTCTTGAAGTGCTAGGGCCCTGAAGCACAGGGAGAAAAGAAGGGAAGACTGGGTAGGGAAGGTGAAGGACCCAGGAAGATCAAGGATCCCAGTGTGACAGAGGCTGGTCCCAGGGGGTCTATAAAATTGGGCTGGTGTTAGGGAAGAATAGATTCTGACCCTGAGGGGCTGGGGTAAGCAGTGTGGACCTCAGAGCTGCCCCCACATACCTGGTGGCTCTGCCTCATGGCCTGCTCTGGCCAGTTGGCTCTGCTTGGGCACAAAAAGGATGAGATGGCTCGTGAGAACTGGTGTGTGTGTGTGTGTGTGTGTGTGTGTGTGTGAGAGAGAGAGAGAGAGAGAGAGAGAGAGAGAGAGAGAGAGAGAGAGAGAATGGATTGGGAGTAAGGAAGGAATGAAAAAAGTGAGACTCAGTAATGAGGACAGGGAGGAATGTGAGATGGGGCAAGTGGAGAGTGCTTAGAGCTTTGATCCAAAGAGTTAATGGGGGGCGGGGGAGCAGGGGTGCAGCTAGGAGATATAAAACCTTGTAGGGGGTGAGAACTGAAGTTTGAAAGGTAAAGACCCAGGAGACTGGTGGTCAAGAGAGCCAAGGTTGGCTCCAAACTGGAGAACCTCTGTAAGTTCTATATCATCTATATCATCTATAGCCAGGGGCAGGGAACCTGCCATCTCGAGGCCACATAAGGTTGGATTAAATCAAAGGGCTGAGCTTGAGGACCTAGAGGGCCATAGGTGGCCTCAAGGATGCAGGTTCCCCATTCCTGGGCTAGATGATCTATATGTCTAAGGGTCCCTTCCAGGTTTAAATCTATATTTGCATTCTTTGCCATTCTGAAGTACCTTCACTGACCTCAGTTTCCTGTATTCTCATCAGTCTTAGGATTTCCCCAGCCTCACTACTAGGGAACTTTTTTTTTCTCTTCAAATCACTTATCTATCTATCTATCTATCTATCTATCTATTACATTCTTTTCTTTTTAAATTTTGAGTTCCAAATTCTCTCCCTCCTCCTGAGAAGGCAAGCAATATGATAACAATTATACATGTGAAACCATGCAAAGCAGATTTTTATTAGGGAACTTCTGACGCGGAACCTCACCATTCTCAAAGTAGCCACCACAGAAAGCTCTCACTACCATCCCACAAGCAAAATGGGGAAGAAAAGTCCTCAGATCATAAGTATTAAGAAATTCCTCTCCTCCACCCACCTCACCCCTCTTTTGGGAATGAACACACACACACACACACACACACAGAGTTCTTTAAGTGTCCTCACCATTTTCAGGATGCTCCATCTCTCCTATGCTGCCATCAGGGGTGGTACGTTCATAGTGGTCCTCGGGCAGTGCCAGGGGCCCAAGCCGGGGGCCAGAGGATGACTTGCTGGATGGTGTCTCAGATTCCTCTAGCCCACTGTCATAGTAACTATGCTGGGATGGGTCCTGCAGCTCCTGGGCCTGGCTAGTCGCCGAAAAGGTGACACGGCGGTGAGGTAACTATGAAAAGAGTTAGGGTGACAGTTGGTCTTGCCCAAAACCTATATAGAGCCCCAAAGTGGCCATGCTCCCTCACCCTATGCCCAGCCTCCTTAGATGCTAGCAAAGCCCCCTTCCCCAAAGTCCAAGCCACAGCAGAGCCACCAATCCCAGCAAAGTCTCCACTACCTTCCCTTCTCGTGTTCTTCTTCCCATTCTGCATTCTGATCTTCTCACCCCATGTCTGTAGTCTGGAAGCTCACCCAAGGGTTACACCCCCAACTGAGCTTCTCTTGTCCTCTCATCCTCCCATCCCCTTTACTGACCCTCTAACCTTGACCTTAGAAAGGAAAGGAAGTAAGGAAGAGAAGATGATAGGAAGGAAGAAGAGGCTAACAATCTAAATAAGAGTAAGAAATAGGACTCAGGCATCCTGGCTCCTAGAGCAGTGGTTGACTTTCTAGACCAATGACAATACTACAATTCCTGTGGTGGTGGGGGTCAAGCTAGAAGGCATCACACTACTAACTGGAACCCCACCCACCACTAAGAAAATGACTCCCACTTTGAGAACTTCATGTATCCGCATAGCAATGGGGAGTGGGCTGGAGTCCCAGCAGCAAGGCACTGGGAAGAGTAAATGGTGTGCCCCAGGTATGGGGGAATGAAGGCCTAAGAGGAAGCAGAGATTACAGACGGGGCTGGGGACAAAGGTTGGGCAGGGTAGGGAGTTGTTCAGAGCCAAGAGGCCCTGTGCTGTTAATGATTAACTAAGAAGCCTAAGAGAGTTTGGTACCTGTGCATTTGGCACCACCAATGAGCCATCCAAGCACTCCCCGGGACTGCCACCAACTAGGAATGAGTTGCTGAAGAGTCATTAGGAAAAACCAAGAGACCCAGGGAAGGGTACAGGGATGAGGGCTTTAAAGGCATGAGAAGCCAGGATATCTTCATCCTCATTTCCCTTTCTTAGCTTCAAGTCATTCCCTCACTGTCATCACTCCATAGTTTCCCAATAGAAACATCCTGAGCCAGAGAAAGCAAAATAGATGAGACCAAGGAAAGGCAGCTTAGGAATAGACTAATCCTCTGAACTCAGTTTTTTCTCCCCATCTCTGTCTTCCTCAAAACCCCAGTTCTCATCCAGAGGAATTGAAATAAAACTATCAAAGGAGCTTAAAAATAAAGTGGTGAATTTGAGGTGGTTTACTGGATAAGAAACAGAAGACAGACAGACAGGAAGTCCAACCCAAAATTACTCCATTATTAGGAATGCAACACCCCAGGTTCCCTAGGTACAAAGGTCTTGATATCAGGGGAAGGAATGAGTCATGGATTCTGGGCATTTCAGGCTGAAGGGTAGAGAAGACAGAGGTGGGTATTGAGAGTGAACTGCAATCATAATGGAAGCAGGGGTTAAGGATCTAAATGTGGGCATTGAACAAGGTTCAGGCAAAGACCCTCTGCTCATTCTATGTTTGGCACCGTCCCACTTTGAGTATCTCATTCATTCTTATAGCTTGATCTCTTCTATCTAAGTGACTCCTAAATCCCCATCAGTACTCCTGAGTTTCACTCTCCTATCTCCAGCCACCTATCAGATATCACCTACATCATCATGGTGCATTGGATATGGAATCAAAGGACCTGTGTTCAAATCTTGCCTTCTTCTATCTACGATGTGTGTCACCTGGACCTAAGTTCTTTCATCCACAAAATGAGAGTTAAGGTCCCTTCAAGCTTTAAATTGTACAGTGTCATAATGTAGATGAACCACCACGATTTCCTGTTCAATTATAACCAAAACATCATTTCTGCCCTTCAAACCAGCTTTCCCTTCTTGCATCCCTGTTCATCAATTACCAATATCCTCAGTCATACAGCTCAGAACTTTAATCCGATTTGTCTCTCTTCCCTTATCATTTGGATCCAGTCATGTAGTACTGATCATTTTTCGCTGTAGATTCCCTTCAATCCATTCCATCACTCCTTACAACCACTAATCCAAGTCCATGTCTTTACCACCTTGGTCCTTAGATCATTACAATTGACTCTTCCTGTTTCTAACCCATTTAACATAAGGCAAGATGATTAATCTTCCTAAAGCATAGCTCTGATGTCACTTCCTCTTTTAAAGAACCATTCACACCTCTTCATGTCCTGCAACTAGCTTCAATGCTAATTATCATATCCCATCATTCAAGGCCTTTTGGCATGGCCCCAACCTACCTCTGGAGCATGTCTCCTATCACTCTCCTGTGCCAGCTCTCTACTGGAGGCAGGTTGGGCATGTTTAGCCTCCTCCTAACACATCATACACATTCCAGCTCCCCACCCCATCCCTTCTATTCATCCCACTTCCCTTGTTGAGAATGGCCTTACCCAGGGCCTCCCACATATTGAAATCCTATCCTTCCTTAAAGGACCAGCTCAAGCCTCAACTCCTCAGGGAATTCTTTCATGATCTCCCCATTAGTTGCACTACTCATGTGGCACTTACCCAGATACGCCTTCTGAGACTTGTCTCCCCAACTAGACTACAAATTGCCTAAGCTCATCTTATACATCCCTCTGTTCCCACCCCCTAGAAAAATAGGATAGGGTTTTTTTTTTTTTTGCACACAGTAGTATACAATAAATGTGTGTTTTTTTTTTTTATGACGATGCTAGGTACTGAGCATTGAGATGAGTCTGGGTGTTTCAGGGAAGATTTAGGTTTTAGGGTAGGGAATAGAGGAACAAGAGGATACCGTGAATCAGAGCTATCTGAGGAGAACCTCAGGAAAAGGAGAAAGGAAAAGAAGAGGGGAGAAGAGAACAGAGGATGGGAGGAAGAGGGAAAAGATGAAGGAGGGAGAGGGAGAAGAGAGGAAAGAACAAAAGGGAGAGAAGGAAAGGGAAAAGAAAGTGGAGAGCAGGGGAGAGGGCCAGCAGGAGCAGCTATGGAACTCCTGCTAGGTTTTACACTCAGTGGAATGGAAGTAAGACCCCATAACAGAGCTGAAATGCCCTTCTGCCTCACCCGTCGCCAAACCTGGAGAATAGATCTGAGTGTTTAAAGGACACAGGAGAATCAGGGTAGGTTGTGGGCAGAATTCAGAGGCTGGAGCTGCTGGTCTATGGCTCCTGGGAGTGACTCTAACTTCCCCGTCACCATGGAGAAGTGGCCTTCTCTCACCTTGCAGCCTCCCCTAGGATGTGGGATCCCCTAGGATGTGAGATCCCTCACCCAGGCCTTGGGTAAAGCATTTCCCACCCCCTCCCCTCACACATATTGAGCAAGTGAAGCCATACCCAAGGGGGCAAGAAGTGAGAGATGGAGAGAGAGTGAGCGTGAGCAGTGCTGGGAAGCTAAGAGTAAAGAGCTGGAAAGGATAAGGTAAAAGGCTGCAGGAAGGAGGCAGAGTTGGGAGACCTTAACCCCCACCCAAAGGCAGAGCCTTCCCCACCACACAACTCTGGTGAACAAGGCTGAAGCCTCTGGATTTAATCCCTAGGTACACATTTTGTGTACATCTCCACCCCACCTTTTCCATTATCTTTCCCTCATACTCAGCCTCCTTGCAACCCCACTGGTGGAGAGGAAACAAAAGGTAATATGAATGCTTTCTGGGGTTAGTGATGGGGTTAAGAGAAGGGGTAAGAGCAAGATCATCAGGGGACATAAGGAAAAGCAGCCAAGCTAGCAGGGCATTTCTCCAAGGATCTTCTGCCCACCTTGGAGTCCAAGAGGCTCCCAAGCTTTAAACCAACCAACCTCAAAGCCCTCACCTGGGGCAGCTGGACTGGGCACTTCGTCTGGGAACTGGATCTTCTCAGATTGAGGTGGGATGCGGGTGTGGGGAGGATCAAACCAGGGATCAAACAATTCAAGACCTTGATTAGGACTCTGAAAGGGGAGCTAGACCTGGAAGTTGGAATCTCAGGAGGATGATCCCCTTTCTGGGTGAGGAAAGTTAGGAAGACCCCTCTTCCACAGAGGGCTTAGAGGAACTCAGACAAATTAGGGGACATGGAGTTCTATTGGGAGGCTAGGTAAAGTGGGCATTATTTCTTGGGAGAGGATCTTAGTCTCCCAAGTCTACAGGAGTTGGGGCCCAAGGGGGAAGTGGGGTACAATAAAGGACTCTGGTGTAGGGTCTAGGTGGGGAAGACAGAGGCTGAGGTGGTATGATATGGGAAGGCGGGAGTGGGAAATGAGATATGGGATGGGAAGGAAGGGAGGGAACAAGGGGTTGCTTCCAGTCTCTCTCACTCCTTCTCTCAGTTCCAGGTGAAAATAAGAAACAAAAACTCCAAAAATAGAAAACTTTATTTTCAGTGACCGATATAGGAATGCTGGGGCCCAGCCCCTGAGAAGCCCCTAGGCTGGTTGGACATGGCCGTGGGAAGAGGAACAAGTTAACATACGGCACACAAAGAAGGCACAAATGGAGTGGGGAGGGCTGTGTGTGTGTGTGTGTGTGTGTGAAATAAATCCACTGTAACAAAGACCCCCCACCTCCCACTCCAAACCTAAACTAAGCCAGGTCTCATCACCCACCCTCCTATGACTCTAGCCAGGTAGAGATCCTAAATTCAGGAAAAGCTTTGTGCCTCCCTTCACCCATATCCCCTCTCCCTGTCCACCCTACCCCCTCACACTCCCTATATCTGGAGTAGTGCCATCTCCCATGGGCAGAAACAGCTAAGACCAGGCAGAGCCTCTTCCCTAGAGTGGAGGTAGAGGCAGAACATAGGCCAGGAGCAAAACATTTTTTGTTTTCCCCACTCCCACTGCCCACGCCATCCTTAGGAAACCACTGGCCTTGCTTGAAGTATCCAAACGTATGTCAAATAGAGAAGCCTTGAGGCTGCCCGCAACTCCCTGACCCAAAATGAGAATATAGACTCCAGTGTCAAGCCCCTCCCTCCCATCCATGGCTTCCCCACCCCCCCACCAAGACTGGGAGCCCTATATTATCAGGGATGTGTGTTTATGTGTGTGTGTATATGTATGTATGTGTATGTGTGCATGTGCTGGGAGGTAATTGCTGATACATCAGAGTAGTCCACTCTCACTCCCACACTTCAGTCCAAATGGCTCCTCGGTAGGGGTGGGGAGGGGGCTGGGGGGTGCTGAGCCTCAGCGACTGGCCTACCTGCTTGCTGGGGTATTTGGGGGGGTTGGTGCGATAGCTGTAGTCCGAATACTGCTCCGAGCCCGTGGACGTGGTGTCCCCAGTGCCCACAAATGTGTTGGCAGGAGGCAGATCTTGCACCACCTGGTGCTTCTTGGAGGCCGAAGGAGATTGTGGCTGTAGTTGGATGGAGGGCAGTGGTGAGTTGGAACGATAGTGACGTCCCAAATCCGGGCTGCCTGGTGGGTAGTTGAGGGGCAGGTGGATTCGGGGACTATCACCAGGGGCATCACTCATCAGGTTGAATTTCAGGGATTTCTGAAGTCCAGTATCATCCTCATCCTCCACAGGCTTTACAGGTTTGGGTGATTTGCTCTTTCTGCCCTTGCTTTTGGGACCTTTGGTGCCTTTGCCACCTGGCTTGGGAGCATACAGATCCTTGGTCTCTTTTTTGCCAGCTTGATAGCCACTCTTGGCCTCTCGCTGGCGGCAATAACGCACAAGCACAGCCAAGGCAATGAGCAAGGCCACAGCCACCACACCGGCCACCACACCAAACAAGATGTTGCCACGCTGCTTAGAGCGCTCATACTCTGGGTCACCAGCTATGTCAATGTCCAGTGGTGTGTCCAGACTGTGGCCAAGCAGGTTCTCCAACAAGGTACGGTTCGCTAGAGTATCATTGACATAGAGATGGACCAATGCAGTGCCATGGCGAGAAGGCTTCCCACGGTCACTGACCTTCACCACCAGTCGGTGGAGCCCGTGATGACGACGTTCAATTTCCTTCTCCAGAGTGATGGCGCCAGACTGTTGCCCAATCTGGAACAGCCCGTAGGGGTTGCCGCCCGCAATGATGTAGGCCAGCTCAGCATTGATGCCTGAGTCAATGTCCTCAGCTGTGACCTGGCTAACTGTCTCACCAGGCCGGGTCTGAGGAGTCAGCAGCCTGTGGGATGTATTGGAGGGGGCAGTGACAAAAGGTGCATTGTCATTTTCATCTAGCACATTGATAGTGACTCCAACATAGGCTGAGCGGGGTGGTACACCCCCATCCACAGCCTTTAGTTGGAAAGTATATGTGCTTTGCTGCTCTCTATCAAAGCTCAGACTGGAGAGGATGGTACCAGTGCCATTCTGGATGACAAAGTCACCATTGTCTTGTTCAACTGTGAGCTGCACACGGGCATTTTCACCCTTGTCCCCATCAATGACAGTCACCATGCCTACAGGGCTCAGGGCTGGCATGTTCTCCATCACAGAGAAGTTGTAGCCACTCAACATGAACTTGGGGTCATTGTCATTACAATCCAGCACATTGATGAGGACCGTGGCTGTGCCCTGAAGGCTGGGGTTGCCCTGGTCGGCTGCCACCACCTTCAGCTCATAGCTATCCCTTTGTTCTCGATCAAGTGATGTCTTCACCCAGATCTCACCAGTCTCAGGTGAGATAGTAAAAAGGCCCTTGGCAGCTGGCTCGGGCTCCAAGGAGTAGACCAGCTGGGCATTGGAACCAGAATCAGCATCACTGGCACTGACCTCAGTGACTAGGTCTCCAGGCTTATTATTCTCAGGGAAGGCAACCTCAGTGAGGCTCTGGGTAAAAACAGGAGCATTGTCATTTACATCAATCACCTGCACCTTGAGGGAGTTGGTGCTGGAAAGTGGAGGGTTGCCAGAGTCCACAGCCACAATCTGGATCGTATAGTCCTTAACCTTTTCATAGTCAAGTGGCGTGGTGGTCTGAAGGAAGTACTTCTTTTTGCTGTCACTTCCAGTCTCACTGGCCTGGCGCAGCTGGAATGGGACATCTCCTGCCACTACGCACATGACTACTGCATTCTCTCCTTCATCACGATCTGACACCTGCACCAGGGCCACTGCTGTCTCCTCTGCCACGTCTTCCGATATGTTAGCCATGCCATCCTGGTGAGTGACTAACCCAATGCCCCGAATCTCAATGGAGGGTGCGTTGTCGTTCATGTCCTTCACCGTCACCACCACTTGAGCACGGGCACTTTTGGGGTTAGCCCCTCGATCCTTGGCTAACACAAAGAAACGAAGAACACTCACATCCTCACGGTCTATGGGGCCTTGAACTGTGATCAACCCCGTGGCTCGGTCCAGCCGAAGCAGCCGCCGCACGACCTCAGGAGCCTGGTGGAATGTATAGTCTATTTCTGCATTCACACCCTGGTCAGAATCGTTGGCCTTCACCTGTGGGGGTAGGGAGCGGTGAGGTGAGAAAACATTGGTGAAGTGGATTTAGGACCTGGGAACACTCCACCATACCCTACTCCGGGATGGAGGCCAGGAATTGAGGAGGGAGGAGTGCAGATACATGGTGGTTTAAAGAGCAATGCAATGAAGAAGAAAGCTGAACACTGAAATAGACATCCTAGTCTCAGCCCTGTGAAAAACTAGCACTGTAACCCCAGGCAAATTGTTCAACTTTTCTGAGTCTCAGTTTCCCCATATGTGAAATAAGGAAGTAGTACCTATACCTGCCAAATTCACAGGGCTCTTGAGGGGATTAAATGTGAAATTATATGTGAAAGTATTTAAAAAACCAAAACATGAGCGTATAAATAAAAGGAAGTATTATTATTAGGGGATACCCTGACTGCCATATCCAACCTGGACAGAGAAAAGGGCCTAAAAACAGGACTTGTTAGTAGGGGTGAGGTGCTTATTGTGTGTGTATACCTGTGCAGGCCCCAAGCAAGGGGTCTCTTTCTAAAGTAATGAGGTGGGGATGTGGGTCAAAGGGAAGTAGTCAGTGCCAGAGGCCCAGCCAATACTGCTCTGTCAAACCAGGGGAACCGGTTGTGGCAGCTGCCAAGGAGCACAGCAACGTGAGGAAGCCGGGCCTCGGCCTGGGCTGCCACTGGGGGCTCCCTCAGTCAGGAGGGAGGAGGAGCTGGCAGAGGGCCATGAAGCCGGCTGGCAGCTCCTGCCTGACGGGCTAGGCTCCCAATACCAAACAATGGGCTGTCTGTCCCTGCATGGTGGGCACGCCCTCCCACGCCAACACCGACGCGAACCAGGCCCCACTCAACCCAAACATGGGTGGCATCAGGGCACTAGGCGGGCATCATGGCTACAGAGCTGAGCAACACCCAGTCAGGGGCCGAGGCAAAGGAAGTTTTGAGGGACAGGAATAGATGGAAGAAGAGCTATAGGGAGGGTCCAGGCCTGAAATAGTTCTAGGCCTGGGTAGTATTCTCTGGGGCCAAACTGGCTTTCCCAAGGAGCTGGCTACCCTAGATATTTTTTCTTGGGTTCCTTTTCCAGACACAGGTGTCCAGAGGGTTGGCCAAGAAGACTTTCTATTTCCCTAGCCCAGCAAAACACCAAACCCTGAAAGCCCTGAAAGGTTCTCACCCTTCTCTCTACTTCCCCATTTCTTCCCTCTCCCTCGGTGAATCACTTCCTCTCATAACTGTACATCTCTAAGCTAACTCTGTTTTTCACTATCTATCTATCTATCTATCTATCTATCTATCTATCTATCTATCTATCTATCTCTGGCATCTGTCTCTCAGCTTCTTATCTGGCTTTCTCAATCTTTGCCTTTACCCTGTCTCCATCTGTGTATCTTTTTTGGTTTTTCTCTGTCTCTAAAATTCCCCCATTCCTGTTTCTCTGTATTCACCCATCCATGTCTTGTTTTCTGCTTCCTGTCTTTGCCTCTTTCTCAGCTATTTCTCTTCCACACCTGCATTCTTCCCTTCTTGTCTCTCATTTCTCTCTTCTATCCTAATCTGTCACTTCCTCATCTCTCAGCTTCTACATGTTTAAAGACAAGGTAGGGGATGGGGGGGGCGGGGGTAGGGTGAAGGGGCTTCAGGCTTGGCAGGGTCATAGGCCTGAGAGTGTTCTCTGAGACCAACCTGGCTCTCCCCAAGGAGCTGACCCTATTGGCCATTTCTCTCTTCAGTTCTTTTTCCAGATTCAGGGGCCTAGGAACTTGGTCAACTTGGACTTTTTGTTGCCCTAGCATCAGTATCCCCCCAAATTCTAAAATGCTGAAAGGTTCTCAGTTTTCTGCTTCTTATTCTTTCTCTTTCCCATCTGCAAGTCCCTTCCTATCATATGGCTGTACAGGTTTGTCTAATTCTGCTATTCACTGTCTATCTATCTCTGGCAATCTCAGTTTCTATCTGGCTTTCTTACAGTCATTGCTTTACCCTTTCTCCATCTGCATATCTTTCTTGGTTTCTGTATGTCTCAATAATTCTCCCATCCCTGTTTCTCTGTATTGTAGCTATCCTTGCCTCTTCCTTTCTGCCTTCTTGGTCTCTATATTTTTGTCTTTTTCTCATCTCTGTTTCTCTACTATACCTGCCTCTCTTCCTGCTTCTTTCCTATTTCTGTCTCTCCCCTATCCTCTCAAGCTTTATCTCTGTCTCTCTTCAGTTTCTGTCTCCATTGCTGTATTTTCCCATTGTTATTTCTCTCCCATTTCTGACTCTTTCTGTTCTTGTCTCCCTTTTATCCCTATTCCTACCTCCAAGTTTCTTTGTAAGGTCCTAGACCACTCTAAGATCCTAAAAGTCTAGTGGGGGTAACCCTCTTCCACTTCAGAGCTCAAGAGGAGGTATATCTTAGGGCAGATAACGGTGTCCAAGGAAGAATGACCACAGGGCTGAATTCTTCCCCTGCACCCTAAGACTTCAAAGGTACAGCTCATGGGGAATTAGAGAGGAGCAAAGGCTGGCATGAGGCCAGAATCCAAGATGACAGCAGGAGATACACCTACCTGTCTGGAAAGATGTCTCCTTTGGTCCCAGACAATGGCCCTAAAAGCCCAATTGGCCCCTGGGGCTGTTCCCATGGTTTTGCTAAGGGGACCTTTTAGTCAGTAAACCAGCATGTCCCTCCCTGGACCAGCTGTCTAGCCTCCCAAGCTATGGGCTCCCAACCTAAGAAAGACTAGTCAGGGAAACTATCCAGGAAGACAGAGTGGACTGAGGGGTTGGGAAATAAAGGCCATCAGAATGGGTGTGTGGAAATCTCACCTGACTTGTGGTCTCACCTGGATGACAGAATGACCCACAGGGCTGTTCTCAGACAGTTCTGCCTCATAAGAGGGCTGCTCAAACTTGGGTGCATTGTCATTGGTATCCAGAACAGTCACTCGGAGCAGGGCGCTGCTGGCCCGGGGTGGGCTTCCCCCATCTTGTACCTTGATAGTCAGGTCATAAGAATCCCAGCGCTCTCGGTCCAGGTGGCCCATGACAATGAGCTGTGGCTGCTTCTCCTCTTGGTCCTCAGCTACTTGAAGTCCAAAGAGCTCCTGGGCCTCAGGTCCTGCCTGTAGCTCGTAGGAGGCAACACCATTGGGGCCAGCATCTCGGTCAGAGGCCAAAGGGATGGGAAAGAGGGAGCCTACGTTAGTGTTTTCTGGAATCATCAGCGTGATGACTGGGGAGGCAAAGTTGGGCGTGTTGTCATTGATGTCTTGCACTTCAATCTGGCCCTCCAAGAGTCGGGGGCTGCCATTCTGAACCAAGTCCGTGATTGACACCTCAAATTCCAGGATGCAGGGCTCCCCGGGCAACTGGTTTTGGCACTCACGAAGTCCTTCACGGTCAATGGAGGTCTCTGTAGTGAAGATGTCGCCTGTCTTGCCATCTACTCGAAGGTATGGGGCACCCACTTCTAGCTTATACAGGTGTCCCACATCAGGGAAGCCATAGTCGGCAGCCAGGCTGCCAATGAGTGTGTTGGGTGGCTGTTCCTCCTGCACTTTGTACACCACCCTCGTGGCGGCTCCTGGGGAGGGTGCAAGTAGTAGGGCCAGCAGCATGGGGGGTAGCAACAGCCTCCACCAGGAGCCAAGGCTAGACCGTGGGGGCCCCATCCTGGCAGGCAGCGGGGTCGGGAGGGCTAGGACAGAGGAAAGATACAAAGACAGACTGTCAGCTACAAGCAACCCTTTTCTTGGGAAAACCAAGCCCCTCATCTTGAGCCTGGCCCAGTCTTAGGAAAGAAGCCCCAGCTTAAAAGCCAGACTCCCAACTTGCAGGTGGCCCAGTAGCAGAAGGAGAAGACAGCCGGAAATCCAGGTAAGAGGCCCTAGAACAGAAGTTCCCACAGGAGAAACACCCTGAGTCAAGTGACAGGAGCTCCCTGGTTCAGCTTCCTTCCTTCCCTCTCTCCAATTTGGCACCTCCACTGAGTTACTCACTGTAATTACCCTGATACTCAGATAGAGAAGGAAGACAATGCCTGGAGCCTCTGTCCAAAGGTTACCCATTCCGGTATGTCTGGACCCCCCAAATAAACCCCTAGATCCTATAAACACTACTTCTGATGCTGGGGACCTGAAGGGCAAGCATCTTCATGTAATTTTGAGGGGGTAGCCCTTAAAGGTTAGAGACTTGGGGAGGGTATGTGTGTCTTAGTTCCACCTATAGTGGAGGTTCTTGACCTGGGGTCTGTAAATTTGTTTTTTTTTTTTTAAATATCTTGATTATTGTATTTCGAAATAATTGGTTTCCTTTGTAACCCTATGTATTTTATTTTCTGTATTTAAACATATTATTCTGAGAAAGGTCCATAAACTTTACCAGACTGCTAACAGGGGGTCTGTGACACAAAAAAGGTTAAGAACCCTTGGTCTGTAGCCTTTACTATATATATGATCCACACTGGCCTCCAGCCCAGTAAATGAATATGAATTTAGCAAAGGAGCAAGTGGCTTCTGAAATAAAGGGGAACAGCAACCTAATGATGGGAAATGGAAATTGTACATGCCAAGCCTGTGACTGGTTAAGACAGGGGTCATATGGTCTGGAGAGAGCAGAGGCCAAAATTGGGGTCAGAGTTAGGGGTGGGGATAAAACGATAGGGAGTTGCCCTAGCCTGTTCTTGGTTCCCTGGCAGGAATCCTGACCAAGGATTCAAGCAGGTTGGACTAGGTGAGGAGATGCTGGCCCTTACCATGCTCCCTCACCACCACTCCATGTACACCCAGTCCTTCCCAGCTCCCTCCTGGGAGACAGCAGGTCCCTCTCTATCAGCTTCAATAACTGCTCCCTCCTTATTCTACTTAACACCTGCACCACCTTCAACTGACCTGTACGTACACTGCTTAGCTTCTGTTCCATACAATGTGACTACTCTCTTTTCACATCTAACCTACCCTACTTCAAAAAAAAGAAAGAAAGAAAGAGGGGGAGAAAGGATGGGAGGGAAGGAATGAAAAGAGAAGGAAGGGAAGAGAAAGAAAGAGAGAAAGAAAGGAAGAAAGAAAGAAAGAAAGGAAGGAAGGAAGGAAGGAAGGAAGAGAAAGAAAGAGATTGGGGTCCAGGAACCCTGCTCAATCCCAATACAAGCTACTCAGCCTGATATTCAAGGCCGTTCACCAAATCCACACTTCTCCCAGTCTCCCATTGCTCTATCTCTTGAATCTCCAGAAGGGTCCATGCCAATACACCAATGTGTTTGCACTCTGACCCAGGAGCTTCACCCTCCCCCACTGAAGCAAAAAGAGGCAATAGATTCATCCACTTCATTAAAGTTCTAACTCCTTGACCTGGCAATTAAGGTCCACTCACAAGCTACAGCAGGAGCGTGGACCTTAAACTACTTCATTCAACTCTTTGGGCCTCGGTTTCTTCCCATGCAAAATGAGGGGACTGGGTTACATAATTTCTAAAGTCCCTTCCAGTTATAAATTCTATGGTCTCATGATTTCCAGCCATATCTATTCCTATTCTCCTAGGCTAGGGTTTCCTAACCTTTTTGTGTGTATCATGGACTACTTTGGCAATCTGGTAAGGTCTATAGACTCTTCAGAATAATGTTTTTAAATGCGTAAAATAAGACACATGGGATTACAAAGGAAACTGATTAAGTTGGAAGCTATCAAAATATTTTTTAAAAGTTTCATAGGACATAGGGTAAGAACTCCTAATCTAGGAGAACCCTCAGATGCAGCCAGATTAGCATATTAACCATATCCCCAACACTCGTATCTTCCAGCTTTTGTTCAGTACCTTACACAGGTGACTTACCTCCTTGTTCCTCCCCACATGGAATTATTTAGCAGTTCTTCCTCCAAAAAGCCTACCCCATTACTCCAACCCACTCTAACCCCCTCCTTTCTCTGAACTCATAGCACTTATTTGTACCACCTATTACGCAATGAATCAACTAACAACTCTCCCATTATTATTTGGGTTATTACTACTTAGGCTTTCAAGCGTAAGTGTTATCTCCCTACCTAGGCAGTAAATTCCAGGGACTATATCCTCCACCTTTCTTGTATTCTATATAAATAAAACCTTGTTCTTAACTAATTTGAGAACAAAGGGACACACCTCCATTACTGACACCCACAACCACATACACATACTTAAGGACTGTCACCCAGGACTGGCAACTCTTAGGATTAGGCAAGGGTAAGGGAATCAGAAAACATCTGGTTTAAGACTATCTGTCCCCATTCTGGTCACCTTGTCCAGAGAGCCCTGCCCACAACTGACTGCACAATTAGGCAATAACATAAGGTATGCATTTGAGTGAGAATATGTGTGTATCATCTAGTGTTATACCCACGAATTGAGGAAACAGCATAAGAAATACAGGCCAGGTCCCCTGGATAAGAAATGGGAGAAACAGTTCCAAGAATTTCATACTGACCAGAAATAGCAACCTCCACCCTCCCTTCTCCCTACCTCTCCAGATCCCAAACAACTTCCTGGTTTTAGGGTCAGAAATCTCCTTAGCCCTCTGGGCCTGCAGCAATCACTTAGGTTGCCCTACCAAGATGGGAGACGAGTCTACAACCTAAAGTTCCTGAGAGGAGAGGCACTTGTAGGTCTACAAGCTAGCCCAGAGCGGTCTAGTATTTACTGTATGAGAGAAGAAGAGCAAGATGGATCTGTATGGGGAATGGGTACAAGAATGAAGGTAGGAGATAGAGGGATTCTAGGTGAGAGGATCAAGGCCAATGAGGCCACAAAAGGTAAAGGTTATCTTGAAAAATAAAGGGATGAAACATGAAAGGAGAGCCTGGAGACAAAGAAAGGCAACTTTGGAAAGTGGTGAGGACATACATAGATTTGAATAGTGAATCTTTAGGGGAGCCTCTGGTCGATATGTCTTCTGCTTCCCTGAAACCTGGGAGGAAATAATCCCAGAAAAGAGAGTGATGCTGATTTACTCTGAGAGGAATGGGAGAGAGGAGGAAAAAGTTTTGAGAACCCTAACTCAACTCTCACTGGACTGGAAAGGAATCAGAAAGGAACACAGACAGGCCCACAGGCATAGAGACCGGTTTCATTAGCATGGGTGGAGCTATAAAACCAGTAGCTAGCTAGTTCCCTGCTCCACCCCCTCCCCGACCCCCCCCCCCCACACTTTGACCTAGGAAGATATTGGATTTATCTATCCCATTCAGAAGCTTTTTAGCAGTTGGGAAATTTTCTTCCCTCTCCTCCCTCATTCCCCACCCAGATTCAAAGCAAGAGCTCTGCCCTTCCCATCCACCCAAGAGATTCCTCATCAACCTAGGGGACAGAAGCTTGGGCATACTAGGGTAGTGAGGAAGGAGGAAGAGTTGGGGGGCAGATTATTGAAAGAAAATGTCTTAATCACTCTGGAACCTGAAGCCCAAGGTGGGGAAGAAAAGTGCTCATGGGTGTTCCAGGGATAGAAAGGGAAAATCTGCTCACTTCTGGGGCTGGAGGGAAAAGGAGGGAATTTCAATGGGAAATAGGAGTTGCCTTCAGGCACACCTCACTCCCACCAAGTCAGAGGGATGAAGGTGATTGCAAAAAAAATAATAATAAAATGAAGAATCTATCAAAGAGAGGGGGGGAGGGGGGAAAAGAAGGAGGGAGGGAGGCAGAGAGAGAGAGAGAGAGAGAGAGAGAGAGAGAGAGAGAATATGAATCCTTTTACTTGAAGAGCTTATAGTCCATTTGAGGATGGTGAAAATACACCCAAAGCAATTTAAGACAAATCACAGAACAATGTATCAACAAGTACAAAATGATAAAGTACAAATTGAAAGCATAAGGGCAAAGAGGAGACAAAAAAGGGAGTGATCATGAAGTGAGAGTGGTGAGGGTGACCAAACCACTGGGTGATTTTGTGAAGGTTTCTCCAAGAAAGGTCAGTCCTTACTTCTTTCCCCCTTGCCCCTTAGCTTTAATTCTTGTTTCAAAAGAACTACTGATTCCCTGCCACTGGTAGTGGATCTGGCCCCACTTTCCAGAGTCCCAGGAGCCATTCTCCTTGAACCAGACTCACACTGGCCCCTTTACTGCCACCTCTCCCCCCAGGGGAATCTTTTATTTTTCACTATCCTTTATTTCCAACTCAGTCACAAGCTCGATCTAACTTGCATTTCCTATAAGGCTGATCTTCCCTCTTCTGGACACACACTCAAGTCCCCGTCTTCATCTCAGGGTACCCAGACTTCAGACATACCCAATGGTTCCAATGCACAATGGTCTGGGCTTCTGGACCACAAAACACCACTCCACCAGAGACCTCCTAGCACTCTGGGCTGTATTCCTTCCACAGTCCTACAGCTATAGCCTTCCTTTTCCTGGAAACCCTATTCCAGGACTCACTGAAACTGTCCCTCTTCACAACATGCCTCTCTGTGCCGGCCAGGTTTCTTAGCATTTGAAACTCTCCTTTATGTTGAATGGACAAACTGGGCCTTCCCACAACAAGCAACTAGCATTCCCCCAGAGTCGGTGGAACAGGGGACTCTGTATGACTATCGTATGTCCCATCCATCAGTGATGGTTCTGCCTTCCTCCTGTGCAACAACGCAGTTTCAAACTACGGGAAGATGAATTCCAAAGAAGGTGGGGGAGTCTAAGGGAGGGGAAAGGAAGGGAATGGGGAAACACAGGACAAGGGTAGAGCTTCTGACCTGGCAGGAGCTCTCTCTCTGGAACCTAAGTGATTGGAAAGATGTCTCCTCCTGAGAGCCTTAGAAGACTGTAAACAAAAGAGGGGATTATGACTTAGTTGGGAAAGCCAAGCCTTTAGAATTATCTGACTAGTTTATGGTGAGGATTCCAATGCAACACCACCCCCCCAATGTGAATACTACCTTTCCGGGATCCCCAGAAGCTCCCTGAAATTGTCCCCCCCAACCAAGAGTGCAGTTTTTAACCTGTTATTTCACCTAAGCAGATCTAGAGGAAATTCAAAAAGTAAGGAGGAATGTAGGGGTGGGGTGGGGTGGTTGGATGGGAAGGGAAAGGTCAGGAATCACAAAAGTAGGAGGAGCTCAAGAGGTGTACAAAGAGGTGTATGGGGGTGGGTGGACGTGTGTCTTTCATGGGCAATTTATCCCAGGGAATGGAGGGTAGGAGGGAAGGAAAGGAGAAGACACTGGCCGGAAGTGGGGGAGGGGATGAATTTGCCTCTGGGCCTCAATTCCCTTCCCTCTCTAGGCCCAGCCCAGCCCTATTCTAAGGCAGTTAGAAGTCCCCAACCTTCACCTTCTCACTGGGGGAGGGTAAATCCCTACATGACCTGCAAGGGGGAAAAGCCTTCCCTTTCTTGTATTCCAATGGAGAATAGGGGGGAAATGGAGGTCAAGCAAAGGAGAGTCTGGAAAAACAGGAAAGAAGTGAGCCAGCGGAGGAATGTGTGTTCCATGTATCACCCAGTATGACTTTGCATGTCTTTCTATGAGATCAAATGTGCATCCCTCAAAATGATGGACATATGTAGATACATTACTGATCCTTTGAGCTCTGGAATCTTCTACTGGGCTGTACATGACTTTTATGTGACACCACTGGCTTTTTAAAGCCCAGTTCATAAAACCATGTGTGCCCTGGTGCCACAGGTGTATTTGGGCAAATGCAGTGACACAACTGTGTGTAGGAGACACTTTACCCATTTCCTGGAAAAGATGGGGGAACGTGGCCAATTGGGGCCACCTTCCAGAACAAGGTGCCAGGCATCAAAGACTCCCAGGGAAGGCCACTCTTAAGGCTTCAGTCCCAACCACAGTTCAATGAACATGGTCTAGGGACTCAGCTGAACATTTAGAGGAAGGGGCAAATGATAGCTATGTCTCCTTAAACTAATATTATCAATCTACTCCCCCAAGGCTTTACTCACAATCCAGGTAACTTTCAAACCAAATATCTCTTCCAGGCCATTCCCCTTTATGTGTAGTTTTCCCTGATTAAATGAATGTAAGCTCCTCTAGGGTAAGGATTGCCTTCATTTTTGTATTTGTAGCCCAAGCTTGGAACACAGTGTTTATCACATAATAAGTAGTCAATAAATGCTTTCTGATTCATTCATTTATTCTATCTCCCTCCATACCATAATCAGAATTACCGACTGATGAGCCCAAACTGTAAGCAAGAGAGAGACTTCAAGTTACTGGCTACTAGAAAGAGGGGGGATCAGGAACAGAGGTTGGGGAACCTGGAGCATGGAGAAGGGCCCCAGGTGCAGAGAAGAAACAACAGTCTGAATCTTGAGCAGAGAGCCGAGGAGTAGCAGCAGCAAGGGCTCTGGCAAGACTTACATTTATAACAATTTCGTGATTCAAGTAGGA
This sequence comes from Trichosurus vulpecula, assembly GCF_011100635.1. Taxonomy (NCBI): domain Eukaryota; kingdom Metazoa; phylum Chordata; class Mammalia; order Diprotodontia; family Phalangeridae; genus Trichosurus; species Trichosurus vulpecula. Next base: position 50,291,303 of record NC_050575.1, read on the forward strand.
GAGACTAAAGGGTAAATCAAGGGAACAGGGTTCCCGGGGCGCTGGCCAAAGTAGCCGTCCCTATCTGAATCTAGTCACCTGGGAAAAAAGGAGGCTATGTGTGAAAGACGGAGACAGTATCTTGGGGTGTGTGCTGACAGGTAGGTGTAAGTGAGCACTGTGTTAGTGTGTGTGCCTGTAGGGTGTGTGAGAGAGAAGCACTGTATGTTAGGGTGTATGTGAGAAGGAGTGCTGGGGTGTGTGCTCCCCACTATGTGTCTTCGTGTATTTCTTAAGATGTTTATATGCTGGTGCCTTTGCATCAGGCTGTATGATGTTAGTGGGGTTTATCTCTGTGTCTCGAAATCTGGGGGGCTGGGGGAGAGCTAAGAAGCGTTCCAGGGAACAGGAGGCACAACAAGTGTTATTGAGGGGGGAGGGCTAGAGAGCTGGTTTATGTGGAGGGGGAGTTTCGCTCGGTAGATCTCTCCTCAGAGAGCCACCTCCCTCCCACTGCCCAAACGCCGGCAGTTTGCGTACCCCGCAAAAAAAATCATGCGTTTACCGCATCCCAACCCCCGAGCCTCTCTTCTACATCCCCTGCCCCCAAGCTCTTTAACCACCCTTCCCCTTGACGCAGCTTCTAGGCTCTGCATCCATTCCCCTGCCCACTCCCAGAGCCGGGACTCCAGGCGGAACTGGTCCAGGCAGCCTGGCCAGAAGGAAGGATGCAAAGCGAATTCACCCCCACCACCCCCCCACCCCCACCCTCCAACACACACACACCAAGACCGTGGGAGACTAAGGGAGCGGAGGAGGGCGCGTAGCAAGGGTGATCCCGGGGAGCCCCCTCCCCCTCCCACCAATGCCCCCCGCTCCGGGCACCTCCCTTCCTGCGGGCCTTAACCGGGTGGGAGCGCCCCCACCACTAAATCTCGTTTCTTGTCCCTGGGGGAGCGGGGGGCATCCGCCTCAGGGGACCCGAACATCTTGGTTGGACCCCAGGGGCAGCGACGGAAACAGAGACACGATCCCCCGATCAGACTCACTCCTTACCCCCACTCATCCTCTCCCCGCTCCATCCTTCACCCACTCCCCTCCCCCATCGGGCAACGCCGGCCATAGCCGCTCCGGCCGCTCAGGTCCGGTCTCCTCTCGGTTCCCGCAGTCTACGCCGCCAGGGCTCGAGCTTTGCCGCTCCTTACCCGCCTTGAGGCAGCGCCGGCTCCCGGCTCCGCTGTCCATGAGCCGGCTCCAGGCGGGGCTCGGGCTCCGTCTCCGGCTCAGGTGGACTGGGCTCGGGCTCCAGGCGCACCAGCCCCGGGCTGCTCCGTGTCCGCGCCGAGCTTCGGCTTCAGGAGTGTGTGAGGCGGCAACGGCGGCGGCGGAACGAACCGAGCGGAGCTCGCAGCCCGGCCCGCCCCCTCCCTCCCTCCCTCCTTCTCTCGTTCCCTCCCTCCCTCCCTCCCGGCCTGCCTGCCTCACTCCTCCCCCCCACCCACTCGGGGGTGGGGGTGGGGTGGGAGGGTGGAGCTCCAAGACCAGTTCTGGGCCCAGAGGGGACCCCCAAACACCCCTCAAATCCCGACACTCGCACCCCCAAAAGCCCCAACCAATTGCCACCTCCACTCTAAGACTCCGGATCTCCCGAGAACTAGATTCCTGGACTCCGGACAAATTGGGTCCCAGACCCACTGCCCCCTGGATTTTATCCATTGCCACCAGTTTCCACTCTCCTCCTCCGCCCCGTGACTCTTACTGGGGTCCAGCACCTGTCACCCCAAGGGATGTAGAAATGAAAATGGAGGAGGAAGTATGCTACCAATGTATAGCGCCATTTCCCTTGGGACCTTTCTTGGTTTTCCAACCAATGCTTTCTACCCCCAGACCCTGGAGCTCCCCCCTATGGGTGCCACCAGGTTTTCGATGACACGGGAATGTCCCCCACAAACCTCTACCCATCCACAAGCTCCCCTCCGCAGAAGACGCAGTGGTCAGACTTAGTAGCCTCACCGGACAGTGGGGGTGGGGCAGTAACTGAGGGGTAAAACGAAAGGGGAACATTGCAGCCCTAGAGGATCCCTTAAGGGATGTGGGTGGAAGATTAGGCTGCAGTGGGGAGGCTGAGATAACACAAATCGGGTTTGTTTCCACCACCCCTGTCCCCACCCCTACTTCCCCAGGGGCATTCCAGTGTCCCCCAGTACCTGCCCCTACGGGCGGCAGAGCTGGGGCCGCTGGGACATAGTTACACACGAGCTTCCAGGGACAGACAGCACACGCTGCCATGCAGTGTCACATAGCATGGCACACACATCACAGTGTCACACGCGCGGAGCCTCACGCACACAGAGCCACACACGCCTGGTGTCACACATACACCGTGTCACACGCAGTGTCTCACATACACGCAGGGGTTCTCACGCTTCTACTCTTCCGACATTGGCTCTCTGGCTCCATCTAAAGGATTCTGAGACACACAAACACCCTATACACACCTCCAGAGGTATCTAGAGGGATGGGGACAGAGATTCACAGAGACAGAGAGATAGAGCAAAGAGATTCATTTAAAGGGTGGGAAAGGACCACCCTATCACTCTATTCTTTCCCTTACTTTGCATTACTTTGTATCCCATGGGGCATGTTAAAAGTGGGGGCAGGGCAAAGGAGCCTGGGAAGATCTTGTTGCACAGGGGGTCCCCACGACTAACTCCTGATATAAAGATGGAGCCTGTATTTCAGGGGTCTGCCAACCTTCAAGCCACCAGGTTAAAGAGTTGAGGGATGATAGATCCCAACACAAGCATATGAAAGAGGGCCAGGAGAGTTAGTGATAGAATTGGCCACTCTTTAATCACTTCTGCTTCCTCCACAATGTTCTATTCCCATTCCCCTTGTCTCTCTGTCCCTTCATTCCTGACTATTTATCTTTCTGCCCTCGTCTCCTTGTCCCTTATTGCTGTTCCAAATCCTTTATCCTTGTCTCCTTGCCCCTTTGTCTATCCCTAACTGACTATCCTTGTTCCTTTATTTCTACCTCCTTGCTATATTCAGGTCCTTTGACTCTAAATTAGATACCTTTCACACTACCCTTATGTATTTCATCTCTGTACTCTACTCCTTTTCTCTGTGTCCCTCATTCCACTACTTCAGTGTCGCTTCTGGCTGTTCACTTCTGTTTCCTTAACCCTTTATCTGTTTCCTTGCCCTTGTCTCTGGCCTTTCATCTTTTTACCTAGTCTCTCTGTTCCTCCAATTTCCATTCTTCCGCCTCTCCATCCTTATCTCCCACTGCTTCACTAGCACTATTACTATGTCCTATCTTCCTCTCCTTTTCCTTCCTCTTTCCTTCCTCTACCTTGAAGCTGGGTTTTCACTGAAGTTGAATTGTTGTTGGGATGAGCGATGGGTGTTTGAGAGGATGGGAGTTGCCCAAAGAAATCCTTTCTGGGCATCCCCCTTTAGACCAGGTTTTCTCTTTCAACCCCTAAACAACCAGTCCTTATCCCCTAAGAAGCCAGAATTGATTCTTGAGAGCAAATATTGTTAGATTTTCCTCTTTGCCTTAAGTAGCATGGAGGGTTAGGCCCATCCTATTGCTATCATCTTGGCTCTCCTCTCTCCCCTTCTAGTGAGATTTGGGCTAGAGAAAGCAATATTAGGAGAGAAGAGAATGAAGGTAGGAAATAATCTTTAGCAAGCCTAGCTGCCCTCCAAATCCCCCAGCCTCCCAACCCCCGCACTCCCCCCCAGCCACACGCAGCAAACCCGGCTCCCGTCTGCTGTGAGCCATTCAAAGGCTCCTCTGTTCTCTTCTGCTCACTCAGGGCTCCACAGGAGAAGCAGCCGCAGAGCTGGGCAGGAAATGCTAATCACACAGATGTTCTCCTCCAGTCCCTGCTCCTCCACAATTAAACCCAAATCTTCCACTGAGTGGCAGAAGCAGAACCGGGCCAGACTAGCTCCAATTCCTAGCCACTCCTCCATCTCCCTGTCCCCAACCCCTACCTTTAAAGGATCTTCTCCCAAAAACTTGGGGAGGGGGGAAGCAAAACCCAGAAGCAAAGGGATACCCAAGGGGGATGGGTGAGATCTGGGCTCCTGCAGGGGAATGGGCAGGTGGAAAAGATATAAACTGAGGAAGAGGGCCAGGATTTGGAGGAGGAGGAAAGTGGCATCTGAGGAGACAGAAGACCAGATCCTGGCTCCACACCAAACTGGGAGGGGAAACTGGCTAACGAGTTGAGCAGCTGGGAAAGGGTTGCTTTAGCAAGGCAGAGTGTTACCCTAGGTCCTGAAATTGATAGTATCTGGGACTGTAGCTGGAATCTTTTTTGCCTAGGGCTATACAAAGATTGCTGGGGGTGGTGGTGGAGTGTGGGGGTGTGGGAGAGAGATTGGACATAGCTAGGACACTCCTGCCTTGAGACTGGCTAACACCTGTGTCTTGTAGCTTTGGATACAATTGCTCCTTGATTTATGGCTGGAATACTGCCACCTGGTATTGTATCTGAAAGTGGTGGGTTTGGATAGCTAAAATATTGTTTCTTGGAATTGTGGATGGGATACAGTTTTCTTCAATTGTAGCTGGGATGCTGTTGCCTAGGAGTTGAAGGATCCTGGTACCTGGGACACATGCTATTACTAGAAATTGTAGTTATGCTACTCTTGTATCTGAGATTTTAGCTCAGAGACTGTTGTTACAGCCTGTAGCTGGAATTCTGTAAGAAGTATGTACTGTGGTGCAGAGCCGGGAGATGCCAGGGAGCCCAGGGTGGGGGCTGCTGCTCCAGGGAGGCCATAGCAGCTGCTTTGCTGCGGAGCCGGGAAGCCTGTTTTCATTACTGTTTTAACTCTTTTTTTAACCTTGTTTTTCTCTCGGCTGCACTTTCACTCACTCATTAATTTTGGTATTTTTCTCACGGTGCCTCAGCCCCTGTCACGGCTGCCATGGCAACAGGAGGCAGTGTGCACAGTGCCAAAATATCTGATCAAAAAATAACCAAAATAAGCAAACGCCATGGCTGTGCTAGGGGTTGTGTAGGGAGGGAGAGTAAAAGGGAGGGAGAGTGCTCTCAGCCCAGGGAGATACTGTGATCCTTAGGGACCTCCTTTGCTTCCTCCATTCTTCTTCCAGGGATACCCTGCTGTCCCCTCCCCCAGTGTCAGCACCCTCTTTTTCCAGGAGCCTCATTGCCCACTACCCTAGCCTGGGGCTAACATTCACAAGAGACTGAGTTTCTTGCCCAATTTCCTCTATTAAAAGGCCTCATTGCTCTTGTTTCTGTCGTCCATACCAAGGGGTCAGTTTTTCCTTCTTGGGAGAACTGGAATGAGCTTTCCAGGCTCACCCAGGCTGGCTCTCCCTTCCCTTACCTCATGCATTTCTCCTACTTTTCAATATCTTCCCTTGTCTATACCTCCCCATTACCTTGGCCCCAAGCTGACAATCTCAACTCTCCTCCCCCAGTTCCACCCACAGAGAGGCTCCTGATTGAAAGATGAAGGAAATACCCAGCTTCCATCCCCTATGGTACACTCTCTTCTCCTGTCTCTTGATCCCCCAAACTCCTCAATAAGTTATGTGAATTGGTAAAAGTTGCCCCAAGTATAGCTGACTCCTGGGGACCTCTGCCATCTCCCCAGGAGGTTACTTCCTAGCTCTGTTGAAGGGGGCTATCTTGGTGAATCTATTGAGCAATCCATTTAGAAGCCCAAAGCTTAAGCATCAGTTCCTTCTCTACAATTCCCCAAAGCTATGATCCCCAAATTCCTAGGGGTTCTACCTCTCACCTCTCAAGTATACCCATGGGAAAGGGAGCTAATAATATAAGGGGGCTTGATGGGATAAGAAAAGGTTCTTGGGTTCCATATATATTTTCTCCCTTATTGATACCTTAAGTCTGTCCCCCACTTCCCCACCCATGTCTAATTTGCTACAATCCCAGTGAGTTGGAAAATCACTAAACATCCCCTCTCTACAGCCAGTTCTCCTTCAGACACATCTCTACAACCCCTCCCATTCTTTCACCTCCACTCTCTCCATCAGTGATCTGTAAAAACCTCATTATATACCTTCTCCATCCATTCCCTTCCCCCCAAGAATGGTGGAAAATTCACCTCCTGCACCACCCCCCTTCTCTCTTGTCCCCTCCCAGCAAGTGTGGAGGCCTGCCTCCTGGCAGAGCCTTCCCAGCCCTGTTTCCATGGAAACTGGGTAGGCTATGAAGTAGGGGAAGGGGGAGCTGGGACAAGAAAGGGAAGCAGAAATCTAGCTTCAGGGGCAGCCCAGGAGGGCATTGGAGCTTTGGGCAATGGCAGAAGGAGGTAGACTTGGTACCCTTTCCTTATCCAGACAGAAGTCTGGGCCCTGTTTTTTTTTTTTTTGTTTTGTTTTGTAGTGATGAATGGAGAAAACACAAAATTGAAAGTGTGGCCTTATGGAGAATGGCTTCAGAGCTTCTCTCACCTCATACTCCCCCTTTGCTGGCCACCTGACAGGAGAAGGGAGGTCTGGGGAAAATGTAACTCTGATCTCTCCCTCTCTCCCCCATCCCCCCATCTCAGTGTTGGTGGCCTCCCTCACACCCACCTATTTGACAGTTCCTGTAGGAAACATGGAAGGGAAAGTTATCAAGCATTTTCCCCTACAGTGACTCCATTGCCTGTCCCCCTGAATCCTAACCAACTTCTCCCCTAAGGATCCCTTAGCACTGCAACTTTGAAGCAAGAGGCTGGTATTGACTGTTCTGGAAGAAGTTAGAGCCAAATTCTCCAGAAGGGAAAAGGAAAAGAATGGAAGAGGAGGAGAAGTGAGAGGAAGATTCCAGCTACTTGAAACTCCCAATGACTGCCCTAACCTTGCCTCCCCATGGCGGCAGTGGGGACGTGGAGGGGGAGGAGGACAGGGAGCCCCAGGGAAAGAGAGCCTGCTGTGACCCCGTGGCGTGCTGCATTCAATAGCCCATTGATCTCTGGGGGCTGAAGGCGCCATTGTGCCCAGCTTGGGGGGTAGGGGGTGGGGGGGGGTTGTCCAAGGCGATGTCAAAGGGAAGGAATGTGTCTGGCTCTGATGCCCTGGGGGCTCTAGGCTCAAAATCTCAGCCAGATCCTTCTTGGGTTCCCTGACCACATCCCAGCTCCAGCATCCTCCCGCCTTCCTCCACCAGTCACCTCTCCTCTTTTCTTTGCCAGAATCTTAACCTCATCTCCCATTCCACCCTCTTTGACCCTCTCCTTAGAGTCCAGGTCTTATAGTCCAGAGAGTGAACTATCCATAGACATCGAAGGCTGACCTTATCAACAAAATTATATGCGTGGAAAGGAGGCCCTGAAAGAGGAGCTGTCCAGCAGCTCAGCTCTCAGACAGGTTGCCGAGCCACAAAGGAAGCACAGAATACTGACGGAGTGGAAAGAAAAAGTGACCAGTTTTAGGAACAAGAAGGCAGTGATCTCAGAGTTTGCTCTCCCCCACATCACCAGGAGAGATCCTGATCTGGATCCCTTAGTGTTTAGATCAGACCTGTGACAGCCACTTCTTGGGTCCTCTCTTTTCAGATCTATTCCCCTGCTGGCTGCTCCCTGTTCCTGATCCAAAGCTTACTGGGTCATCAGGCATCAGGGCCAATGTTCTCATATTCTCCAGACCCTTCAGATTTGATGAGGGAGGGAACTGACAATGACAGTCTTGCTGCCCCCCCCTTCTCACTCCCTTCCCCACATATACACACATATATGTTTCTCCCAGAGCTCTGCATGTCTCTTTCCCACTCCTTTCCCTTTCCCTTCCTCTCTTCTTCCCTGCTGGGCTGGGGGCTGCTGAATTATCATTTCTCAGCTCCGTTAATGTGTGCCCTGCTGTGAGAAGGGATCATAATTCTGGGAGATGATTAAGTTTCAAATTGTTTTGCTTTGTGTTGTTGGAAACGAGACTTTAATGTGGTCCCTCTCTTAGAAGGGGACCTGGCCTAGCCTCAGTCCACTGCCCCAGACCCTGATCACCCCTGTCTAAGCCCTTTCCTCTCTGACTGGTTATCCTGGAGAAGGGTAGGAGGCTATTTCCCCAGGGATCTCTTCCTACTAGTTTGTGTGAGGTGGAGGGAGGGGAAGGGAATCCACTTCTTCCTCAAGAGTATATAAAGTCCTCTCCTACACACTTATTGATCCCACCAAGCCTTACCTAGAATGGCCCAGGAATGGTAAGGTTATCTTCCTTGCCTCTCCACATTCTTGAACCCTTTAATTTATTTTCTCCTTTCCTATCCTCAACCTACCCCTTTATACCCTCATCTCCCTCTCATTTGCTTTCTATTCATGTCCGGAGAGGTAGAAATCTTTCTTCTCTATTCCTAAGCCATTCTTTTCTCATTCTTACTTTCTTCTGTACCTTCTGCTTTTAACTCTTACTCTTATCCCTCAGCCCCAGCTTTCTTTCTATCTCATTTGTGTCTTTCATGATGACATTTATTCATTCCACATTCATTCAGAAAGCATCTAGTGAGCATCTGATATTCCACAAGCACTATGCTAGGCACTGGAAATACAAAGACAAAAAAAATCATCATCAAAGAGTTTATATTCTGGGAGGATGAGAGAGGGAAAACAACATGTACACATGCAATTTGCATTTGCAATAGCAAAATGTATCTCAATGTGAAGAAAACTGGATTTGAAATCAAAGGGCCTGGGTTTGAATACCATTTCTCCTATTTACTATCTATGAGGCCTTCAGCAAGGCATTTCATCATTCTGGGCCTCAGTTTCCTCATTTATAAATTGAAATGGTCAGAGTAGATGACCTATAAGGTTCCTCTCACTCTAAATCTAGGAGGGAGAGGGGCATGCACTAGTAACCAAGTCAATTGGAATAGGCCTCATACAGGCGGTAAACAGGGCAGCGAGGTGACATAGTAGATAGAACACGGGTCTGGAGTCAGGAAAACCTGAGTTCAAATTTGGCCTTAGACACTGACTAGCTGTGTGACCCTGAACAAGTCACTTAACCCTGTTTGCCTCAGGTTCCTCGTTTGCAAAATGAACTGGAGAAGGAGGTGGCAAACTGTTCCAATATCCTTGCCAAGAAAACCCCAAAGGTTGGACACAACTCAACCACAACAATAAAAAAACAAACAAAAGGATGTGAATCAAGCTTCCTAGAGAGAAGTTAAGCACTGTAAGAGTCAGAAGTGAGGAGAGAGTGAATATCAGACATCTTTGCAAAGGCATTGAGATGGGGCTGGAATGTGCAATTCAGGGAACAAGTAAGTCAGCCAGTTTGTTTGGATGGTAGCGTGATTAAGGGGGGAAGGAAGTGCAGTAATCTACAGCAAACACTATCTACTTCACCTCCAAGCAGCCCTATTATTTTGCATTAGCTATATGTAAATGAATAGACTAAAAGCTACCACAGGGCGGGAAACGTTTTATTCCTCTTTCTATTCTCCTCAGCACTTAGCATAATGCCCTGTACGTATATAGTAAATATTCGATAAATGATTGTTGAGGAAATGAGTGAATGAATGAGAAGGCTAGTCCTAATGAAAGTCGTTCATGTGTGTATATTTGTGGGAATGTGTGAAAATGTGCATATAAATTGAACAAGCATGAGTTATTTGTGCGTATTCATTAAGAAGGTACCAAATGAAGTTTAAGATACTACAACCAAAGACCACCATGATCTTGTTTTCTTGAAAAGTTCTCTGGCAACATATTACCACTACCTTGGGCAGCTACATTTTAAAGTCCTTGGTAAGCATATTTGGCTTATTCCCTTTGTAAAAACTAAGGGCTATGAGTATCTGCACATCAGGGCACCACCCCATGTATATTCAATCCTGATAGACAGATTTCATATTAACAGTAAACGAAAAATTGACTGACTGCTACTGGCCCAACAAATCACACACACACACACACACACACACACACACACATCCTCTACTCCATATGGCACAAGGAACTGAGGATCACTGCAGCACTTCCACTTCAATACTTCATCCCAATCCCAGTGTTGATATTGACAGAAAGCTAATTTAACATTGGGGAAACCAGGGGAAGTAGGGAAAGAATTGTACATTTATTCACCTGCAGTATACAGTCACTCTGCTGACTTTCTATTGCCACAATATATAGGATCATAGACTTCCAGAGTTGAAAAGAGCTTCTGGAGACCACCCTGCCCAGCCCCCTGATGCTTACAGATGAATAGATAAGCCCTTCAGGTTAGATGGGTCTTTATTCTCTTCTCTACGTAAGGGAGGCAGTGTTGTTCAGTGGAAAGGGTACTGTACTTAAAAAGTCAGCACACTTGGATTGGAGTCCTTCCTCTCATACCTGCTGTGTGAGTATGGGTAAGTCAGTGTCCTTATTTGTAAAGTGGGATGAATTACTTGCACTATCTACTCAGGATTGTTGTAAGTAAAGTTCTTTGAGGGTAGTGTTATTTTTGTCTTTGTATCCCCAGGGCCTAGAAGAATGCCTGACATTTACAAGGTACTTAATAAATGTTAGTTGATTGAGTGTTGCTGTTGTTCAGTCATGTCCAGTTCTTTGTGACCCCGTGGACCAAAGCACACCAATCTTGTTCATGGGGTTTTCTTGGAAAGGACAGTTGGAGTGATTTGCCCTTTCCTTCTCCAGTTGATTAGGTAATTGATAGGTAATCATGAGCTACCATTATTATACCTCTAGGGACATTATACCTTCTTCAGCGATTTAATACTCCACTTTACATCCAACCAAAATCTTTGCTGTGTCTTCATGATGACAGACAGCAGGAAACAAGACACAGGCCCTGTCTGCTCTTAAGAAGTTTACAATCTATAGTTGGAGGACCCAGATTTAAATCTCAGCTCAGTACTTACTAGCTGTGTGGTTTGGCCAAGTCACATGACCTTTCTGGATCTCAGTTTCTTCACCTATAAAATGAGATGGTTGGAGAATATGATCTCTCAGGTCCCTTCTGGCCCCAAACTCTATTAAACAAGGCAGTTGTAGAATTCATACAATATAAAAAAAGAAAAGAAAAAAAATCCAGTTCTATTGATTTCTTTCATCAGATTGACTGGTTATTTTAATGCTATGTAGACACAGTCCAAGAAACACAATTTAAGACATCACACAGGAAAGTACAAGTCATTGTCCTATGTTGGTCTCAAGTCAAAAAAGGGTCTAAAGTACTGAGGATTTCCTTGTACCTGTCCGTCAAAACAGAGGCTCTACTCTCCCCATCAGAGCTAATCAACCCCAGAGTTGGCAACTTTTGCTAAGAGATCTCTGAAGCATCTGTTGGTGATGTTATACCATTGGTCAACAAGGACAACTTTTTTCCTTCTCTTTTTCCTCCTGTCCTTTAATACCTTCTCTTCTACCTATGTTTGGGGCCCGTCACTGGCCCCAGATGGCCCCCATTAGGGTTGGCTTTTTAGATATGCTGGCTTTAATCCGGGGTGTGGAGCTGCTAGTACTTGCTTAAGATTTTTGTTTTTGTGTTTTTGAACCAAGTTGTCTGTCCAGTGGTCTGTGGGTTGATGAAGAGTTAGTGTTACTCTGGAAGACAACCAATTTTCTTCTCAAGGCAAACCAGACCCTTCAGACAACTTCTTTCCTGATCTGAGATTCTTCATAATGATGGCAGATGCATCATGACACTTACTTCTGCAAATGTAAGGTTTAGAATTGGTCTTTCTCTGGTCTCTGTCAAGCAAAGGAATTGAACCTGCTTGAGTTTATTTCTGTAATTGATCTCCCCAATTCTCCAGCTATCATGTCCTTCTCATCCTTGGAGGCTCAGCCCAAGTCCCAACCTCCTCTCTTGAAACCTTCTCCTATTGTTCTGGTACTCAGTGGTGCAGTCTCCCTCCTTTAAATTCCTGCAGCACTTACTGTCTGCACTGATCATTCTGGCCCCTAATCAGAGGCTATGTCATGTTGTTATTTAACTTTTTCACATCTAGGTCTTGATTCCTCAGGGAGGTTATAAACCTACTAACGACGAGGACTGTGCCTTATACTTTTCTTGTATCATCAGCTCTCAGGGACAGAGGCAGAAACAGACAGGCACAAGACTGAGGAGAAGGGTAAATCTGGAACATCAGTCTTAGACCTTGGATACCCCTCTGTGGTTGAGATCACATCCCCTTTTAATTTTGCAGAAAGCAGAGATTGGGTCTTCAATTCCTTTCAGAGTCCCTCTAAGTGACAATTATGGGTATCAATAAATATTGGTGGCCATATGAAAACTTTTTACTATTTTCTTTTTTAAATTATGAACTTAACAATCTTAGGATTCTAGATCTAGGAATTATATGAGGGATCTTTGAAGCCATCTAAGGAAACCCTTCATCTTATGGATAAGGAAAGTAGGATTCAGGGATGTTCTCAGGTCACACAGGTAGGAAGTGTAGGGGTAGGATTAGAGGCAAGACCTCTGTTTCCAGAGTTGGTGCTCTACCCCCTGTACTATTGAGTTTTTTTTTAAAATACACACACATATCATATATACTTAGTCTTGGTATCAGGAAAGATAGTGGTGGTGGAGAAGTTCTCAGCATGCCAGCCTCTCCTCTTTTTACCTCTTTCCCCTACTTTGAATAATAATATTCTGTGATTCTATAATTTCCTTAGAATTTGATTCTGTACCAATGGGACTCATCATGGAGCAGCTATGGAAAGACTTTCATCCACATTGGCACCTCTTTGGCCTGAAGAGTTTGGCTAGAAACCAACTTTCATGGTTTCACAGCCTGTTTGCAATTAAAAAAATTTTTGGCCTTTTTTCATGCCAATTTATGTCATGAAAATGATCTCCACCTAAATACCATCACTGTGGGCAGATACCTGTTGTGTCTTTATTACATTTAAAATGCATCTACATTATTTGGAACTAATAACATCCATTCGGCATCTTTAACAATAGATGATTAACTGAATTTTTTAAATGTACTTATTAAGTTAACCATTTGTTCTGGAATCACAAAGAAACAGCCAGGAATTTCATTCTTCCCTCCTATCCCTACATAATATAATCATCATGTTGCTGGTCTTCCTCTCTTCTACCTTGACCTCCTACAGTTAATCAAGAAGCTTTGGCCAAATTCACTTTCCTCTCACCCTCCTTCTTAGTTGGGTATATGATCAAATTCCCAAACCTGCACTCTCTGCCCCACACTTGTTGCCTCCACTAACTCTAATTCAATTTTCCTAGCCACACAGTGCTCCCAACCAAACACACACTCACAATCCATTAGACAAGGCAATCTAATGGAGAGAGCACTGAACTGGGATTTAGAAGAGAGACCAGAGTTCTTTTTTCAGTTCAATCATTATCTAATTGTATGAAAAGTCCTTCCTTTTCCATTTCTGGGTCTCACTTTTCTTGCCTCTTCATTGGAATAAATTCCCCCCTCACAAATACCTTGAAGATCACTCAATTCATCAAATGCATTTAAAGCAGCTATATGAGAATACTAATCATATGTGAAAATGTTAAGCTCATCAAGAAAGACTGGGATTTATTTATTCAAGTTGTTGTGAAGGCAAAGTGGTCAGAAGGATGAAGATCAACAAGGGCTTTCCTGGGAATCTGCTTCCCAACTCCACCTAGGGGCTTGGACACAGCTCTAAGATTGGGAGCTTCTACAGACAGAGTATATTTAAAGGGTGGGCTGGGGAACAATGGAATATAATAGGAAAGGTACAACTAGATTGTGCTGCATGGATGACTAGGTGGAGCAGGGTGGGGTTGCATATAGGAGATCTGCTACATAGGTATTCTGAACAGAATGCTGCTACCTAACTGAAAATAGGTACTAAATGGTCACTGAGCATCCTCCTCACTCTGGGATGTCCCATTGCCAGGGGTACCTTCTAATCCTATGTATCAACAGCTTATGTGGATGGTGTGGTGCCCTGTCTCTGAGTCCCTTACATTCATAAAATTCATCTTTTTTCCTTTCAATGGCAAACTCATTGATTGTGTGACAGCCTGAGCTTGCTATTATTATTTTGGGGGGTGAGTCTAGATCTGAGATTTCAACCATAAAAGGTACTCTTGGCTGGAAACTCCCCCTCCCCACCAATGAAGATTAGCTATTCATCTGGCATTTATAGTTTTAAAGAGTTTACCTGGGGCAGTGGTATCAATCTCAAATAGAAATGGAAGGGAGGACTACTAAACCATATATAAGGATCTCATTGAGCTTCATATTAACTTAGAAAGCTACGTATTAGCATTATCTATGTTCTATTGTATTTTAATTTATGGTGCTAAATATTACCCAGTTACACTGTAATCTGGTTCTGGTTTCACTAAGGAGTAGTACAGGATGCCATTTGGCCCTCAGGTCTCCTGTTTGACACCTCTGGCCTCAGGCACTGAGAGGTTAAGTGACTTATCCACACTCACACAGCCAGTATGTATCTGGGGTTGGATTTGAACTCAGGTCAGTCCAGGTTGCACAGGACGCTCTCTATCCACTGTGCTACATTGCCTAAACTGTTCTTTTGCAAGTACTCCTCTGCTCTCACAGCACACTGGGTATCCCCTTTCCAACAAGTAAATGCCCTAGAATGGAGGAATCTACAGAAGATCAGAGGTGGCCAAATTTGGAAGATACTTGAGTGGCCATCTAGCTAGGCCCTCCCATTTTACAGATGGAGAAACTGAGGTGCAGCTGATGAGGGCACAATCTCTGGGAACCCCCTTGAACCTGGAATACAGTCTCTGGGAGCCCCCTTGAACTCTCCTTGAGTCTTCCAACTGGATCTGGCTTTCCCCTAAGGCCATGGGCCTTGCATTATCATTGGGCCCAAGTCTCTGCCTAGCCTAGCCCTCTATTGTCCAGCTGTTTCCTGATCACTTAATCCTGATCAAAATATCTATACCCTAGCTCTGTTACCCCAGCCCTCTATCGTCTATATGTCTCCATGTAGTCTTCAGCTATTTCCCACCCTGGAGTCTGACCTCATCTCAGTCCCATCAAGCTCCTCCTTAGACTCCTCCTCAAGTCCCTCCCTAAACCCCTCCTCTAGTCACACCAGACCACCCCTCAATCCCTCCCACAATCTTTGTGTATATAATCTCCATCTTGCCTCCATGAAGGTGCTCAGATTCAACCTAATTCAGTAGGTTGAATCTGGCCCGCTTGTGAAACAGGCGTCACAAAGGGTGGGATTTCTTAAGACAACCCATTATGGTGAATCCCTAATAAACTTTGTCTTTTCCCTTGGCTGCGAAGGCTTGAGTCGAATTCTTTCAGCAGGACCCAGCATGTCGGTATTTTTGGGTCTTGAGCACCCCTAGAAACCTATGGTTCCCTACCATATTCATTTTGATTAAACCTCTTCACAGGTATGAGGAGAGTAGGTAGCAGATTTAGGACCAGAGAAGGTTGAAGCACAGAGAAGAGGATAAAGGAAACTGTACTAACCAGCCAGTAAGGCAGGTTTTCCTTCTCTCACTACTTTCTTCCTTCATCTTTCTTCCCTCTCTCTTTCTTCCTTTTCCCTTTTCCTCTACCCCGCCCCCCAATTTAAACACACCTCTCCAGGCAAAAGGCATGCTACTCAGTGTGCAGAGCAATCCAGTCAGGCACCCAAAGCTGAACATCCATGTTTACACATTGACCTAGCTCAGACAGGCACATCCCTTCCCATCGTGCTGATGATGCAGAACGGCTTCTCCCCTGGAACAGGGACCTGTGCTTGCCAATTCATGGAGGAACCTCAGCCCCACACAGGGGGAGGGGACATGGGCTGCTGCTGAATTCTCAGCCTCCCAACTAAGGGGCTGAGGCATCAGTTTGGTGGAAAAAGCCCAGTGGTTTCCAGAGTTTATTCTTTTCCAGAGCTTCATAGCAAGATTTCCCCAAAAAGCCATATTAAATAAATAAAACAAAATTCAGCAGATGGGAACATGAATCAATGAAAACTCCCATATGAACGTGAAGATTTATGTCAAAAAAACAAAACATCAACATCTGGGAGCTGCCGTGTCTTCTCTTGGCTGCTCGTTTGGAATGGATTCTGTATGTCGCTTTACGCTGCTTTCAAGCCCTGGGAGAGGACAAAAGAAATAAAGAATGGAGCCCATTAAAAAATAGTCATTTTTAATCAGAAATAAACACTGTTTTCACCCTTAAGGCTGAAGTGAACGTGATCCAGGCAGCTGGAGAGCCTAGTAGTTTAAGCTCCCAAATGCTGGAAAAGATTGCCATCTGCAGGACACCTGGAAAGAAAGCAGGAGCTCCCTCACTCTAAATTTTGGTTCCCACCCCCTTGTTCTTTGGGGTCCATTAACTCCAGATTGCTACAGCAACAACCCTCTCTCTCTCTCTCTCTCTCTCTCTCTCTCTCTCTCTCTCTCTCTCTCTCCTCTCTCTCTCTCTCTCTCTCTCTCTCTCTCTCTCTCTCTCTCTCTCTCTCTCTCTCTCTCTCCCCTCCTCCGCCCTCCCTCCATCACTCTCCCCCCATTCTCCCCACCTCTCCTCAAGCTATGCTCTAACAGCTCCTTCCAATAGAATCACACTCTAGCATCTATCACATGATATGCCATTCAGGAGAAGCTCTACAAGTCTGTAGCAACAATAAAAAGATTGGGATTTTGTAGCTGCAACCTCAACCAGGCCACTTCCCCTGACCCAGGCTCCTCTCACATACTCCATTGGAGTTTCCAACTTACTTGTTCTCACTGGGTCATGGCTGGGTTGTCTGCCCAGCTTGAAAAAGAATGGCTCCAGGAAACTTTTAAATTAGAATGCTCCAGACCAGAATCTGATCTTTAAAATAAGAATTTTGCTTTTCCCAGAAAAGACTGGGTAAGAGGATAGAGGCATGAAGATAGAGGAGTCAAGGCGTGTCTAAGCAGGAAAAAAGAGGAAACCAAAGCTGTTCCAGACCTCACCTGTGCAGAAGGGTGCCAACCTTCATCCTGGGAGAGAGCAGGGTGCTATCTTCCTTCAAATTCCTGTTACACAGGAAAAGAAGGGGAATGTCAGGGAGGGAAGGGGGAAAGGGATGGATACAAGCAGCACATCCTCAACTATGAACACCTTATTTAAGTCGCAAACTTGACAAGTGGGATGAAGGGGAACTGCTCAGCTGAGCTAAAAACAGGAGGAACACGGGTTCCTGTGCTACTAAATCATCAGAGCTGGGAGGTCCCAGTGCACAATCCTAGCTAAATCCCTGAGGGTGTTACTCTTTCCTTTCACACCCTATCTAACAGTCCCCCTTGGAGTAAGGAGAAGGATGGGTTATTTGTTTTGTTTTCTTCATACTACTCAGATAATCACTTTGTTCTTATACGGAAGCTTTACCCTCTAACCTCTCTGGTGCTGAGTAGAGACCACTCTTTTGTCCAAGGTCATCTCTGCCACAGCCTAAATGAAGGACAGGTTTCCTGGAGCTGCCCTGATCTCAGCTTAGCTCTAGCAAGAGTTGTCATTGCCACCACCACCACCATCATCATCGTTGTCATTGTTGTAGTCATCAACATCATCACCAGCACCACCACCACGATTATTATCATCATTATCATCATCACTGTAAACAATAACAAATAATTTTTATATAGCACTTTAAGGTTCTGTACGTATGTTATCTCTTTTGATCCTCAAAACAACCCTGTGAGGTAGGTGCTATCATCAGCACCCATTTTATAGGCGAGGAAACAGGGGCTGAGAGAAGTTAAATGACTAGACCAGGGTCACACAGCTAGTAAGTGTCTGAGGTTGGATTTGAACTCAGATCTGACTCCAACTTTAACTCCATTCTTATACTGAGCAGCTTCATTCCAGTCTTGCTCTTTAGGTCTACCACTCTCCAAGTCTCATAAAAACATACCTCAGAAAGCTGTATTCTACTGTAACAACCCCAGACAATGGACTAGATCTCACCACCAAATTTTGGCCCAGATTTTCCCTAATTCTAGCCCACTCACACTCTCTTTAGTATTCCTAAAGCTTTTTCTTTCTGTACTGGCTTTTTCATCTGTACTGGCTGTTTTCATCCGATAGGCATTTATTAATTGCCTATAGCAGAAAGGCACTGTGCTATGCTCTAGGCATACTAAGACAAAAATCAAAATAGTCTCTGCCCTAAGGGAGATTACCATTTTTTTTTGAGAAAATAGCAAGTAGCCTGATGAGTAAATACAAAATAATGTTTGAGGGGAAGGAAAACATTAATGACAGGGGAACCAAGAAAGGTCTCTTTTAGGAGTTAGCACTTAAGCTGAGTCTTGAAGGAAGCTAGATTCTAAGACATGGAGGTGAGGAAAGAGAGCACCCAGATCACTAACGTGGGGAGGTCATGAAGTGAGACCGTTTGGGGAACAACATACCTTCCTTCATCATCAGACCTCCTTCCAATAATTGCTACTCTGCCTACACTCATTTCTCAACGGCTGCAAATCTCACCCCTTTTACTTCTCCATACTTTTGTGATATCAAATACTGAAAAGAAACCCCCAATGACTCCAGCAATCCTTGTTGCCCATTCTCTTATCCCCACCCATCTCAATATTACTCCTCCTCCAATGTGCCATTCCATACCTTCTACTTCACTGTGCCCTCTGGAACTCCCATCCTACAAAAAACAAATTACCCTTCACTTGAGACCTCTTCTTTTTAGGCTCACCTTCCATCTTCTGGCCCTCACTAAGACCTGGCTGCTTCCAGATGATAATGCATTCATCACAAGCCTTCCCTTCTAGTGCTGCTTGTATCTTCTTTTATATCCTCCCTCCCCAATTCACTGGTCCTAGTGAGGGAGTCAGAATATTCTTTGCTCCCTTTGCCATTTCCAGATGCTCGTTATGTCACCATCACTAAGCATTTCCTCTTTTGAGGTTTACAGTATCCAAATCTATGATCCAATTCACATCTGGTGGCTGTTGTCAATCTCCTGACTTTCTCAATGAATTCACTATCACTCTCTGCCGCAATTCCTGCCCTAATTATAGGGCACTTTAGCACATACATTGATATTCCCTCAAATACTGTAACCTCTAGGTGCCTTGATCTGATTAACTTCCATGAACTACTTTTCCCATTCATCCTCAGCTACACACAGAAATGGTCACACTCTTTCTTTTAAAATATATTTTTTCATATCCTTTAGATATTTACCTATTGTACAATGGGTCTTAGAATTATATATTTGTGTCAGTTCTCCATATAACTTGGATGTCAAACTTTCATTGATGATATTTGATGCAAAGATATTTCCTCACTCTATTGTTCCTTTTATTGTCCAATCTTCATTGATACAACTCATATGAAAGCTTTTTAATTATATGTAATCAAAACTATCTATTTTGTCCTAAACAAAATTTATCATCTTTCCTCTAAACCCCTTTCTCTTCTAAATATCTTTGTTCCTGTTTAGGCCACCACCATCCTTCAAGTGACCCAGGTTCATAACCACACTGTCATTCTCAATTCTTCATTCTCATTCACCCCACATGTTCAATCAGTTGCCTAATATTGTCTCCATAGCACATCTCAAATCCTTTTCTTTCTATCTGATCACAGAGCCACTACCTTAAAAGGCAGCCACTACTCTTCATCCCTCCTCACCTTGTTATTGCAATGCCCTCCTCATTAATATCTCTGCTTCAAGTCTATTCCCACCCCAATCTATCTGATACCTGCCAAATTGATTTCCCTAATATTGGTAGGTAGTGCAATATAAGGCTGGGCCAAAAGTCGGGAAGATTAGAGTTTAAATTGGGTCTCAGGCACTTACTAGCTATGAGTTGGGGAAAATCACTTAACCTTTGGCTTCTCCTTCTTCTCCCACTAGCTTTCCTTCTGTTCCTTTTCCTTTCTAAAGTACAGGCCTGACATTTCACTTACCTACTCAATAACCTCCAATAGATAAATAACCCTGTTATCTCTAGGACCAAATACAAAAATCCTGTTTGGCATTCAAAGCCTTTCAAAACCTAGCCCAATCTCCCTTTCCTGGTTTATCACTCCTTTTTATTCTTTTTTCCAAATTTTTCCAATTTATTTAAAGTTTTGAGTTCCAAATTCTATTTCTCCCTCCCTTTCTCCCTGCTTCCCCTCCCCCCTCTCTGAGATGCTAAACAATCAGATATAGATTATATATGTGCAATTATATAAAACATTTCTATATTAGTCATTTGGTACAAGAAGACTCAAAAAAATTAAAGAAAGAAAGTGAAAAATAGAATGCTTCAACCTATAGTCAATCAATACCAGTTCTTTCTCTGGAGACAGATAGTATGCTTCATCATTAGTTCTTTGGGATTGTCTTGGAAGGATCATTATTTTGTTGAGAATAGCTAAGTCATTCACAATTCTTAATCAAACAATATTGTAGTTACTAGGTACAATGTTCTCCTGGTTCTGCTTACTATGCATCAGTTGATGTAAGTATTTCCAAGATTTTTTCTGAAATCATCCTGCTTGTCATTTCTTATAGTACAATAATATTCCATTGCTGGATCAAAGGGTATGCATGGTTTTATAGCTCTTTGGGCAAAGTTCCAAATTGCTCTCCAGACTGGTTGAATCAGTTTACAACTCCACCAACAGTGTATTAGTGTCTCAGTTTTCTTACAACCCCTCCAACCTCCAATATCTTTCTTTTTTGTCATATTAGTCACTATGATAGGTGTGAGGTGGTATCTCAGCATTGTTTTAATTTGCATTTCTCTGATCCAAAGTGATTTAGAGCACTCACTTTTTCATATAACTATAGCTAGCTTTGATTTCTTTGTCTGAAAACTGCCTGTTCATATCCTTTGACCATTTATCAATTGGGGAATGACTTGTATTTTTATAAATTTGACTCAGTTCTCTATACATTTAAGAAATGAGGCCTTTATCAAAGATACTTGTTTCAAAATTTTTTCCTAGTTTTCTGCTTTCCCTTATGATTTTGGTTGCATTGATTTTGTTTGTGCAAAAACTTTTAAATTTTACATAATCAAAATTATCTATTCCACATTTGGTAATGGTCTCTGCATCTCCTTTGGTCCTAAATTCTTCTTTTATCCATAAATCTGATGGATAAACCATTGCATGCTCTCTTCCTTCACTTATGGTATCACCCTTTGTGTGCAAATCATGTACCCATTTTGAACTCATCTTGATATACCTAGTTTCTGCCACACTGTTTTCCAGTTTTTTCCAGCATTTCTTGTCAAACAATGAGTTTTTGTTGTAAAAGTTTGGATCTTTGGGCTTATCATATACCAGATTACTATGGTTATTTACTATAATATAATTTATACCTAATCTATTCCACTAACCCACCACTCTATTTCTTAGCCAGTACCACATAGTTTTGATAATTACTGTTTGAGATCTAGTAAGGCCATACTACCTTCTTCGCATTTCTTTTTCACTGATTTCCTTGATATCCTTGAGCTTTTGTTCTTCCAGTGAATTTTGTTATTATTTTTTCTAGCTCTATTAAATAATTTTTTGATAGTTTGGTTGGTATGGCACTGAATAAATAGATTAACTTAGGTACAATTGTCATTTTATTATACTGGCTTGGCCTACCCATGAGCAATTAATATTTTTCCAATTCTTTAGATCTGACTTTATTTGTATGAAAAGTGTTCTATAGTTGTGTGCATATAGTTCTTGGGTCTGTCTTGGCAGGTAGACTCCCAAGCATTTTATATTGCCTACGGTTATTTTAAATGAAAATTTTCTTTCTATCTCTTACTGCTGGACTTTGTTGATAATATATAGAATATGTGGGTTTATTTTGTGTCCTGCAACTTTGCTAAAGTTGTTAATAATTTCAAGTGGTTTTTTTAGTTGATTCTCTAGGATTTTCTAAATACAACATCATATCATTTGCAAAGAGTGATAGCTTTGTTTGTTTATTGCCTATTTGAATTCCTTTAATTTCTTTTTCTTTTCTTGTTGCTATAGCTAACATTTCTAGTATAATATTAAATAATAGAGGTGATAATTGGCATCCTTGCTTCACTCCTGATTTTACTGGGAAGGCTTCTAGCTTATCCCCATTACAGATAATGCTTGCTGATGGTTTTAGATAAATATTACTTATTTTAATATAAGATCCATTTATTCCTATGCTCTGTGGTGTTTTTAATAGGAATAGGTGTTGTATTTTGTCAAAGGCTTTTTCTGCATCTATTGAGATAATCATGCGTTTTCTGTTGAGGGTTTTTATTGATATGGTCAATTATGCTGATAGTTTTCCTAACATTGAACCAGCCTTACATTCCTGGTATAAATCCCACCTGGTCATAGAATATGATCCTTGTGATGTATTGCTGTGATATCTTTGCTAAATTTTTGCATCAATATTCATTAGGGAAACTGCTCTATAATTTTCTTTCTCTGTTTTGGCTCTTCCTGGTTTGGGTATCAACACCATATTTGCGTCATAAAAGGAATTTGGTGGGACTCCTTCACCTATTTTTCCAAATAGCTTATATAGTATTGGGATTAATTGTTCTTTAAATATTTGGTAGAATTCACTTGTGAATTCATCTGGTGCTGGGGACTTTTTCTTAGGAAGCTCATTGATGGCTTGCTCAATTTCTTTTTCTAAGATTGGGTTATTTAAGTATTTTATTTCTTCTCTTAATTTGGGTAATTTATATTTTTGTAGATATTCATCCACTTCATTTAGATTGTCAAATTTATTGGCATATAACTGGTCAAAATAGCTCCTAACAATTGTCTTAATTTCTTCTTCATTGGTGGCAATTTTATGCCTTTCATTTTTGATACTATTGATTTGGTTTTTTCTTTCCTTTTTTAAATCGAATTAACCAATGATTTATCTATCTTATTAGGTTCTTTCATAAAATCTGGTTTTATTTGTTAGTTCAATGGTTTTCTTACATTCACTTTTATTAATTTCTCTTTTGATTTTCAGGATTTCTAATTTGGTGTTTAATTGGGGATTTTTAATTTGTCCTTTTTCTAGTTTTTTAGTTGCATGCTAATTCATTGATCCGCTTTTTCTCTATTTTATTAATATAAGCAATTAGAAATACAAATTTCCCCCTAAGTACCACTTTGGCTGCATCCCATAAATTTTGGTATATTGTCTCATTGTTGTAATTTTCTTTAATAATTGATTGTTTCTATGATTTGTTCTTTGACTCACCTGTTTTTTTAGGACTAGATTATTTAATTTCCAATTAATTTTTAATCTCTTTCCATTGACCATTATTGAATGTAATTTTTATTGCATCATGATCTGAAAAGGATGCATTTACTCTGTCTGCTTTTCTGCATTTGGTTGTGAGGTTTTTATGTCTTAATACATGGTCAATTTTTGTAGAGGTGCCATGTACTGCTGAGAAAATGTTATATTTCTTTTTATTCCCATTCAATTTTCTCCAGAGAACTATAATATCTATTTTTTCCAGAATTTTATTTACCTCTTTAACTTCTTTCTTGCCTATTTTTTGGTTAGATTTACCTAGTTCTGATTGGGGAAGGTTGAAGTCCCCCACTAGTATAGTTTTATTATCTATTTCTTCCTGTAATTCACTCAACTTCTTCAAAAATTTAGATGCTATGCCATTTGATGCATATATGACTTCATTTTCTATGGTACCTTTCAGCAAGATATAGTTTCCTTCTTTATCTCTTTTAATCAGATCTATTTTTGCTTTTGCTTTGTCTGATATGATTACTATCCCTGCTTTCTCTGATTCATACTCTTACCTTTACCCTGTGTGTATCCCCCTGCTACAAATGTGTTTCTTGTAAACAACATATCATAGGACTCTGGTTTTTAATCCATTTAATCCATGGAAGCTATCTGCTTCCATTTTGTGGGTGAGTTCATCCCATTCACATTTAGAGTTATGAAAACTATTTCCCTCCATGCTATTTTTCACTTGTTTATCCCTCTCTTTCTCTTGCCCCTTTCCCTTTCCCTTCTCACAAGTGTTTTACTTCTGATCACTGCCTTCCACAGTATACCCTCCCTTTTATCAGTCCCCCTCCCCCTTCTATTATTCCCATCCCTTTTTACTTCCTCATAGGGTAAGATAGATTTTTATATCCAACTGAGTGTGTATATTATTCCCTCTTTGAGCCAATTTCAATGAGAATAAGGTTTAAGCTTTGCCTGCCACCACCACTACCCATCATCTTCTCCATTATAGTAAGTCTTTCATGCCTCTTTTATGTGAGATAATTTCCTCTCTCACCTCTTTATTTTGTTTGGGGGAGGGTATCATCCCATCAATGTCACCTTATATCCACACCCTCTGTCTACATATACTTCTTCTAATTACTCTTATACTAATGAAGTTGTTAAAAGTTTAAAATATCTTGTCATACAGAAATCTAAACAGTTTAACCTTATTGAACATCTTATGTTTTTTCTTGTTTCTTTTTCACCTTTTTAAGTTTCCTTGAGTCTTGTATTTGGAGGTTGAATCTTTTATTCAGCTCTGGTCTCTTAATTACAAATGCTTGAAAGTCCTCTATTTTGTTATATATCCATTTTTCCCCCTGAAAGATTCTATTCAATTTTGCTGGGTCGGTGATTCTTGATTGCAATCCTAATTCTTTTGCCTTCCGGCACATCATATTCCAAGCCCTGCAGTTCTTTAATGTGGAAGCTGCTGAATCCTGTGTAATTCTGACTGTAGTTCCATTTGAATTGTTTCTTTTTGGATATTTGCAATACTTTTTTCTTGATCTGTAAGCTCTGGAATTTGGCTGGGAGTTTTCATTTTGGGATCTCTTTCAGGCGGTGATCAATGGAGCCTTTGAATTCCTATTTTGCCCTGTAGTTCTAATATATCAGGGCAGTTTTCTTTGGTAATTTCTTGAAAGATGTTATCCAGGGTTTTTTTTTTTAATCATGGCTTTTAGGCAGTCCAAAAATTCTTATGTTACCTCTCCTAGATCTATTTTCTAGGTTAGTTGTTTTTCCAATGAGAATTTCACATTTTCTTCTATTTTTTTTTACTTTTTGATTTTGTTTAATCATATCTTGATACCTCATAGAATCATTAGTTTTCACTTGTTCAATTTTAATTTTTAAGGAATTATTTTCTTCAGTGAGCTTTTGTACTTCCTTTTCCATTTGGCCAATTCTATTTTTAGGGAGTTAGTTTCCTTGGCAAATTTTTGTATATTTTTTCCCATGCTATTGGCTCTTTTTTCATGATTTTCCTGCATTATTCTCATTTCTTTCCCCAATTTTTCTTCTACTTTTCTAATTTGCTTTTTAAAATCTTTTTAAGCTCTTCTGGGATTTCTTTTTGGGACCAAATTACATTTTCTTTGAGGCTCCACAGGTAGCCATTTTGACACTATTGTCCTCTTCTAAGTTTATGCCTTGATCTTCCCTATCACCATAGTAACTTTCTATAGTCAAGCTCTTTTTTGTTTTGGGGGCAGGGTTTGCTCATTTTTTTCTGCCTTTTTTGGTGATTTGGTGTTTTTATGTGAGAGTTAGGCTCCAGTCCTGCACTGTCCCAAGCTTTTTGTGCTCGGACTCTGGGACTTACTGCTGACTTTCATTGGGCATCATGGCTTAGCTGCTTGCCTTCGTTGGAGGGTAGGCTTCCCTTTTGGCTTGTAATGGCATGGGGGTGGGGGAGCCTCCCCAGTGACCCCTCCTGGATGTGGGGTTTAGCTGCTGTTCTGCTCCAGGGATGGGCCCCTGTTGCTGGGTTGCAATGGTAACAGAGTCTTTCTGGTGGCTGGCCCTGGAGGAAGGATCTTGTTGCTGGTCGGCCCCAGGGGTGGGGCCCTGCTGCTGGACTGCTATGGAAACAAGGTCTCTCTGCTGGTCTGTCCCAGGGGTGGTGGGGTCTTACTGATGGCCCTGGGGTAAGACTTCACTAGTGGTCAGCAATGGGGTCAAGGCCTTACTGGTGGCTTGTTCTGAGGGTGGGGGTGCTGGGGTGGGGCCTTGCTGCCTTGCACAGTCTGCTCACTTGCCTAGGAGGCTGTTGGCTTGTAGAAGGGTCGGGCCTTGATGCTGGATTGCCCTAGACTTGGAGCCTTGCTGCAGGCCCCCCCACTGTGAGGCTGGCTACTGCTGCTGCTCTTGGACCTCAGTCTCCTCCCACCCCCATGAAACAGACCTTTCATCTTGTGCTGGTAAGCTGCTTTCCTACTTCTAGATCAATTCTGAGGTGTTTTCTAGTTGTTTGGAGGGGAATTTGGGGGGGGGGTCAGAAGATTCCTTCCTCACTCTGCCATCTTGGCACCAGAAGTCAATTGTCACCCTTTTGATCTTGCCATCTCCCTTAAGGTCTCCACACCCTTGATCAAGAACTCTGAAGTTATTTCATCCAATCACAGTCTCTTTTAACTCCTTGTATTCCTATTCCTCAAAAACTTTTCTTCATCTTTCTGTGACCTATAAATTCTCCACCCCTCAGTATTTTTCTAGGCTATAACCCCCATTTGGACTACAACATCATCCCTTCTCAATTTTGACCTTTTAGTGAATCAGTTCAACTCTACACTTGTCTCTTCATTCTCTTGCTCCCACGTTCTATCAATGACTCACAGACTGTCAAACTCCAACCCTGACTTACTCCCATCATTTATGTCCTCTGCTTCTCTACTTTTGTGCTGCTGAACAGAGCTAGAGGGCATCTTGCAACCCTACTAACTAGCTTCACTACAAATTTATGTTATGAAATTTCAAATCGGTCCTCACGACAGTAAGGATTCCACTCTCCATAGTGGCTGTTGTAACTCTTTTTTCTCCTCCAGTCTCTGACAATATGCCTTTCTCCCACACCCTCAGTTGAGGCTCTTGCCTTAAAAAATATGTTATGAGCCAAGAACTCCTTTTTCACCCTTCCTGATCATCTTACAATCCCTTGACATCATCCCACATCATTTCCTCCTTTACTTGTCTCTGATAAAGAAGTGTTCCTTCTTGCCAATTCCAACCCCTCTACATGTACCTATCCTTGACTGTATCCCACTGGTGTTCTCCAGTAGATTGCCCCACTATCATTCTCTCTTTATTATCATCAATCTCTCCCTATCTATTGGCTTCTCCTTTGCTACCTACAAACATGCCATGCTTTTCCCATTTGTAAAACAACCAAAAAAACCCTCATTAAATCCTCTCATTCCTGATGGCTACTATCCTATATCTCTCAGACCTTTCTTGGCCAAACTCCTTCAAAAAGCTATTTAAACTCAGAGATGCCTCTGCTTCCTTTCCTCTTATCTCCCTGCCATCTGACTTCCAACCTTATCTCTCTCTCCAAAATTACTAATAATCTATTAATCTCCAAATCTAATTGTCTCTTCTCAGTCCTTATGCTCTTTGGCTTCTCTGTAGCACTTGACAGTATTGACTGCAATGTCTTGGAAACTCTCTCTGGATTTTTGTCACACTTTTCTTTCTTGGTTCTTCTACCTGTCCGACCACTCTTCAGTCACCTCTGCTAATTCGTTTTCCATATCATGACTATTAACTGTTGTGTAGGCTATCCTCAAGACTCTTTTATCAGCCACCTTCTCTTTTCTCTTTATGTTTTTACCCTGACTCCCACAACCATCACCCATGGAAGCAACCACTTTGGAGAAGGAGTCCATTATTCCTACTACCAGCAATACCCACTGATCACCAACAGCCACTGAAGGGTCAAGGGCACCAGCCTAGGAATACTGAGGGAAAGACAGGAGGTGCTATGTTCCAAAGAATTCAAACCACCATTACTATCTTAACCACTAGCTTCCCCGACACTCTAGAGCCCAGCACTCTGTATCCAAAAGACTTGGGAAAAGTAGCACTCCCCAGATCACCCACCCCACTTTTGGTATGACCTCTTACAGCCATCATCCAAGGGAAAAATCATTGTAGAGTCTACCCTCCCAACTATCATCACCACCAAATGATAACTGCCACTTAAAGATAGGCAAGTCTAAGAATCCTGGGAACTGCAGCACCCCACAGACAACAGGTCCCTTAAAGTAATTGTACAGGTGAACAAGTCTACAGCTGAGACCTGGTGATTGCCTCTACAGATGCTAAAGCTCCTATCTCCTCAGCAGCCACAACTACTGAACGGCCAGGAAAAAAAGACCTTACCACCAAAGTTTTTGGAACCATCAAATGGTTCACTGAAGTTAAGGCAAGTCAACAAGAATTTATTAGGTATTTACTGTGTGATGGACACAATGCCGTGTTTCAGATACAATGAAAGGCAAAAAAAAATTCCTGCTGTCAAGGAGCTCACAGTCTAATGGGGGAGACAACTGATAAAAAAATAACAATGTACAAGCAAGATGAATACAAGATAAATTGGACATAATCTCAAATAGAAGGCACCAAGATTAATGAGGACTGGGAAAGGATTCTCCTTGCAGAAGGTGGGACTTTAGCTGAGACTTCAAGGAACCAAGGAAGCCATGGATTGGAGATGAGGAAGGACAGCCAATAACAATCAATGGAGTTAGGAGATGGAGTGTCATGTTTGAGAAAGAGTAAGGAGGCCAGTGTCATTGGATTTCAGGGTACATGGAGGGAAATAATGTTTAAGAAGACTTGCAAGGTAGAAAGGGTCAGTTTATGAGGGACTTCAAAAGCCAAAGAAGGGATTTTATCATTGATTTTGAAAGTAATAAGGAGCTACTTGAATTTATTGAATCCAGAGGGGGTGACATAGCTCCGAACTTTAGGAAAATCAATCTGATAGTTGGGTGGGGGATGGAATAAGAAACTTGAAGAAGGGATACCAATTCGAAGGCTATTGCAGTAGTCCACGAGTGAGGTGATGAAGGCCTGGACAAAGGTGGTAATACTGTCAGAAGAGAGAAGCGGGCATTTAGGAGGAATATTAGAAAGGTAGAAATGACAAGACTTGACAAAACTGATTGCTGAGAGAGAGTAAGAAGACAAGTATGACTAGGGAAATGATGGTGTTTCAACAATCGGGCTAGCAGCTTCTGTGGGGGTGTAAGATCCACCCACAGCCAGCACCCAGAAAGCTGCCAGTACGCTGGGAAAGCACAGGTTATTTTGATCTGCTTTAATAAGGAAAGCAAGGTTAAAGGGGTTGACAAGCTTACTTTTAATTCAGCACACAAATAACATTCACTTAGTTCAGGAGAAGAGACCAGCACCCTGAACTTCAGAGCAAATTACAAACAAATTACAAGCATCAACAGACAGACCAAATACAGATTCATAGTTACCAACATCTAGGTTCA
Organism: Trichosurus vulpecula; assembly: GCF_011100635.1. Classification (NCBI taxonomy): domain Eukaryota; kingdom Metazoa; phylum Chordata; class Mammalia; order Diprotodontia; family Phalangeridae; genus Trichosurus; species Trichosurus vulpecula. The sequence continues at coordinate 50,320,462 of NC_050575.1, forward strand.
GCCCGGGAGCTCAGAACAAGGGCTGGCCCAGAGTCACTCGCGCCACCACTGCTGTGGGTAAGAGAGCTCCAAAGAACAGACAGCCAACCCCTGGTTTTTATATCTTTTTCAGCATCACGGGTGAGTCACACATACGACTCACTCATGTGACCTAGAATCGTCACAAAGAGGCAACTTAAACCCACGTGGTCTAAAAGCCTCTGCTGTCCCAGACATGTAAACTAGGCCCTACCTGGAGTTAGCCCCACCTTGGGCCCCACCTTAGTTGCCAATCCATAACCACTAAGGTTTTACACCTAATAGGGGTTTGGGCCTGGGGCTTAGCACCTAGTAAGGCTCAATGAATTACTCAAAGGGAACAAAAGCCAAACTACTCAAGGGCACTTGTTGAACTAAGTGCTAAGGAGCCCATTTTTGGTTACCAACACAGATGGTGCCCTTAACAGTAATAGGAAAAATAGGAAGAGGGGAGGGTTTGGAGGGAAAGGTAGTGATTTCAGCTTTGGACACACTGAGTTTGAGATTCCTATTGGACATCCAGTTAGAGATAGCCAATAGGCAGCTGGAGATGTGAGACTAGAGTTCAGGAGAGAGGTTAGAGGAGGATATACTTATCTGAGATCCGAGAATCGTCTGCATAAAGGTGAAAATTGAGTCCATGGGAACTAAGAAGATCACCAAAGCAGTATAGAGGGAAAATGGAAGAGGGCCCAGGACAGAACCTTGGGAAACATCAGTGGTTAGTGGATATGACCAGCATGAAGATTCAGCAAAGGAAACCGAGGAGCAATCATACAGGAGGAGAACAAGGAGAAAGCAGTGTTATGAGATTGTAGAGAGAAAAGGGTGATTGAAAGTGCCAAAGGCTACAGAGAAGAGGCTATTAGATTTGGCAAGTAAGACATGATTGGTGGCTACTTTCAGGAGTCAAGATGGCAGAGTAAGCAGTAAATCATTATAGCTCTCCCATATGTGCCTCCAAATGACCAACCAACCACAAAATAGTGCCCCAGAACAAATTCTGGAACAGTGGAGCCAGCAGAAAGATGAAGTGGTCTTTTAGCTTGGGAGACTTGGAGGATCAGCAAGAAGGGACCATCTCACTTGGGTAAAAGGAGAGCACATTCCAGAAGTGTCCCAGCAAGCCAGCAGCAAATGACCAAAAAAATCTGACCATATTATGGTGACAAAGAAGACCAAGACACAAACTCAGAAGAGGACAACAATGTCAAAACACATGGGGGCAAAACCCTAAAGAAAAACAAGAAGCCTTCTCAAGCCCAGAAAGAACTGGTGACATAGCTCAAAATGAACCTTTAAAATCATATAAGAGAAGTAGAAGAAAAATGGGAAAAAGAAATTAAAGTGATGCAAGAGAATTTTGAAAGAAGACTCAACAGCTTAGAAAACTGCTTAAAAAGTAGAATTGGCCAGATGGAAAGGAGATACAAAAATCCACTGAAGAAAACAACTCCTTAAAGAGTACAATCGACCAAATGGAAAACAAAATTTAAAAAGCTAATTGGGGAAAACAAAACCTTAAAAGTTAGAATTGGGCAAGTGGAAGCTAATGACTCTATGAGACATCATGAATCAACCAAACAAATTCAAAAGAATGAAAAAATGGAAGAAAATGTAAAAATACTTCATGGGAAAAACAACTGGCCTGAAAAATAGATTCAGGAGAGACAATATCAGAACCATTTGACTACCCAAAAGCCATAATCAAAAGGAGAACCTGAACAGCATCTTTGAAGAAATTATCAAAGAAAACGGCCCTCATGTACTGGAACCATGGGGCAGAATAGGCATTGAAAGAATCTACCAATTACCTCAGGAAAGAGATACCAAAATAAAAACCCCAAAGAACATTATAGCCAAATTTCACAACTATCAGGTCAAGGAAAAAATACTGCAAGTGGCCAGAAAGAAACAATTCAGATACCAGGAAGTCACAATCAGGATCACACAGGACTTGGCGGCTGCAGAGGTCATGGAACGTGAGGAGGACAAAGGAGCTAGGACTATAACCAAGAATCACTTACCCAGCAAAATCAAGCATAACAGTTTTTTTTAGATTTTGGGGGGTAGAGCCAAGATGGCAGCTGGAAAGCAGGGACCAGTGTGAGCTCCCCGCTGAGTCCCTCCAAAAACCTATAAAAATGGCTCTGAACCAATTCTAGAACTGCACAACCCACAAAACAGCAGAGGGAAGCAGGGCTCCAGGCCAGGACAACCTGGATGGTCTCTGGGTGAGGTCTATCCCGCACGGAGCTGGGAGCAGAGCAGAGCCCAGCAGAGCAGAGCCCAGCATGAGCGGGGCGGACCAACCAGACCAGGAGCCAGGCGGAGTGTGCCCTAGCGCCCTGAATCAGTGAGCTCCAGCACTTACCAGACTTCTCAACCCACAAACACCAAAGACAACAGAGAAGGTTAATTGGAAAAGCTGCAGGAGTGGAAGGAGTTCACCCCGGGGGCAGTGGAGGTGGGGCAGCTACAGAAGTACAGCTGGAGTTGCTTCTGGCCCCAGGCCCACCTGGTGGGAGGACTTAAGTGGCGGATCAGAGCAGGAGTGAAGAGCCTGCTGAAGATCTAAGTCCAGTCCAGGTTGGGGATTCTTGGGGAAGGAGGAGTGCTGGTGTGGCAGACCTGGCACATCCCCTCAGGCGTGGAACATAGTTCTCTAAACTCTACAAGCAGTCATACTTCACTGAAAAACTCAAAGGTCAAGTTAGTTGGCTGGGAATATGGCCAGGCAGCGAAAACGCACCCAGATTCAGTCTCAGACTTTGCATTCCTTCTTTGGTGACAAAGAAGACCAAAACATACAGCCAGAAGAAGTTAACAAAGTCAAAGAGCCTACAACAAAAGCCTCCAAGAAAAACATGAACTGGTCCCAGGCCATGGAAGATCTCAAAAAGGATTTGGAAAAGCAAGTTAGAGAAGTAGAGGAAAAATTGGGAAGAGAAATGAGAAGGATGCAAGAAAACCATGAAAAACAAGTCAATGACTTGCTAAAGGAGACCCAAAAAAATACTGAAAAATATACTGAAGAAAACAACACCTTAAAAAATAGACTAACTCAAATGGCAAAAGAACTCCAAAAAGCCAATGAGGAGAAGAATGCCTTGAAAGGTAAAATTAGCCAAATGGAAAAGGAGGTCCAAAAGACCACTGAAGAAAAAAGTACCTTAAAAATTAGACTGGAGCAAGTGGAAGCTAGTGACTTGATGAGAAATCAAGATATTATCAAACAGAACCAAAGGAATGAAAAAATGGAAGACAATGTCAAATACCTCATTGGAAAAACCACTGACCTGGAAAATAGATCCAGGAGAGATAATTTAAAAATTATTGGACTACCTGAAAGCCATGATCAAAAAAAGAGCCTAGATATCATCTTTCAAGAAATTATCAAGGAGAACTGCCCTGATATTCTAGAGCCAGAGGGCAAAATAGAAATTGAAAGAATCCATCGATCGCCTCCTCAAATAGATCCCAAAAAGAAATCTCCCAGGAATATTGTCGCCAAATTCCAGAGCTCCCAGATCAAGGAGAAAATACTGTAAGCAGCCAGAAAGAAACAATTTGAGTATTGTGGAAACCCAATCAGAATAACCCAAGATCTGGCAGCTTCTACATTAAGAGATCAAAGGGCTCGGAATATGATATTCCAGAGGTCAATGGAGCTAGGATTAAAACCAAGAATCACCTACCCAGCAAAACTGAGTATCATGCTCCAAGGCAAAATATGGACTTTCAATAAAATAGGACTTTCAAGCTTTCTCAGTGAAAAGACCAGAGCTGAATAGAAAATCTGACTTTCAAACACAAGAATCAAGAGAAGCATGAAAAGGTAATCAAGAAAAAGAAAAAGAAATTGCAAGGGACTTACTAAAGTTGAACTGTTTTGTTTACATTCCTACATGGAAAGATGATGTGTATGATTCATGAGACCTCAGTATTAGGATAGCTGAAGGGAATATGCATATATATATATATACATATATACATATGTTTATGTATATATATGCTTATGTGTATATATATATATATAAGGGAATGTGTATGTATGTATATATGTATGTGTAGAGAAAGAGAGAGAGAGAGAGAGAGAGAGAGAGAGAGAGCACAGGGTGAGTTGAAGATGAAGGGAAGATATCTAAAAGAAATAAAATCAAATTAAGGGATGAGAGAAGAATATATTGAGACAGGGAGATAGGGAGAGATAGAATGGGGTAGATTATCTCGCATAAAGGTGGCAAGAGGAAGCAGTTCTGTGGGAGGAGGGGAGAGGGCAGGTGAGGGGGGAATGAGTGAATCTTGTTCTCATCAGATTTGGCCTGAGGAGGGAATACCATACATGCTCAATTGGGTATCTTACCCCACAGGAAAGAAGAGGGAAGAAGATAAAAAAAAAGGGGGGGATGATGGAGGGGAAGACAGATGGGGGTGGAGGTAATCAAAACAAACACTTTCGAAAGGGTAGGAGCAAAATATAGTTAGTCTTTCACAACATGAGTATTGTGGAAGGGTTATACATAATGATACGCATGTGGCCCATGTTGAATTGCTTGACTTCTTAGGGAGGGTGGGTGGGAAGGGAAGAGGGGAGAGAATTTGGAACTCAAAGTTTTAAAAACAGATGTTCAAAAACAAAAAAAAAAGTTTTTGCGTGCAACTAGAAAATAAGATACACAGGCAATGGGGCATAGAAATTTATCTTGCCCTACAAGAAAGGAAGGGAAAAGGGGATGGGAGGGGAGTGGGGTGACAGAAGGGAGGGCTGACTGGGGAACAGGGCAACCAGAATATATGCCATCTTGGAGTGGGGGGGGGAGGTAGAAATGGGGACAAAATTTGTAATTCAAACTCTTGTGAAAATCAATGCTGAAAACTAAATATATTAAATAAATAAATAAATAATCTCTGGGAAAAAAATCAAGCATAACACATCAAGGGAAAAATGATCATTAAATAAAATAGAAAAATTTCAAGCTTTCATATGGAGAAGACCAGAGCTAAACCAAAAATTTGACCTCTAATATCAAGACCCAAGAGAAGCATAAACAGGTAAAAATGGAAAAGAAAACAGAAGAGACTCAATAGAGCTAAACTGTTTATATCCCTGCATGGGAAGATAATGTTTGTAATTCTTTAAAATTGTATCACTAACAGTACAGATAGAAGGAATAAACATAAACAGAGGATGTGGTTATAAGGTGTATTTGAGGGAATGACATTAAAAAAATAAGGGATGAGAAAGAGGAATAAAATGGGCGCTGAAGGAAGGGAAAGGTAGAATGGAGTAAATTATCTCAATGAAGAGGAGAGAAAGACTTATTACAGTGGAGGGGAAGATGGGGGGGCGTCATTGGGCATTGTTTGAGCCTTATTCTCATCAATATTGGCTCAAAGAGGGAATAATACATATAATAAGATGAATATAGGGAAGTAGGAGGAGAGAAGATTAAATAAATGCAGGAGCAGGGAGAGGGGAATGACTGAAGGAAGGGCAGATCAGGGGAAGTGGAAGACAGAAGCAAAACACTGGTGAGGGGGAAAAATGTGAAAAAAGAGAGATGACAAACAGGAAGAAGAATAGGATGGAGGCAAATACACAGGTAGTAATTATAATGGGGAATATGAAGGAGAGGAACTTTCCCATAAAATGGAGGTGGATAGCAGAGTGAGTCAAAAACCAGTATCCTACAATATGTTGCTCAGAAGAAACACACTTAAAGTAGAGAGACACACAAAAGAAAACCTGGAAAGACTTGTATGAACTGATGCAAAGTGAAATGAGCAGAATCAGGAAAACACTGTACACAGTATCAGCAACATCACGTGATGATCAACTATGAATGACTCAGCTTTTCAGCAACACAATGATCCAAGACAAGTACAAAGAACTCATGAAGGAAAATGCTATCCATATCCAGATAAATAACCAATGGATTCTGAAAGCAGGTTGAAAGCATATTTTTTCACCTATTTTATTCTTTTTCATGGTGCTTTTTTAAAACTTTTGATCTGTTTCTTTTTCTACAACTGTGATGAATATGAAAATATGTTTTACATGATAGCATATGTATAAACTATATCAAACTGCCTACCATTTTCAGAAAAGGGGAGGGGAGGGAGGGGACAGGGAGAAAAAATTGGAACTCAGAATCTTCTAAAAATGAATGCTAACAATTTTCTTGATTTGTAATTAATGGAAAAAATAAAATACTATTTAAAGTAAAATTTAAAAAAAAAAGAGGGGGGGCGGAGCCAAGATGGCAGCTGGTAAGCAGGAACTAGTGTGAGCTCCGTACCGAGTCCCTCCAAAAACCTATAAAAAATGGCTCTGAACCAATTCTAGAACGGCAGAACCCACAGAACAGCAGAGGGAAGCAGGGCTCCAGCCCAGGACAGCCTGGATGGTCTCTGGGTGAGGTCTATCCCGCTCGGAGCTGGGAGCTGGGAACGGAGTGGAGCAGAACCCAGCCTGAACGGCGTGGACCATCCAGACCAGAAGCCGGGCGGAGGGGACCCTAGCGCCCTGAATATGTGAGCTGCGGCAGTTACCAGACTCCTTAACCCACAAACACCAAAGACTGCGGAGAAGGTTAGTGGGAAAAGCTGTGGGAGTAGAAGGAGTTCGGGGTTCGGCTTCCAGCCCCGGGGGCAGCGGAGGTGGGGCAGCTACAGCTGTTGTTACTTCCGGCTCCAGGCCCACCTGGTGGGAGGAATTAAGTGGCGGATTAGAGCAGGAGTGCACAGCCTGCTGAAGATCTAAGCCCAGTCCAGGTTGGGGGTTGGGGAAGGAGCAGTGCTGGTCTGACAGAGCTGGCACCTCCCCCCCAAACGTGGAACATAGAACTCTCTAGTCTACAAGCAGTCATACTTCACTGAAAAACTCAAAGGTCAAGTTAGTTGGCTGGGAATATGGCCAGGCAGCGAAAACGCACCCAGATTCAGTCTCAGACTTTGCATTCTTTCTTTGGTGACAAAGAAGACCAGAACATACAGCCTAAAGAAGTCAATAAAGTGCAAGAGCCTACACCAACAGCCTCCAAGAAAAACATGAACTGGTCCCAGGCCATGGAAGAGCTCAAAAAGGATTTGGAAAAGCAAGTTAGAGAAGTAGAGGAAAAATTGGGAAGAGAAATGAGAAGGATGCGAGAAAACCATGAAAAACAAGTCAATGACGTGCTAAAGGAGACCCAAAAAAATACCAAAAAATACACTGAAGAAAACAACACCTTAAAAAATAGACTAACTCAAATGGCAAAAGAGCTCCAAAAAGCCAATGAGGAGAAGAATGCCTTGAAAGGCAGAAGTAGCCAAATGGAAAAGGAGGTCCAAAAGACCACTGAAGAAAATACTACTTTAAAAATTAGATTGGCGGGCGGCCATCTTGGCTTTTTCGAGAAAGGAATTGAGAGGGGAGAAGTTGTAGAGGGGGAGGGCCGGAGTGGGGCGGGGAGAGAGAGCGAGGAGAGCCGGGAGGCGGCCTGGGCGGGCTGGGCGGGGACTACCGGCCTGACTGACTGGCTGGGTTGCGGAAGTGGAAGCCGCTGGCCGAGGCTGCTGCTCCCTCCCTGCCCGCCCTCCTGCCGCTGCTGCAGCAGCAGCTTCCTCTCTGCTTCCCGGGAGCACGAGGCCGGCCCGGCTGTGGATGGTTAGATAGCCTCCGCCGCCAGCCCCACCCCCCCCTCCCCGCATCCAGCACGGACCCCACGGCGCCCCCGGCTGCAGCGAGAGGAGGAGGAGGCGGAAGATGGCGGGATGGCTGCCGGCCTGTGTGGTGGACTGTGGCACCGGGTATACAAAACTTGGATATGCTGGAAATACAGAACCACAGTTTATCATCCCTTCATGTATTGCTATGAAGGAGTCTGCAAAAGTAGGAGATCAAGCACAAAAGAGGGTGATGAAGGGTGTTGATGATCTAGACTTCTTTATTGGGGATGAAGCAATAGAAAAGCCAACTTATGCAACAAAGTGGCCAATCTGTCATGGTATAGTTGAAGATTGGGACTTGATGGAAAGATTTATGGAACAAGTGATCTTTAAATACCTAAGAGCAGAACCTGAAGATCATTATTTTCTTTTGACTGAACCTCCTCTAAATACACCAGAAAACAGGGAATATACAGCTGAAATTATGTTTGAATCTTTTAATATTCCAGCCCTATACATAGCTGTACAGGCTGTCTTTGCTTTAGCTGCGTCTTGGACATCAAGACAGGTAGGAGAGCGGACGTTGACTGGTACAGTTATAGACAGTGGAGATGGTGTCACTCACGTCATTCCTGTGGCTGAAGGGTATGTTATTGGCAGCTGAATCAAGCACATTCCAATTTCTGGGAGAGATATAACATATTTTATTCAGCAGTTATTGACAGAACGAGAAGTAGGAATTCCTCCTGAACAATCCCTGGAAACAGCTAAGGCAGTAAAGGAACGTTACAGTTATGTCTGCCCAGATTTAGTCAAAGAATTTAACAAGTATGATACAGATGGGTCAAAGTGGATTAAACAGTATACTGGAATCAATGCAATCTCAAAAAAAGAATTTTCCATTGACGTTGGTTATGAACGGTTCCTGGGTCCAGAAATCTTCTTTCACCCAGAGTTTGCTAATCCAGATTTCACACAACCTATCTCAGAAGTAGTAGATGAAGTAATTCAGAATTGTCCCATTGATGTCAGATGTCCTCTCTACAAGAATATTGTCCTCTCTGGAGGTTCAACTATGTTCAGGGATTTTGGACGTCGACTACAACGGGATTTGAAAAGAACTGTTGATGCAAGGTTGAAGCTAAGTGAAGAATTAAGTGGTGGTAGACTGAAGCCCAAGCCTATTGATGTGCAAGTCATTACACACCACATGCAGCGATATGCGGTATGGTTTGGGGGATCAATGCTGGCTTCCACACCTGAGTTCTACCAAGTATGCCACACCAAAAAGGATTATGAAGAAATTGGACCTAGTATTTGCCGCCACAACCCAGTGTTTGGAGTCATGTCTTAAAATTGACTTCATAGTTATAACAGTTAGGGAAGTGGGGAAGAGCTCATCTTTCTGATTACCTGTTTTGTCTGGATGGCTGATATTAAGATAGCAAACTGACTTGACAAGAAAAAGACCAAACATAGTTCAACAGGAATATTTTAATAAATGTATCAACATACGAATGTAGAAGAAAGCCAAAATGATTAAAAGTGTTTTTCTTTAGATAGTATTTGAATCTGTGTGTAACAAAAAGAAGTGGGTTTTAGTTCTTTCTGTGACTGGATATTTTGTATATTAATGGATTATCCAAGATTTGATGGAATTTAATGGTATGTAGATAGCTCTATAATGCTTGAATTGTATACTACAAGTGTACAATGCAAGAGCTTGTTTATATTTCATACTTTTTTATACTTTGAGGAAAAAAATGTCAAAGAAAAACTGTCGTATTTGAGGAAAAGAGAGACCAACCCTAAGGTAAATTAAAAAAAAAAAACGGCCTCATGACACTTGCTTATACGCTCATGTTATTCTAGTTATTAAGATTTTCAACCATTCAAAAAAAATCTGGTTGTCTTTGCAAGTGCTTTTTGGAACTAAAGCTAGTATCTTGGATTAACTGATGCCTGCTAGTGCTTTCTGAATACTCTCATTCTGTTTCTTGCTTTAAAAAGAAAGTAAAGACAAGATTGTTGGAGCAAAAAAAAAATTAGATTGGAGCAAGTGGAAGCTAGTAATTTTATGAGAAATCAAGATATTATAAAACAGAACCAAAGGAATGTGAAAATGGAAGATAATGTCAAATACCTCATTGAAAAAACCACTGACCTGGAAAATAGATCCAGGAGAGATAGTTTAAAAATTATTGGACTACCTGAAAGCCATGATCAAAAAAAGAGCCTAGATATCATCTTTCAAGAAATTATCAAGGAGAACTGCCCTGATGTTCTAGAGCCACAGGGCAAAATAGAAATTGAAAGAATCCATCGATCGCCTCCTCAAATAGATCCCAAAAAGAAATCTCCCAGGAATATTGTCACCAAATTCCAGAGCTCCCAGATCAAGGAGAAAATACTGTAAGCAGCCAGAAAGAAACAATTTGAGTATTGTGGAAACCCAATCAGAATAACCCAAGATCTGGCAGCCTCTACATTAAGAGATCAAAGGGCTTGGAATACGATATTCTGGAGGTCAATAGAGCTAGGATTAAAACCTAGAATCACCTACCCAGCAAAACTGAGTATCATGCTCCAAGGCAAAATATGGATTTTCAATAAAATAGAGGACTTTCAAGCTTTCTCAGTGAAAAGACCAGAACTGAATAGAAAATTTGACTTTCAAACACAAGAATCAAGAGAAGCATGAAAAGGTAATCAAGAAAAAGAACAAGAAAAAGAAATTGCAAGGGACTTACTAAAGGTGAACTGTTTTGTTGACATTCTTATATGGAAAGATGATGTGTATGATTCATGAGACCTCAGTATTAGGGTAGCTGAAGGGAATATGCATACATATATGTTTATGTATATATATGGGTGAATGTGTATGTATGTATATATCTATGTGTGTATGTATATATATATATATATATATATATATATATAGAGAGAGAGAGAGAGAGAGAGAGAGAGAGGGAGAGAGCGGACACAGGGTGAGTTGAAGATGAAGGGAAGATATCTAAAAGAAATAAAATCAAATTAAGGGATGAGAGAGGAACATACTGAGAGAAGGAGATAAGGAGAGATGGAATGGGATGGATTATCTCCCATAAAGGTGGCAAGAGGAAGCAGTTCTGTGGGAGGAGGGGAGAGGGCGGATGAGGGGGGAATGAGTGAACATTGCTCTCATCAGATTTGGCCTAAGGAGGGAATACCATACATACCCAATTGGGAATCTTACCCCACAGGAAAGAAGAGGGAAGAAGATAAAAAAAATGGGATGATGGAGGGGAGGGCAGATGGGAGTGGAGGTAGTCAAAAACAAATGCTTTGGAAAGGGGACAGGGTCAAGGGAGAAAATTCAATAAAGGGGGATGGGTTGGGAAGCAGCAAAATATAATTAGTCTTTCACAACATGAGTATTGTGGAAGGGTTATACATAATGATACACATGTGGCCTATGTTGAATTGCTTGGCTTCTTAGGGAGGGTGGGTGGGAAGGGAAGAGGGGAGAGAATTTGGAACTCAAAGTTTTAAAAACAGATGTTCAAAAACAAACAAAAATGTTTTTGCATGCAACAAGAAAATAAGATACACAGGCAATGGGGCGTAAAAATTTATCTTGCCCTACAAGAAAGGAAGGGGAAAGGGGATGGGAGGGGAGTGGGGTGACAGAGGGGAGCGCTGACTGGGGAACAGGGCAACCAGAATATACGCCATCTTGGAGTGGGGGGGAGGGTAGAAATGGGGAGAAAATTTGTAATCCAAACTCTTGTGAAAATCAATGCTGAAAACTAAATATGTTAAATAAATTTAAAAATAAAAAAAAAATTAAAAATAAATAAATAAAAATAAAAAAAATCTAGGGTGCCTGTCAAACTTTAGTGACCTTCTTTCATTATCTATCACAAATGATGAAGTAGGTATTTGCCCCTGAATTTCCCATCAGTCACTGTTCTTTCCTCTTGGTAAGAAACATGTCCAGAACAAGTTTCACTCATCATTTCCCCCATTGTTACCTAGGTTTTTAGTTTTAATTAAAAAAAAAAGAAAAGAAAACATAAAACAAAAGACATCATTGGCAATTTTGGAGAGAGTAATTCCAGTTGTATGGTAAAGTTGGAAGCCATACTAAAAAGAGCGAGAGGAAAGGAAGTGGAACCACCTACAGCTTCCTCAAGAAGGGAGGAGAGATCAGGTTACTAATAGCTAAATTTTTGAGTATAAGGAGATAAAGGCAGTAGGGAAGCAGCCTATGGAGAGGGAGAGATGGAAGATAAGTGAGAGAGTAAAAATAATAGAGGGGACAATTTGCTGGAGAAGACAGGATAGAATGCTAGTGCTTTGGTTTGGTAAGGAGACAGGCCACCTCTTTATGTGAGATAAGGATGAAGGGGAAGATAATGGCAGAAGGCATCTGAGTCCCACAAAATGGAATCAGGTAGTAAAATGGATTAGAAAACAGAATCCAACATGTTGTTTACAAGAGACACATTTGAAACAGAAAGACACAGAGTTAAAATAAAGGGCTGGAGCAGAATCTCTTATGCTTCAGCTGAAGTAAAAAAAAAAAGGCAGGAGTAGCAATCATGATCTCAGATAAAGCAAAATTTAAAAAATAGGTCTAATTAAAAGATAATTAAGGAGACTATATTTTGTTAAAAGGTACCATAGACAAAGAAGTAATGTCAAAAATTTTTACAATAAGTTTATCCAGTACATTCTCCTCAAATACCCTGAATGTAGAACCTGAGTACAGAACTGGGTCAAATTCATAAAAATAATGGCCATTCTCCAAATGATAAATTGTCAAAAGATACAAACAGGCAGTTTTCAGAAAAAGAAATCAAATAGTCACATTAAAAAATGCTCTAAATCACTATTGATTAGAGAACGGCAAATTAAAATAACTCTGTAACACCTCACACCTATCAGAAATGACAAATGCTGGAGGGATGAGGGAGAAATTGTTACACCAATGAACTGCTGGTGATGTAGTGAACTCATCCAAACATTCTGGAGAAAAATTTGGAACTATACCCAAAGGGCTATAAAATTGTACATATTCTTTGACCCAGCAATACAAATACTAGGTCTGTATCCTAAAGAGATCAAAGAAAAAGGGAGATGACCTAAATGTACAATGTACCTATATGTACAAAAAATATTTATAGCAGCTCTTTTCTAATTCCAAAGAAATGGAAATCAAGGGGATTCTCATCAATTGGGGAAAGACTGAAAAGTTGTGGCATATGATTGTGGAGTACTTTTGCGCTACAAGAAATGATGAGAGGAATGGTTTCAAACAAACATGGCAAGACCTATATAAACTGATGCAAAGTGAAGTGAGAAGAACATCATTGTGCACAATAACGGAAATGTTATAACGATAATAAGCTGCAAAAGACATGGCTACCCTGATCAATACAATGATTCAAGACAATTCCAAAGGACTCATGGCAAAAAAAAATGTTATCCATTTCCAGAGAGAGAACTGATGAACTCTGAGTGCAAATTGAAGTATAATTTTCTCACTTTATTTTTCTTGCTTTAAAAAATATGGCTAAAACTATAAAAAATTTTTACAAACTGTTTCTTCTCTCACAATATGACTAATATGGAAATATGTTTTACATGATTGCACATATATGCCCTACATCAAATTTCTTACCATCTCAGGGAGGGGAGAGGGAAAGGAGAGAGGGGGAAAATTTGGAACTCAAAATTTTATTTAAAATGGATGTTAGAAACTGTCTTTACCTGTATTGGAAAAAATACTATTTTTAAAAATATGGCTAATACAGAAATATGTTTTGAATGATTTCACATATATAACTGATATCATATTGTTTACCTTCTCAGTGGGTGGGGTAGGGAATGGGAGGGAGACAGACAATTTAAAACTCAAAATTTTAAAAAGAAAAGAATATTAAAATAAACATTTTTCTAAAAGGAAGGCATCTGGGCAATGTGAAATGAGGAGGGAAGAAAAGGAAACTCTTGGCGAATGACATCAACTTTTTCAGTGAAATATGAGACAAGTTTCTCAACTGAAAGAGTGTGGGTAGGGGGATCCATGGGGAAGTTGGAGGATGGATAAAAAAAGTTTGGAAAAGCTGCTGTAGTGATGAGAATACATGGGATAGTGAATTGCTTAGGAAGATATAAAAGGATTGCCTCATGGAAATAAGGGCCTACTTGAGATTATATAATAAAAGTTTGTAATTGATCCAGTCAGCATAGCTTTGTGATTTTCTCCATCTCCGTTCAGCAACATGAAGCTAAAGCAGCAGATAGTGCAAATAATACAAGGCTGAGACTTGGTAGAGCAAGATTAGTGATCAGAAAAGGGAGCAAGTGACTCTGAAAGAAGAGGAGATAGTAGAGTTGAACTGATTCATCAAGCAGTCAAGATGGCTGGAGAAAGAATCGAGGGGTAGAAGCATCAGAGGTCAAGTGTGGCAGCAGTGGTGCAATTATATGATGAAGTAATTGACACAAAAAGACAAAGACATGGGGCTAGGTGAGTTATATAGTTAGGCTATAGATGGATTTTAATGGAGTTACTGACAGTATTTTATACAGGTTAATTGCTGAGTCATCTTGACTTCAAAGAAGAATACAATAAAGCTTTGGTTAAGTTTTTTATCTCCTTGTCCCTGGGAGAGAGACACTATTTTTCCTCAAGGATAACCAAATTGAAACATTTATGTTCTCTCCCATATGGATAACCAGACTGAAACATTTCTGTCATCTCCCATATAGATAATCAGCTACGAAGGCGGGTTTTCTTTGCCACGTCTTCTTATCCTGAAACTGGCCTTTGCCATGCATAGACCCATTCTCAATTGACCTTGCTGTGCAAAGATCTAAGAGACTTGCTTCACAGAGGTCTAATGAGGCCTAAACAGGATATAGCTGGCTCTCCACAGTCAAGGAAAGGTCAAAGAACATGGTTTGGAGGGGTGGAATGACAACAGGTCATGGTCAGATAAAGGAATTTTAGAATTCACGAACGTGGAACAACACAATGAATATATTCTTCTTAATTAAAATAACGCTGAAGAAGATTGCCATTACCACCTGCTTTGTGCTACATTGTAAGGACCATTGGGATTTTCCATCCTACTTGCAGCTGAAAACTACCTGTGTTGTCTCCCTAGAATGTGAGCTGCTTGGCCTTACTATTCTATTTGCATCCCCAGCACTTAGTAATCTCTTCCTAAATGCTTTTTCATTCATTCGTTGATCTATATATCTAGCTCTAGTCTCCAATCCCACATCACTCACTGCCTGTTGGACAGTTCAAATTGTAAACTGCTCAAACCAATATGTCCAAAACAAAATTCATATTTTCCCACCCAGCATTCCCCCAAACTTCTCTATTACTGTCAAGGGCAACACTTTCTTCTCATTTACTCAGTTTTAAAACCTCTTGTTCATCATCCTTTCCTCACTCACACTTACCCATCCCACATATCCAGGAAGCTACCAAATCCTGTCATTTCTTTATCCACTACATGCCTCACATATGTCCCCTCCTCCCAGTCACACTACCACCACCCTGTTTTGGGCTCTCATTTCTACTCCCTGCCTTTCCCCACTTCAAACCATCCTCCATGGAGCTGCCCAAGTGATTTTCCTAAACCATAGCCTTAATTGTGTCACCCCTTTTGTCAATAAACATTTCAAATTCCTCCATTTGATAGTTAACTTTCTTCATATCCTGACTCCTCTCTACCTTTCCAATCTGTTTATATCTTACTCCCCTTATCAAACTCTTCCATTCAGCCATGCTGAATGCTTGCTTCTCTATACCCACAGTACTCTAATACCCCCATTTCTACACTTTGCCCTGCTATCCTCCATGCTTAGAATGTATTCCCTCAGGCATCTTGGAATCCCTGGGTTTTCCTTCAAGATGCAACTCAAGTACCACTGTTAACATGAAGTCTTTTCCTGCTCTCCCCATGCCACTGTAGCCCTTCCAAGAGCTAATTGTGTTTTTGTATGTATATACACACATATGTACATACACATACATACACATATACATACAGATATATGCATATATGTGTGTGTATGTATATCTATATATAGGCATATATATAGATATATAGACATATACCTATATAGCCTAGTAACATATGGTGAACCTGCAAGACCAATTTACCATTACTTATGCTAACTAGCGCAGTGGAAACATTAATGACAATACACTTCTCAAAGCTAGTAATCAAACTTTATTAAACAAATATATGCAAACATCAATTTATATTGTATATCTCTTAGACAATAAAAACATTAACCTTGCTAGGAACAAGCCACCATTCTTATTTCCTAGGGTTTTCCAGTAAGCATGTCTCACACTGATACTCAATGATAAGGCTATTTACCAAATTTTCCCATTGGTGGTTTGTCTATCCTTTTAGGGGGTTCCATACGTTTACTAGTTGTTTATGAATACATGTGTTATTTACCAACCTATACCCTAATTATGTTTATCTTAATATGGAAAAAACGAATTATATAAAACAAACATCAAAACGTTTCATCACTAAATAGTGGCGCAGCACAAAATGGAGTCAGTTATGTCAAGGCAACAAACTTATTCTAATTATAATAATACTTATATACTTCTATGTCATCCTCCCACTTAGAATGCAAGCTCCTTGAGGTGCAAGGAACAGTAAGTAATCCACGTGAGTACAGACAGCATAGGCAGCTAGGCTGCACAGCGGTTAAGGCCCTAGACATTTGTCAAGAAGACCTAGTTCAAATGCAACCTCTGACACTTACTAGCTGGGTAATCCTGGGCAAGTCACTTAATCTTTGTCTGCCTCAGTTTCCTTGTCTGTGAAATGGGGATCATACTAGTATCTACCTCCCAGAATTGATGCAAAGATAAAATGAGATAGTACTTGTAAATCACTTTATAAATGTTGGTTATTGTATAGTTATAGCTATTGCTTAATAGCAAGTTTGCTGAAACCTAAAGGGTGTGCAGGGGAATAATGAGAAATCAGTTTGGAAAAACAGGTTGAAGTTAGATCAGGAAGGGCTTTAAATGGCTATTAGAGGAATTCGTTTTTTAATCCTAGGAGCAAGAAAGAGACACTACAGTTTCCTAAGCATAGCAGTAACAAGATCAAACCTGTGTTTCACTCAGTCAACAAATGTGAAAGGGATTATGCTAAGCACAGTGGGCACAAAAAGAAGTATAGACATCCCTATTCTCCTGAAATTTGCAACCAATTTGAGGTAATAGGCAGTGTCAAATTACAGATAAGTATCATAGGAGGTCGGGGATGGTGGTGGATTACGGTGGTCAAGGAAGGGTATCCCTTAAGTGAGAATTTAGCTGCATATTGAAGGGTGAGTAAGAATCAGGTGTAAGAGATTGTAGAGAAGGGAAATTATGTGAGCAAAACTGTTATGGGAACAGTGTATATCTGGGTACAATGAGTTAGAGTTCTTGGAGAATTTGTATAAGGAAGTAGGGAGAAAAATGTTAAAAAGGATACAAGTCACCTGGGTTGCAAAATAACGCAAGTGAAGGCCCAAAGGCTCAAAGGCAAGACATGCAAAGTTCTTTTTCTTCCTTTCTCCTTTTCCCTTCCTTCCTTCCTTCCTTCCTTCCTTTCCCTTCCCTCTCCCTCCTTCCCTCTCTCTTTCCCTTCTTTGTTCTCTTCCTCCCTCCTTCCTTCCTGCCTGCCTGCCTGCCTTCGTTTCTTCTTTCCTTCCTTTCTTCTTTGTTTCCTTCCTTTAACTAGGTTTCCCAATCTTGCCTAGGCTGGAAGTACAGGGGCCACTCACAGGTCCATTTTTCCAGCTTGCTCCAGTTCAGCCTTCCTTAGGCAGCCTGCTGGCCCTCCACTCCCAGGGACTCACCCTGTCAGTGCCAGACAGAGTGCGTATCCCCAACCACGTTAAGTCCTCCTGTAACTCAGAACTCCAGAACTCAAGCTATCCTCAGCCCCTGCCTCCCCAGCAGCAGGGACTACAGCCAATTGCCACCATACCAGGCTGCAAGGTTTTGTGTTTTTCAAGCAACATAAGCTGCAGCAAAACACAGTATCCTTCTGCAGCTCAAGGAAACATCTTGGATTCAGCCAGAATACTCATGCTATGTAACTTTTATAAAGGTTATTTGTGTTTAGTGGGTCTACCTGAAATCCATCACCCAGAATTACATCTTCCAAACGGTCTACCCTCAAATTTGTTTATACTAAATAATAATTGTCCCAGAAAAAAATCATAGCTGATATTTATATAGCACTTCAAAGTTTGGAAAACACTCCATGATCTATTATCTCTTTTGAGCAGCACAACAATTTAGCAAGATAAATGCTATAGATATCTACATTTTACAAATGAGCAAATTGAGGTTGAAAAAAGTTAAATGACTTGCCCATGGTCAAACAGATAACAAAGATTCTACCCCAAGTCTCTGTTGACTTCAGGACTAACACTCTTCCTATCACTCTGCCTCTCATAAATCACCATTACTTCTCCATACTTTTAAAACCTCTTACAATACAGTACCATACAGCAGAATATTGGTCCTTCATTACCTGAAATGAGTCATGAAGACAGACCAGATGACTTCCCCCCAAATATAACTACCTCACAGCAGGCCAGGGCCAGTAAATCCTAAAGCCAGGTGTTAAACCTATATGAAAATTACCTCCTACACTATAAAAGGCATTCACTATTTATGAGGCAGTTTGGGGTCCCGCCTTCTCTACTACTCAACATTCCAGAAAGGAGGAAAGGGAATAATAATGCTACTCCTCACAGAGTAGTGGATAGAGTCCTAGATTTTGAGTCAAGAAGAACTGGGTCCAAACCCCTCCCTCCCCTCCTGCCCCCCACTCCATTAGCAGTGTGACTATAAATCCAGCTCTAAATCTCTAATTATATATAGCCCTAGCCCTATCAGGGCTTCACCACTCCCCCTCTTCTGACACTCCTAATTCCGGGTTTGCTTGTGTATCTAAATGTTGACTACACTCTGGCTCTAGAGGCTTCTTTCTCCATTTACTCAACACATATTTACCAAGCTTTTACTCCATGCACACATTGTGCTGGGGCTAAGGGAAATAAAAACTAAAACGTCTCAGCCATGTAGAGTGTAGGCCTCTCAGAATTGGTAGGAACCTGAGAACATTCAAGTCACTATGTCCTTTACTCAAGAGAGTGCTGCTAAATGTTAAACTAGCTCTTCCCCCCAAAATGGATTTTTTTTGCTTTTTTGTTTTGGGCATTTCTATAGGCAGTCTAGAGAGTATATATCCAGAGAAAATAGTACCACCATATCCTTGTTGCTTATCATTGCTGTGTTAAGTCAAAGGAAACTTCCTTTTGTAAAATGTTCAATCAATTGTGTGTCTCATTTCTGAGCTGAGTGTTGTCAGAGCCACCTCCTACACCAACTTCTTCAACCCTACGCTACCCATGTTCTACTTTAACCACTTTCTACTTTAACCCCTTCTACTGTGCCCTCTGGAATCCCCTTTCCATAGGAAATGAACTTCCCTTCATTCTACACCTCTTCCTCTCGTATACTTTCCATCTACTTGCTTTTAGTGAGATCTGGCTTCCCCTAAATAACACTTCATGCCTGGCCATTCTTTGCAGTATTGGCTGTACCTTAACATGAACTGCCAACACTCTGGCTCTGAGGGGGATTTGGAATATTCCTTGCTACCCACTCTCACTACCTGACTCTACCTTTTCTGCTATCACTCAGCACTCAGTCACTCCTACTTTGGAATTCACCCTATGAAAATTTTCCATTCTATTCCAGTCCTGGTGACTGTTATATACTGGCCCCCAGGTCATTGTCTCCTCTACCAAGGAGTTCAGGTCCTAGCCCAGTGTTTTCCTCTCCTCCCTAACTCCTGTCCTTATTGTAGGAGGCTTTAAAACCGATGCTCCTGTAAATTCCCTATGCTCTCAATTTCTCAATCTCCTCAAATTCCGTGATCAATTACTACATTCCATCTCCACCATGCATAGGACTTGTCATATTGTGGATCTCACAATTACCTGCTATTGTCCTACTTCTTTGATCAAAAACAGTGACATTCTTCTAACCTGTTATCATTCCATCTTTCCCTATGCTTCACCCTTCCTAAATTTATTTTGTGTCATGCTTATCATGGTCTCCAACATTTCCACCTCTTAATACTTTCTCAGGTCATTACGTCTGCCTTGATTCCACTTTTTCCCCCTTCCCCATCCCAATCCTGTGGTTAACCAATTCAACTCTATACTCCTTTACTCTCTAATATTTTGCAGCTCATTCCTTGCTAAATCTAGTCCTGGACTACTTTCACCATTCATTTCTGCTTCTACTCATGTGCTGCTGAATAAAAATGGAGGAACTCACATAACCATGTTAATTGAATACACTCTAGGTTTATAATTATTTAACTTCAGTTGGGTCCTCACTGCAGCAAAGCATTCCCTTTATTCCTCCATAATTTCCTTTTACTCCCCACAGAAGCAATTCTAACCTTTCTCTTTTCTCCTTAAGCCTCCCACACCTCCTCCTCACTCCACGCTCTCACTTGAGAATGACTTCCTTTACTGGGAAAGTTAAGGCTATTTTCCATGAGCTCCCCAATCTTCTCTTCCCTTCATTTCAACCCCCCCTTGACATCATCTCCCACTCTCTCTCCCTATTAACAAGAGACCTAGTCTCTCAATAATAAAACATCCCTTCTCCTTGCCACCTTTGATTGAATTCCTGTTGGTTTTCAACAGCAAATTGCTCCATCAATCATTCCCTCACTATCTCTAATCTTAAAATTCTTCCTATTTAACGGTTCCTTCCCTACTGCCTTCATACATGACCAAGTTTTCCCACCATTAAAAAAAATCCCTCCTCATTAGCCTCTACTATCCACTCAAACTTTCATTCTATATCTCTCTTTCCTTTCTCAGGCAATTTCCTTGATAAAGCTGTCTCTACTCATTGCTTCTACTTACTCTTCTCTCAACCTCTTCTTAGTCCCCTATAACCAGGCTTTTGCCTCATCACTCAGCTGAGATTCTCTCAAAGTCACCAATCATCTCTTAATAACTCTCATAGTCTTCTCTCAATCCTTATCCTTTCTGACCTCTGCTGCATCTGACACTATTTACCACATGCTCTTTCTAAATATTCTCTCCTCTCTGGGTTTCTGTGACTCTACTCCCTTTACTCCTGATTCTTTGCTTGTTTGACTACTCTTCAGTTGCTCATTCATCATATCTATCATGCACCTTAATTGTAGGTGCTTCAGGTTCTGTTCTAAGCATTTTTTTCTCTTCTCTCTCTACATTCTCTTGGTGACCTATAAGCTCCCATGGGTTTGATTATCATCTCTGTGCCAATGACTCACAGATCCAGCCTCAGTTTCTCTCATTTAATCCTGCAACACTAACTGCCTATTGGACATTTACAATTGAGTGTCTCATAGAAATCTTAAAAGCAATATGCCCAAAATAGAATTCATTATCTACCATTTCTCTCACCCTGCCCTTCTTTCAAATTTCCCTATTTCTGTTGAAGGTACCATTAGTCTTCTATCTCCTAGGTTTGTAATCTTGGCATTATCCTCAATGATTTCACATATCCTCATTTCACATATCCTATCAATTGCTAAATCTTGTTTCTACTTCCTTAACATCACTCACATCTGACTTCTCTTTATTCACATAACCATGACCTTGGTTCATGCCCTGATAAGCTCTCATCTAGACTATGCAATGGCCTTCCTGACACAAGCCTCTCTTCATTTCAAACCAACTCCTACACAACTGCAAAAGTGCTTTTCTTTACTCAAAAAACGTTTCCCCTGTTCAATCAATTCCAGTGATTCCCTATTGCTTTTAAAATCAACTATAAACTCTCCTGTTTATAAACAGAAACTGATTCCAAGATATCTTTCCAGACTTATTATACATTACTTTCTTTCCTTAAGCTATGATCCAGGCAAAATGGTCCTTTCTCTGTTCTTCACACATAGCATTCCATCTCCTATCTTCCAACTCCATGCATTCATACTGCCATCCTTCATGCCTGGAATGCAGACCCTCCTCACCTCTACCTCACAGAATCCCTCTGTTCCTTTAAGTTAAATCTTTTACATCCATCACCTTCTACATGAAGCCTACTTTCCCCAGTAATTAATACCATCTCTCCCACTATCTTGTATTTAACTACCTTCTACTTATTAATATTTATTATCTTTAGTTTTTTATTTATTCATTTATACTTACCACCAAGTGACCAAAGTCTATGGAACTGTCAAATGGCTTAATGTCAGAAATAGATACGGTTTTATTAATGGAAATGACACCAAAGAAGATGCATCACCCTCTGCCTTGCTACTGTATCTTAAGGACCACTAAACTTTTCCATCTGTCTTAAAGCTGAAATCTCCTATGTATGATGTCATCATATTAGAATGTGAGTTCTTTGGGACCAGGGACTGTCTTGCTTTTCTAGCTGCATTCTCAGTAATTTGTAGTTGTTGTTTAGTCATTTCAGTCATGTCTGACATTCTGTGACCATATTTGGGGTTTTCTTGGCAAAGTTTCTGGAGTGGTTTGCCTTTTCCTTCTCCAGCTCATTTTTACAGATGAGGTAAACTGAGGCAAGCAGGGTTAAATGACTTGTCCAGAGTCACACAGCTAGTAAGCATCTGAGGTTGAATTTGAATTCATGAAGATGAGTCTTCTTGACTCTAGGCTGAGAGCTTTATCCACTATGCCACCTAGCTGCCATTCTCAGTATTTAATAAATATTTAATATTCATTCTTTTACTTACCTTTATTCTGTATATATGGATACATAAATACTTGTCTCCCATTAGAATATCTAAGAGTAGAGATTATGTGATTTTTTTTTGTATTTGTATCACTAGCATGTGATTGGTAACAAAGTAAGCCTTAATAAATGATTGTTGATTGAAACTTTTCATGATCCAAGATGCATTCCTCTAAACATTCCAGTTTATCAATGTTCTTTCGAAATGTAGCCATCAAAGCTGAACACAGTACTTCAAATGTGGTCAGACTAGAGTCAAATGAGACTGTCACCTCCTAATACCTCTCTTAATGCAATTTAAGATTATGTTAGCTTTCTGGGCTGCTATAGAACATTGCTGACAAATATTGAGTTTGCAAGCCACAAAAATCCTCAGGTCTTTTTTCAGAAGAACTGTTACCTAATATGCTTCCCTCATATCATGTACTTGTGGGATTAATTTCTTTTTAGCCTGTATAAGACTTTACATTTATTCTACTTTTTCTTGTTCTGAACTTAAATACCAAATAAAATGAAGATTTCCACATACATCATAGAACAGGAAGGAACTTTCTACTAACCTGTGAATCTCTATTGTGTAGAGCTTTTCAAATATAAAATCAATTTAACATGTAACTTTCAAAATTGCTCTGCTTTTCTGTGATTCCTTTTGACTTACCTTCTATTCTCTTCCATTTGGGGGGAGTATCCTAATGATAGGCCCTTCTCACTTCCCATTCATCCCCCAACTGAAAAGAGAAGTAAAACCTTTGAAACAAAAATACACAGGCAAGAGAATTTCCACATTGTCCATATCCAAAAATGTATGCCTCACTCTGAATCTATGAATCTTGAAACCATCACCACTGTTTCAGGAGATGGCTAGCATTCTTCATCACTGATATTTTGGAATTCTTAAGTCTTTCAAAATGATTTTGCTCACTCTATTCTGCATCAGTTCACACAAAACTTCCTACAATTCTCTGAAACTATATTTTTCATATTCCACTACAGTAATATATCATAATTTGTTCAGCATTTCCCAACCGATAATCTGTTCTTAAGTTTTTTCAAGTTATTATGCTCACCCCACTCTGGATCAGTTCATACAAGTCTTCCCAGGATTTTCTGAAACTGTCCCTTTCATCATTTCTTATAGCACAACAGTATTCCATTTCACTCATATACCGAAATTTGTTCAACCATTACCCAATTGATGGGGATTAATCTTCAATTTTTTGTCACTAAAAAAAGAGATGCTATAAATATTTTTGTAACCATGACTCCTTTCCCTCCTTCTTTGATCTCCAGGAATATCGCCTAGTGTATCAAAGGGCACGCACAGGTTAGTGGCTTCTTGGGCAAAGTTTAAATTGCTTTTCACAATGGCTAGACCAATTCACAGTCAAGTCCTCAAGCATTTATTAAGCACTGCCAGGCACTATGCTAAGTGCTAAGGATACATAGAAAGATAAAAGTCCCTTCTCTCAAGGAATGTATTAATCTAATGGGAAGATGACACGGAAACAGCTATATACAAACAAAATATATTACAAAATAAATTAATGACAGTTTCAGAGAGAAGGGACTAGCATTAAGGAGGACTGGGAAAGGCTTCTTGCAGAAGGTGGGATTTTGGCTCATATTTGAAGCAAGCCAGAGAAGCCAGGGTAGCTAGGAGGTGGAGATGAGGAGGGAAAACATTCTAGTCATGAGGGACTGCCAATGAAAATGCATGGAGGCAGGAGATGGAGTATAGTGTGTGCTCATTCAGGTGTTTGAAACATCAAGGAAGCCAGTGTTACTGGATTGTAGAGTACATGCAAGTGTAAGAGTGGAAAGGTAGGAAAGAGACCATGTTGTGAAGGGCTTTAAAAGCCAGGGTATTTTATGTTCGATCCTAGAAATAAGGGAGCCACTGGAGTTTACTGAATGGGGTTGCGGGGGGGGTTGACATGGAAAGACCTGAGCTTTAGGATGATCACTTTGACAGCTAATGGAGGATGGACTAGAATTCAAATAGACTGAAGTACCTGGATATGAGACAGATCTACCAACATTAGATTGCATTAATCTAGATATTCTCCCACAGGTCCTCTAATATTTGTCATTTTACTTTTTTTTTTCACCTTTGCCAATCAGTGGGTGTGAGCTGGAACCTCAGTTTACTTTAATTTGCTTTTCTCTGATTTTTAGTGATTTTATTACCTTGAATTTCATCCTTTGAAAATTTTATTCACATCCTTGCACTATTTATCAATTTTTTTTATAAATATGAATTAGTTCCATATGTATTTTGGAAATGAGACCATTATCCAAGAATCTCCCTGAAAAGATTTTCTCCCAGCTAACTTTATTGGTTTTACTTATGCAAAACCTTTTAACCATTAAGCAATCAAAACCATCTAAAATCTCTTTTCTGATGCTCTCTACCCCTTGCTCAATCATATACTGTTTCCCTACTCATAGAATAGAAAGGTAATTTCTTCCCTGCTCCTCTAATTTGTTCCTGATGTGACCTTTTACATTTAAGTCATTTACTCACTTGGGGTTATCTTGCTTGATACATCATGTGAGGTGTTAGTCCATATCTAATTTCTGCCAATCCCTATCAGATTTTATATTATTTGATTTGCCCAACAATCTAATCTGTCAAGATCTTTTTAAATCTTGTCATACAAAATCTTAGGACTCAGCTTTGAGTCATGTGCGAGTTCAAAGACCATGCCATCTCTGTTTTTATCTAAGTTACTGATAAAAGTGTTCAACAGCTCAGAGTCCAGTATAAATCTCTTTGGCAACTTCACTTGTAGCTTCCTCCACGGTGACATCAAATCATTCTGACTACTGTTTGTGTCCAGCTATTCAACCAATTCTGAATCCAGTTAGCCCATATTTCTGCCTCTTTTCCATAAGAATTTTACCAAATGCTTTCCTTAAAATCTAAGTAAACTATATCTACAGCATCCCTCTGAATCATGTAAATTTTATATTTGGAAGCATGGACTTCAACAGACATCTAGTGAAACTAAATTGCACAGTTTCAAAGATTCCTTTGAAAACCTTCCAGCTTATCTACCAGCTTAGTAGTCTTGCCCCCAAATAAACAAATAAATAGGGTTAGTTTGATGTGACCTGTTTGATAAAGTCAAGCTTACTTTTGATGATCACTACTTCCTTTTCTAAATATTGACTAACTACCTCTTTAATAATATCTTCTAGAACTGTGCCACAAATTGAAGTTAAACTCAATGGATTATAGTTTGCAGACTTTACTTCTCTGTTTTGAAACTCTGAAATTTGTCATTCTCTAACCTTGTAATAACCTATTCCATTCTCCAACTCTCTCAGATGTTACTGACAGTATTTTAGCAATCATATTTGTCAGTTTTTTCAGTAACCTAAGGTCAAGGTCAGGTGATTTGTATTCATCAAGGGCAGCTGCCGAGCACTCTCTTACCATTTGTTGATCTTGGATTATCAGCAGTCTATTAGCTATTTTTGTTTTGTTTTGTCCTTTTCAGTCCAAAGATCATTCTCTTCGGCAGAGAAAACAGAAGCTAAATTAAAGCTTTAGCTCAGTCATGTTCATCCCATGCACCCTGAGTAGCAATTCTAGCTCTTATTATATTTTCCACCAAATACCTTAAATTTTTTTTCCCCTTAATCTTAGGTTTTCTTGCCCACTTCAGCTTATTCTGAGCTTTCGCACTCTCGACATTATTCTCAATAAGACCATGCCATACTCTTGTATTTGTCCTGCAACTTGCCCTTGCTTCTGCCTTCTTTACTTTGTTTTAATCTAAATTGGTGGACGTATTCACACAAGGTGTCTTTCTACAAAGGGAAGAAGGTCCAAAAAAGAAGGGTGGAGACATTGCCACAGCTTTTATAGACTACATAGAAAAAAACCTTCCCTACAGAAGTTAGTCCTTCCTAACGCTCAGTTATTGTTTTATTTGTTTTCATCAGCCAAGATCTGCTTTCTCACCTTCTCACTCTAATACTCCCCCACCCCCAATCCAGTTGAGAACACATGAAAAACAAAACCCATTACAAACGTATAATCAATCAAAACAAATTTCCACATTACCCAGGTCAAAAAAAATTTGTCTTACTCTGCATTTCAAGTCCTTCACCTCTCTCTTAAGAGGAGGGAAACATGCTTCTTCAATAGCATTTTGGAGTCCTGGTTGGTCATTATGCTAGTAAGAGTTCAGCACAATAGTATTCTGTCACATTTATATACCATATCTTATTCATATATTCCAAAATTTATAAGCATCCATTCAGATTCCCATCCTTTGCTGCCTCCAAAAGAATTGTATTTCTGTATATCTTTAGTGTTTTGCTTAGGACTAATCCCTCCCTTAATCTACACTTCCTCCAATTTCTCCTCTCCCTCCTATTTTCCTGTTTAGTGAAATGTATTTCTGTACCCAACAATGTGTGGTATATGTGTATACTTCTTCTTTTAACCAGTTCATATAAGAGTGTGGTTGAAGTGGTAGTCACTTCCTTTCATCACCTTCTTTTTGGATAGATGCCTACTTGTGCACCCTAATTATAATTTTCCCTATCCTTCCTTTGTCTCTCCTGCTTCCACTGTATGGCTCTTCCCTTCTTTTTCCATTCTTTCTTTTTTGAGGCGGGAAGTGAGGCAATCTGGGTTAAGTGACTTGCACAAGGTCACACAGCTAGTAAGCTGAGGTCATATTTGAACTCAGATCCTCCTAACTCCAGGGCTGGGTGTTCTATTCACTGAACCACATAGCTGCCCCTCTTTTCTTAAGATCATTAAGACATAACTGAAACTCTACCAGGCATTGTCTGATCTGACTACTTCTAAATATCCTAATGATAGTAGAGTTCAGAGGGAGCAGTATCATTTCGCCATATTTGAATGTAAGCAGTTTATTCTTGTTTAATTCTTCATCATCATTCATCTATGCTTACCATTTTATGTTTCCCTTCATTCCTCAGTTTGAACTTAAAAGTTTCCCTACAGTTCTGGTCTTTTCATCAGGAATGCTTGGAAATCCTCTATTTCATTAAAGGTCCATTTCCCCCCATGTCATTGTAAGCAGTTTTGCTGGACAAGTTATTAGCTACTATAAGCCCCTATAATTTGGCTTCTGGAATATCAAATTCCAAATTCTCCACTCCTTTATAGTAGTGGCTGCTATGTTTATAATTCTTACTATAGGTCTTCAGTACTTGATTTCTTTCTGACAGTGTATGTATATATACACATATACATATATATAAGTATATACACACATATATATGTCTATGTATATATGTATGTGTATTATCATTGGTCACCATTTGTATGTGCATGTGTATACACATACATACACACACACACTGTGACCACTGGATTCTTTCTATTTAGATTTTACCCTTAGGTTCTAAGAGATCTTGGCAGTTTTCTTTTAAGATTTCTTGAAATACGATACCTAGATGGAAGAGGGGTGGGAGGGAAGGAGAAATCTGGAGCTCAAATTTTAAAAAAATGAATGTTAAATTTTTTTACATATAATTGGGAAATATTTAACAAAATAAATACAAATATTTTTTAAAAAATGAAGTCTAGCCTCTTTTTTGGTCATGGCATTCAGATAGTCCAGTGATTTTTAGAATTTTTTCTCATGGTCTGTTTTTCAGAACAGTTGTTTTTGCTATGAGATCCCTTATACTTTCTTTTGTTTGGTCAGCCTTTTGATTTCATTTTAATATTTCTTGTTGCTTCATGGCAACATTGGCTTCCATTTGGTCCACTCTGATTGTCAAGGAGTTTGTTGCTTGGACAAGGTTTGGTACCCCTTGTGCCAAACTATTTTGTTTCCTATATCTTTCTTCCATAGTTATTTCTTTTCCAATTTTTTCCTGAAATACTTTCATTCCCCTTATAAAAACGCTTATCTCTTGCTTCATTTTTTTAAGGTTGAGTTTGTGCCCCAGTGATGTTTTTTTCTGAGGTATTACTTGTAGATGTTTTGGAGTTATTCTGTTCTGTTTGTGTCTTGTGTGTCTCTGCTCATTATAACAGGACACTTTTTTTGTTTGCCCATTTTTCCAATCTACTTCCTAACTTTGCACTTCATTTTAGGGTCTGGACTTCACCTCACTTCTGGAGGGAAGGTCTGAGCTGGTTCTGTTTCTGCTTTCTTGGGAGTATTGAGTGTTGTGTTGGATTTCAGGAATAGGCTAAGGCCCTACAAGCGTTCAGTGCTCCTTAAGTTGTCTGGTCCAGGGCAAAGTCTGATTACGGTAACCTTGGTGGTCTGAGCTCCCCAAGTTACTGACCTGGGTTTGGTTCTGTTTTTACACTAGATTAAACTTCTCCCCTCTCAGCTAACTGGAAAACATTTGATTCAGAGTGGCAGAATTATAGGTTCCCCTTTGTTCTGGGATTCCTGCCCTGATCATTTCTCTGTAGGCTGGGCTAGATGTTGGAAATGGGGTCACTTGAAGTCTGAGCCACACTGCTTGCTACTAGCTTCTGAACTTTCTCCTTTCTCTGTATACTTCTTAGGCTCTTCCTATCTAGGAACACCACCTCCCTCCACAGGACTCTTCAGTCCAACTTGAATCTGTGACCCAGAACTAGGTAGTAGACAAAAAAGCTGCCAGTTGGCACCTGTCCCTGGCACAGTGCTCCTGCATGGGTCTGGAACCTTGTCTTCCCCTCATGTACAACCTTTCCCTGGGCACTGGGATGCTTGAATGCAACATGCTCAGTGTAGCCCTATCTCCTTATGGCGAGATGGCCTGGACAAATGATTCACTCTTTTTCTGCATCTCCCCAAACAAGGTTTAGTGCAATTTTTGGAGGAGTTTGTCTGGGGGAGTTCACTGTACTACTTCCTAACACTCCAACATCTTTGCTCCCCCACACTAATAATTTGCAATTCTTTTGAGAATTGTTTGTTGCTATTTTTGAGGAATAGCTCTTGATCCTATCTGTGTATTTAATTCCTCACATATCTTGAATATCAGACCCTTATCAGAAATACTTGATACAAAAGTGTTTTCTCCCAATCATTTCCTTTTTCTATCCTAGTTGTACTGATCTTGCTCACAAAAGCTTTTTAATTTCATGACATCAAAATTATCCATTTTCTCTTTTATATCCTTTAAGCCTTGTTTAAAAATTTACCCTCCAGTTAAGTTGTAAAATATTATCTCCATCTACTTTCCTCTAATTTTTATGTGACCTTTTATATTTAAGTTGATCATCCATTTGGAACTCTTGTTATATAGCATCAAATACCAGTGTAAATCCATCTTTTACCAAACTGCTTTCCAGTTTGCCCAGCTGTTATCAAATAGTTCTTCCCCAAATAATTTATGTTCTTAGGTTACTGAACACTGCTGGGCTATTGAGTTCAATTATTTCTGATTCTTGCTTTGTCTAGCCTGTTTCACTGATCTACTTCTCTATTTTTTGACCATTGACAAAGCAATTTTTATGATAACTACTCTGCAACATAATTTAAGGTCTGGAATTTTTTTTTTTTATTTTCTAGACCTTTTGTTCCTCCAAATGAATTCGGTTTATTATTTCACCTAGCCACATCCCTCTTTCTTCCGCACCTGGTAGTTTGATTGGTTAAGACCATTAAATTATAAATTCAAATTTTAATTCTTGAGAGCTTCCCATCCATTACAGAGAAGCCATGTACCACACCTTGAAGATATTCCAGCAGATCTCAAGCTACCTCTTTTCTTGTGCCAGTAGTGACTATCAGAATTTTATTTCCTGGTATCCTAACATATGCCTTCCTCTTTTAGATTGATTTCATTTACTCTTCATATGCCTATGTAATTAGTTATTTTCATGTCTCCTCCATTACAATGTGTATACTCCTTGAGGGCAGAAATTTTTTTTCTATCTTAAGCACTTAGCACAGTGCCTGGCACCCTAGTGGCACTAAATAAATTTGTTGAATGACTGAATTTTGTAGAACCTTTGAAATCTATACTCCAAAAAACTACAATGTCTTGTCGGACAATTCTCAACAGTTCTTTTCTTGTCTATCACAAAATTTAAGATAGGAAATTTTGGGCTCTTTGTTGTACTTATTCTATAAGAAGAATCTTTCCGATCCCTAACAATGTTTCCAACATTTCCAATGCAGCAAATTGTTTCTCACTATTGGTTAAAAGCAAATCCAGAATAGAACTTCCCATTTGTTCTTCTCCTATATAGAGTTTGAGGTTCCAGTGGGCCACCCAAGTGAAGATGCCCAGCAACAAGGAGGAAGAGATTCAGAACTGGGGGTTCAAGTGTAGCATTAGTAGTAAATACATAGATTTGGTAGTCATATGAAAAGAGGCAATAGATGAACAGAAGGAGCTGATATGATGCACAGGAGAGGGAGCGTTTAAATGGAATAGAGGGTGAGAGCAAAGCAATGAAGATCAGAATTACAGAGCGGAGGACTATGAAACAATCAAAGAAAGCAGGGGAGGGCAGTGTCGCTGAAGGCTAGGGAGAAAAAGTATCCAGAAGTGGGGAAGAGGGTAGGGATCAGAAGGGTAAATACTGAAAGGGCATTACCTCACTCTAAGAGAGGACATGAAAAGGCTTTAGCCTAAAAGGGCCAGGGTTTCCCATTGCATCCTGGGCCATCTCCATTAGTCCTGATGAATATCAGGCCACTGGACCCAGATGGTTCTGGAGGAGAAAGTGAGACTGGTGACCTTGCACAGCCCTCCCTCATTCAAATCAAAGTCAACTCCAAGTCATTTCATCAGTTCCCCGATGCCATGGTCCTCTTCGAAAACTATGAACAAACACAGCAACAAAATGGACAGAGAAGTAAAAAAGTGCCAAAACAGAAAAAGTCACCAGATTTAGACACCTACACAACTCAATTCAGCAAGTGTTTGTTTAATGATCATATTCAGAAGGGAAATTAAAAATTAGATTAAAAATAGTAGTTGCTCCTCTCAGAGCTTAGTTAGTAGGGGAAAACATTAAAACGTATGCTTATATTACACTGTATTTGCAGAGTAACTACAACAGAGATGCAAAACGAAGTGTTTTCTTAGCTGCTCAGGAGAAGATTCTTACTGTCAAATAAACCAGGGAAAGTTTTCTGGAGAAGATGGCATTCGAATTAAGCTTGACAGATAATTAGGAATTCAAGGAGCGAAGGTGAAAGGAGACCATTCCAGATACACGCACGATTACCAGAAAAACTGGAGCTTTGTAAATACATACGAAAAGCACGACGTGCTGCTGAGAGAGAGATCCGTTACAGCTTTGGATGGGGGGCGGGGAAAGAAGATAAAGGGAGGCGTCTTTTTCCCAACTGACTTGCTCCTACTGACCTCGGAGAAAACAAAGGAAGTTTCCTAGAGGAGATGGCATTTGGATTGGGCTTGAAAATATAAACTGGAATTAAGGTCTGGGAGAAAAGTAACTACAATCATTAGGACTCTGACTTAGGACTAGAGACTCTAACATTGAGCACGAGACTCCTCACGGGACCTGCTACTTCATCTGTAACTTCAATCGTTCCCATGACCACGCCCCCGTCCGCTCGGCTCTATTAAATCAAGGCCCTTCTTCCCACCACCCGACTGGGTTGTCGGCGACACTACTTTACCCAGTCCCTTCGACAACCCCTCCTCTCTGCAGAAGAGACGGAGGTGGAGGGAGAATGTTGCCTGGGGAATGAAACTAAGGCTGAGGCCTCCTAAACTAGACCTGGCCCAGAATCACCTCTGAAACTGGCCTGGTGCCCTCCCCACTTTCCCTTCCTCTCTGTGGAGCCCTTCCTTCCGGTCGGGCTTCCACGCCCTGATTGGCTGGCTGCGCCACTTCCGGCTGTTCTCCTGCCCCGGGAGGCGCCACGATTATGCTGCTATTTCTGCGTATCGACTGTGTTCTCTCCGCACCCCGCTTTGTGGTTGTGACAACATGTGGCGACTCCCAGGGATGCTGGGCCGAGGTGAGGGGACTCCGAGCAGAAGCAGGGATCTTATCTCCGTCATGTCGCGGAGGCCGAACAGCCGTAGGACGAGTCAGAATGGAAAACGTGGCGAAAGGCCGAGAGGGCTCCCGCCATGATGGAACGGGCGGGGCCTTAAGGAAGGGGCGGGGATAGCCGCGTAGGGGTGGAGTTAAGCTGGGATATGCATTTACCTTTGTGACCTTGGGCAAGTCACTTGACTTTTTTTCTCACTACACCATTTTGTAAATTTTAAATACACTGTGATGTTATCATTATCATTAGTGAGCATAGCCAAGCATCAGTCAACCAAATGAGATATTTGCAAAACCTGTGCATAATGGAGGGGAAGCTTTCAAGAATTAAATTTTGATTTTCCAGTTTAGTGGTCTTAAGTAATCAAACCTAAGTGTCAAGAAAGACAAGATGGAGGGAGGCTAGGTCTAGGAAAGAAAGCTAGTGAATCAAGAAGAGATCGTTAGGCCTTTGGGGTTTGGGGTCACTTTTCCCAGCTCTCTTAGGGTACCACTGCTGCTGCCCTTCCCTTGTGTCATTCAGGAGCCAGGGACCAGTGGAAGCAGGGGGTTATCCTTGAGTTGCTGACTGTCCACATCTCCCTCTTCTTAGCCCTACAGCACCTGCCTAAGCACAGCCTTCGTGGTGTGACTCCTGGGGCTCCCAGCCAGGAAGAACCACAAATCACTTGGTCATCACAGTCCATCCCTGTGCCCATCCGTAATAAGTAAGTATAAGAGCTTCTTCCAAGGAACCTACCACTCAGCCCCCTACCCTTCCCAGGACCCTACTCCCACCTGCCTAACAGACTGTGAAGGTTTCCTTTTGATTTCTGTTTAGGCATGAGCCCCTTGCCCTGGGTGTGGGCAGTGGTCCAAGGTACCAAAGCTGGAAAAATGCATTCCAGTGGATCTCAAGCTGCCTGTCCGGTCACAGAATGTGGGATGCTGTCTCATGGGTATGCCTTCCCTGAATCTGTCCAGGATGTATCTAGGGTCTAGGTTTTGAGATACAGCCAAGAGATGAAATGATGGGGTCATCATTATGAGTAGACAAGTAGTAGTTTATCATCTGGATCAAAGGAAATAATGCATGTAAAGCACTTTGCAAACCTTAAAGCATTTTATAATATAATAGAAGTAGTCACTATTAGACTAAGTAATTGGGGGTAGGGAGGAGCAGTTTTTGAGATAGTTGTTAAAGTGACTCACCACCTTCATCTTCTACGCCAGTTCAGTTTTATTCTTCCTCTCCTTTCTTTTTATTATTGGCACTTAATACTTGCAGATTGATTAGCCTAGGTGCTAGACATTCCAAGAAGTTTTTAAAAGCCTATCCCCAAGGGGACTTTGAGTCTAGTTTGGGAAACTAACCCTAAACATAAAAACAATAATTAATAACACAAGATAGTATATGCTGAGTGGTACAAATCAGTACTACAAGAGTTCTTCCCCTATCAGAAGAAGAAAATTTTAAAGGGAATGACTCTGATCTCCCTTGTATCCTGACAGTGCCTAGCCAGTACTGGTACGTCCTTAATAAACATGTATTGATTTCAAGACTTTATGCCTAATGAAGTAAAAAGGTTGTTTGAATAGCGTGTCTGGCCTCTAGGGTCTATGACAACAATGTGGAATGAATTAGGTACATGTGCAGAAAACACATTCTTCAGCTGGAGATAAGAGAAGTCCCCTGGCTTCATAGACATAGTAGAGAGTAAAGTTGTGTCAGGTGATGTTTGAGCCCAATCTTAAGCAAAGACACATCTATTCCCCTTCCTTCCACCTCCCTCAACCAAGGCCCTAGTGTTGAGCCTGAGGCCATTCACTTCAATCCTTTATTGAGTTCCTGCTCCATGCAATGCATTATCCAATGTCAGGGGTTCTTGACCTGCTCTATTTCACGGGTTCTAGAAACTTGGAAGGGGAAGTCAAAAATACATGATTATTTTCGTTTACCTCTAACTGAAATTTAGTATTTCCTTCAATTATGAATGTAGGCAACAAATATTATACTGAGGACTCCAGAAGGCTTTACCAGACTGCCAAGAGCTCCATGATGCAAAACAAGATGAAGAAGCCCCGTCCTAGAAGATGTCCCTATTACTTTTGTAATCCAGGCCAGAGTCCATCCACATCAATTCCATTTTCTGAAACTCCCCTGTGGGCTGTATCTGCTTGCAACAGCAACTCCTCTCTCCTGTAGTCCATTTCTCTCTAGGAAGTTGGAGCCCCAGGGACTCATGAATAGTATCTCCCTTTGAGGAATAAGATGGGTTAGGAAACTTATTCACCCACCTACCCACCCTTTTTTTCCTTCAGTTAAGCAAGGTTAGTACTGCGCTCAGGGTTACAGAGCAAGCCAGTATTATAGCTGGCACTGGAACCCTAACACAAAGCCCAGCACTCTGTTCACTAATTTAAGCAATCAAGGACAGGAGCCTTATGCGTAAACCGACAGGGAGAATGTGTCTGGCCTTCAAGGCACAGGAGTAGCTGCCTTATTTCCTTACATTTTCGAAAGTTGTCTCAACTGTTATTGAGTCACATCTGTCATGTAAAGATATTTGTAAGGAAGTCATCCTTCAGGGTTGTCCTAACAGGAAATCATGATCTGTCACAGTAACCTAGATTACACAGGGGCCAGTTTATTCCTCTTATTGCTTGTACCCAGTTGGGTTTCTGACAGGGTTTTTTTTTTTTCTTTCTCAGGGAACCCTGGCCATCCTGGCCCTGCAACTGGCCAAGCAAATCCAATTTCAGGCCTCATTACCTGGTTTCCAGAGACAAGAACAGTGCTGTTGGCATGGTCACCTGGACCAGATCCGTTTCTCGCCTTTGCTGTGCCAAGACTTATGTAAGTTATCTCTTGGACAGGCAGAAGGAGTGGTTCTGGAGTTCCTCTTGGCCAGGATGTAGCTATAGGACACACCCCAGGAAAAGAGCCATCAGCTCGTCCTCATTAGGAGGTCAGAAATGAGGTCAGAGGAAAGTGAATGTGGTAAAGTTATATCCGCCCAGGGCGTAGGACAGTTCCACCCTTGGAAGTTCTTCTATCCTGCCCAGCCAAGAGAGGGAGCTGAACAGAGGATACTGACAGCCTCCTTTGTTTTGTTGCTGTTTTAAAAGATTTCTTTATATTAAAGTTTATTTTTTTCAATCATCAAGCATTTATTTTTTTCTACCTCCTGCCTCCCACCCCCAAGAAAACAAAACCTCCATAATGTAGACATCGTCATGCAAAATAAATTTCCGCAGTGTCTATGTATCTTATTCTGCATATTAGCCTATAACTTCTCTGTTACAAGGTGGACAGCATTCTCAACCACCGATTCTTTGGAGTCTCAATAGATCATTGTATTGATTAGAGTTCTTAAGTTTTTCAAAATTGTTTGTTTTTATGATGTTAATATTATAGTATGCCTGGCCTTCTTTGGAAAATAGCTTTCTATCAACTCCCAGGGCTTCCCAATTTTTTTTGCTTTATTTTATGGCACACTTATTTTTAGTTTTTCACACCACAATAGTTGGTGTGGGACAAACCCAGTGTTTCTTAGGTCAGGAACAGAAATCAGCCCTCTTCTGCCCCCACCATTTCAATCCTCAGCCGGTGGCCCCTATACCTTAAGGAGTATCCCTTACAATCAGATTATAGTTAGGCAAATAATTTGAATGGTCCTCTGGAATTTGTTGTAATTAGATCTGACTTAGAGTTGAAATGATAAGGGATGAGCTCCCTGAGGGAACAAGTGTGTGAGAAAAAGCCACGGGTCCCATCCAGTGTTTTAGTCAAGAAGCAGGTGCAGTGGTGCGTCCTGTCCCCCTTCTCCCTCCCCCCCACCCACTACCCTCCATCTTAGCTCTCTTGTTTGGTCTATATTCTTCTTGAAGGTCCAGTACAAACAGAGGAAGTAGGAAGCCCTTAACCCACAACCTTCCAGCCAGTGCTCCCTCCCCTTTCCCTGCCTAGCTGCACATTGAACCCCTCCCCTTTGGGAGGAAGTCTGTAGTCTCCACTGCACGTCAGGCCTCCAGGCCACTCCTTGCTTCTCACTGGTGATCACCTAGGTCTCTTCATATATCCCTTCACACCCCTCTCCAGCTTGCCAAACATGGCCACTCACACTGCTTGGATAAATGGGAGAGTCACCGACTACAATCTCTTATAGGTGGAAGGCCACCATTTGATCTTAGTAACATCTGACCTCCCACTATGCTCTGAGGTCTACTAGACCTTACCGTCTGCCCCTCCACTGTGTTTCTTAGACCCTAGGCATTGCCATCTGCCCTGCCAGTACACTCTAAGAATCCCCAGGCCTTACTGTTTGCCCTGTAGCAACCCCTTAGTACTCTTCCATTCATTTGTAACAGAACACTCATACATGTGTTTTCTCTCCCAGTTAGAATGTGAGCTCCTTGAGAGGGCTGATTGGCTCTCTTTTCTATTTGTATCCTTAATGCTTAGCATATAGTAAGCTCTTAATAAATTCATTTTCATTCAGAGGGAGCCTTTTGGGCCCATTCACAGATAATGATTTTAACATGACAAGTTGGAAAGTGAGGAGAAGGAGGGAAATGGTAGGTTCCCAAAACTATAGACTAGTCAACTTCACAGCAATCTTTAGCAAAATTCTAGAACAGTCTGTGAGCATTTAAAAACTAAATAAATAATCATCACATCTGTCAGTATGGGTTCACTAAAAAAAAGTCATGCCAAACTAACCTGATTTCTTTTTTCATAAGTTTACTAAATAAGGGGAATGCCAAAAAATGTTTATTTTGAATTCTTCAAAACAGGTAGCCTTGTCCCTCATGATCTGTGGAGACCTCAGAGAAATGTGGACTAGGTATAATTGAATGGATTCAGAACTTTGAACAGTTGTACCCAAAGAACATTTATTAATGGACATATGTCTTTCTGCATGGTTGGGGGAAAGGTTTCTCTGTTAGTGTGAACGAGGAAATGGACTTTCTCTATATGACTCTGGAGTGTAGAACTAGTATTAGATACAAGTTATGGACAGACGGGTTTGGGCTCAGTATTAGGAAGTGTTCTGACAGCTATCCAAAAATGATCAACAGGGATATGATAGAAAGGATTCCTGCCTTGGGAGGACAATTTGCATAAATAGCCTCTAAGACCCCTTCCAATGGTGATTTCTTAGGAGGAGACAGAGAAGGAGCGGTCAGAGATAGGAAGTACCAGGAGAGCCTAGGCATCATAGAGTCATCAGAATACAAGGTTAAATTCTGCCCAAGTATCCTTAAAACACAATGAAAAGCTGCAGTCCAGCCCTGGGCAGGACTTTACACATGTTTTATGCCTTACCACTTTTTCCCTGGCATTTC
The DNA here is from genome assembly GCF_011100635.1 of Trichosurus vulpecula. Classification (NCBI taxonomy): domain Eukaryota; kingdom Metazoa; phylum Chordata; class Mammalia; order Diprotodontia; family Phalangeridae; genus Trichosurus; species Trichosurus vulpecula. The sequence goes on from NC_050575.1 coordinate 50,358,255, forward strand.
CTAGGGTTGAAGAAAAACATTCTTCCTACAAGTAATTCCCCAGCCCCCTGCCGTACTTGCCTGAAGGAACCCACAGAAGAGCAAAAAGGACAGGACCATCAGGCTGAGAGCCTTGCTTCCCATAGCTCCACGAGGACAGCCAGACTTAGGGGTCCCTGTGAAGCAGGTAATGAACTAGTGTCTCTTGGGGTCAGTCAAAAGAGATTAGAGAGTTGGGAAAGTCTGCGCTGGTGAATGTTTGCTGCTGAATGCCCCAGGACAGGGCAGCGGGCATCCCTTTGTAACAGTATGCTTCCTGGACTCTGGGAGACAGGGTGGATCAGAGCAAAGGACTTGTTCCCTTTGCTGTATAGCTGTGTGTCTGGTGTTTCCCCAGAACCTGTTGGCATTGCTTTTTTGGATGCGACTGGAGCAGGCCAGTGTCACGCCACCGGAGAGAGACTGGTATTGGTGAGATGTTGCCACTCAGAGGCTTATATTTGTCCCCTGAACAGGGATTTGGGGCATTCTCAGGGCCTGGGGAGAGATCTGTCTTGACTGTCTCAAACTGACCCTTCTGGCTGTTTGTTGCTCAGGAGCAGGAGAAAACAGAGCCTCTTTCCTTAGAGGAAGCCATGTTGTCCTTGCAGCAGCAGTTCCAGCTCAGTGTTTCCATCGCGCTCAATTTCCTGGGTAACTGATTGCCACCCTGGGATGAGGTGGGGATATTGAAAAAGGGAGAGGACACAGAAGGTAATTGAATGGTTTTTTGGTGTAACAGAAATGTTGAAACTCTGAATAGGGGAGTAAATTCCCTGGTACAAGTCATAGAAAAGCAGGGGCCATGGAGTGGAACTACATACAACCTCCAGAAGTACTCAGAGAGCCTGTGCCCACACCTAAAACAGACAAGTCGGTGAACCCTGCCCTAAAGTGACTAAACATGGATCGTAGTCTCAGAATCCCTAGGAAACCAAGGAGCCATCCTGTTCAATGGGGTTAAATCCGTAGATAAAGCATTGGGATAGAGGCTGCCTCTTCCTTCCTGTCTTGTCCCCTTCTCCCCCCAACTCCCTTCTTTGTGCCTGAAAAGGGTGGGCTTTTATCAATCCTGCCAAAAGAGCTTAGAATAAGTAGGATAGTAGCTGGAGTTAAATTGGTAGTTAAAATGAATCTGGCTTTTACATCATCACCTCTGAGTGATTCGAGTGGAGGCTAATCTCTTTAGATCATAACATGAAACTGTTAAGTAACAGTGGCAGGCATTATATGATTAAGTGCCAAAAAGCAATGGCACAGATGGGAAAGACTAGGAATTCAGAGAAGAATTGAGTGGAAATTGTTTAGAGAAATTGAGACTTGAGCTGAGCTATAGTTGAAGAAGAAAGAAAAAGCATCCCAGGCATTCATCAGCATGAATAAGAGTTTGCCTTTGGAAGGACTGTGGTCTGTTCCTTCTTTGCTTTCTCTCTTTTTTTTTTTAATTTTTTTTTATTTAGTTTTCAGCATTGATTTTCACAAGAGTTTGAATTACAAATTTTCTCCCCATTTCTACCCTCCCCCCCATTCCAAGATGGCGTATATTCTGGTTGCCCTGTTCCCCAGTCAGCCCTCCCTTCTGTCACCCCATTCCCCTCCCATCCACTTTTCCCTTCCTTTCTTGTAGGGCAAGATAAATTTCTATGCCCCATTGCCTGTGTATCTTATTTTCTAGTTGCATGCAAAAACTTTTTTTTTTGTTTTTGAACATCTGTTTTTAAAACTTTGAGTTCCAAATTCTCTCCACTCTTCCCTTCCCACCCACCCTCCCTAAGAAGTCAAGCAATTCAACATAGGCCACATGCATATCATTATGTATAACGCTTCCACAATGCTCATGTTGTGAAAAACTAACTATATTTTGCTCCTTCCTAACTTATCCCCCTTTATTGAATTTTCTCCCTTGACCCTGTCCCCTTTCGAAAGTGTTTGTTTTTGATTACCTCCACCCCCATCTGCCCTCCCTTCTATCATCCCCCCCTTTTTTTCATCTTCTTCCTCCTTTTTTCCTGTGGGGTAAGATACCCAAATGAGTATGTATGGTATTCCCTCCTCAGGTCAAATTTGATGAGAGCAAGATTCACTCATTCCTCCTCACCTGCCTTCTCTTCCCCTCCTACAGAACTGCTTTTTCTTGCCACTTTTATGCGAGATAATTTACCCCATTCTATCTCTCCCTATCTCCCTCTCTCAATATATTCCTCTCTCATCCCTTAATTTGATTTTATTTCTTTTAGATATCTTCCCTTCATCTTCAACTCACCCTGTATCCGCTCTCTCCCTCTCTCTCTCTCTCTCTCTATATATACACATACATATATACATACATACACATTCACTTATACATATATATACATAAACACACACACACACACACACACACATATATATATATGTGTATGTATATGTATATGCACATTCCCTTCAGCTACCCTAATACTGAGGTCTCATGAATCATACACATCATCTTTCCATGTAGGAATGTAAACAAAACAGTTCAACTTTAGTAAGTCCCTTGCAATTTCTTTTTCTTGTTCTTTTTCTTGATTACCTTTTCATGCTTCTCTTGATTCTTGTGTTTGAAAGTCAAATTTTCTATTCAGCTCTAGTCTTTTCACTGAGAAAGCTTGAAAGTCCTCTATTTTATTAAAAGTCCAAATTTTGCCTTGGAGCATGATACTCACTTTTGCTGGGTAGGTGATTCTAGGTTTTAATCCTAGCTCCATTGACCCCCGGAATATCGTATTCCAAGCCCTTTGATCTCTTAATGTAGAAGCTGCCAGATCTTGGGTTATTCTGATTGGGTTTCCACAATACTCAAATTGTTTCTTTCTGGCTGCTTGCAGTATTTTCTCCTTGATCTGGGAGCTCTGGAATTTGGCGACAATATTCCTGGGAGATTTCTTTTTGGGATCTATTTGAGGAGGCGATCGGTGGATTCTTTCAATTTCTATTTTGCCCTGTGGCTCTAAAATATCAGGGCAGTTCTCCTTGATAATTTCTTGAAAGATGATGTCTAGGCTCTTTTTTTGATCATGGCTTTCGGGTAATCCAATAATTTTAAAATTATCTCTCCTGGATCTATTTTCCGGGTCAGTGGTTTTTCCAATGAGATATTTGACATTGTCTTCCATTTTTTCATTCCTTTGGTTCTGTTTGATAATATCTTGATTTCTCATCAAGTCACTAGCTTCCACTTGCTCCAGTCTAATTTTTAAGGTAGTATTTTCTTCAGTGGTCTTTTGGACCTCCTTTTCCATTTGGCTAGTTCTGCTTTTCAAGGCATTCTTCTCCTCATTGGCTTTTTGGAGCTCTTTTGCCATTTGAGTTAGTCTGTTTTTTAAGGTGTTGTTTTCTTCAGTATATTTTTCAATATTTTTTGGGGTCTCCTTTAGCAAGTCATTGACTTGCTTTTCATGGTTTTCTCGCATCCTTCTCATTTCTCTTCCCAATTTTTCCTCTACTTCTCTAACTTACTTTTCCAAATCCTTATTGAGCTCTTCCATGGCCTGAGACCAGTTCATGTTTTTCTTGGAGGCTTTTGTTGTAGGCTCTTTGACTTTGTTGACTTCTTCTGGCTGTATGTTTTGGTCTTCTTTGTCACCAAAGAAAGATTCCAGAGTCTGAGACTGAATCTGGGTGCATTTTCACTGCCTGGCCATATTCCCAGCCAACTAACTTGACCCTTGAGTTTTTCAGCAGGGTATGACTGCTTGTAGAGTTAAGAGAACTATGTTCCACACCTGGGGGGATGTGCCAGGTCTGCCACACCAGCACTCCTCCTTCCCTAAGAACCCCCAACCTGGACTGGACTTAGATCTTCAGCAGGCTCTTCACTCCTGCTCTGATCCGTCACTTAATTCCTCCCACCAGGTGGGCCTGGGGCTGGAAGTAACTGCAGCTGTAGTTCTGTAGCTGCCCCACTTCCGCTACCCCCGGGGCAGTGGCCTAACCGGGAACTCCTACTCCGGCAGCTTTTACCACTAACCTTCTCTGTTGTCTTTGGTGTTTGTGGGTTGAGAAGTCTGGTAACTGTTGCAGCTCACTGATTCAGGGTGCTAGGGCACGCTCCGCCTGGCTCCTGATCTGGTTGGTCCGTGCAGCGCATGCTGGGCTCCGCTCCCAGCTCCATGCGGGATAGACCTCACCCAGAGGCCATCCAGGCTGTCCTGCACTGGAGCCCTGCTTCCCTCTGCTATTTTCTGGGTTCTGCAGTTCTAGAATTGGTTCAGAGCCGTTTTTTATCGGTTTTTGGAGGGGCTCGGCCGGGAGCTCACGCTAGTCCCTGCTTTCCAGCCACCATCTTGGCTCTGCCCCACTCTTTACTTTCTCTTACACTTTTAGGATCAGGAGTAAGGAAGGGACCTATCATCAGGCAGTTTGTGCTCTGGGCCCATGGGGTCTTTGGCAAATGTTGTGGGAATTTCACAGTGTCCTTTCTGCTCTATGATCTCTGATAGGGACTGAAAATATAAGAAGTGGCAATTGTGAAGCAGCATACTCTTACTTCCAGAATGCTGCAGACCGGGGCTATAGCAAAGCTCAGTTCAATGTGGGCCTGTGTCATGAGCATGGAAAAGGGACCCAGAAAGATATCAACAAGGTAAGTGAAGCCTTCTGATTGATCCCCACTCCCCCTCTGTGCCAAGTTGCTAAGAGGGATCAAAGCTGGGTGGAAAAGTCTGATCTCACTATGGGGAACAGCTCTGACACAGCTGAAAATAAAGAACAGCCCAGGGAGAGTCTCTCACCCAATAACAAGGGAGCCTTCCAGAGATGAAACTGAATGTGGTGCCTGTCCATTTGTGCCAGGCAGTTTTTTATTACCAGCTTGCTGCCCAGAAGGGCCACCAAATGGCTCAGTACCGCTATGCCAGGTCCTTGCTGAGTGACCAGACCCCAGCAAAGGCAGCTGATAAGCAGAGAGCAGTGGCCATGTTGAAGCAAGCAGCTGATGCCGGCCTGAAAGAGGTGAGGCTCCTGTCTGAAGGTGAGGGGATCCCTGAGGGCAAGTAGGGCAGGGATTGAGATGTCCCCTCTCCTGGCTCTGCCTTAGGCTCAAGCCTATCTGGGGGTGCTGTTTACCAAGGAACCATTCCAGGATGAACGAAAAGCTGTGAAGTACCTCTTGCTTGCAGCCAGTAATGGGGTAAGCAGGGAGTGACAAAGGGGCCTGGGAGGGCAGGAGAAGGAAGGGCAAGGGGGAGTGGGAAAGAGCACTGGCAGTCAGGGCCAAGCTTCAGGGACACCCAGTGAATCAGCTTGTCCTGCAGTCTCCCCATGCCCAAGGCTCTTTTTTCCTTCATTTCTTGGTCAGCAGCCAGGCGCTTTGCCCTCATTCTTAGGCAAGAGAATTTTTTTCAGTTTCATTTTGTGAAGGCATTTTAGGTTACCAACCGCTATCTCCTTCTGTTCCTGTCTTTGCTCTCAAAGAACCATACGAAACCTCCTCTAGGTTGAAATGGACTTGAATTTTAATGTGCAAGTGTGAGGAGCCTCTCTGGCTGTGTAAGTTAGGAAGAAACACCAAGAAGACGGACTGACAGGGAGCTGTTTGTCACCTCGGCCAATCACAGTGCAGCGAGAGCCTCTTATGTAACCATGGCAGCAGTGCTCAAGGCTAGGACTCTCCTAACAGGTCCTTGGTATTGGTCCAGGCATCTATTCTACGATATAACAGAGTCTCAGGGGACATTATTTGACTCAGAAGATATTTAAGTACCTTTAAGAAGGTATGCAGAACCAAATATTGAGTATTTATTGTGTGGCTAGAAGATAGAGTGGTGTTTTGTAAGTACTTTGTTTTTTCGTCTGGTTAGGCATTCATTGGCTAGAAAAGTCTCAATAAGGAAGCTCCTCCCAAAGCCAATATGCCACTGTCCTGTAACTTGAAGAATGGTCATAGAGAATTGCTTAGGGACAGTGGGAGGGTAAGTTCAATAGCATATTGGGGCTTTAATGAGCAAGTATCCATGGTCACACAGTATGGGTCAAAGATAGGACCTAAACCCCCATGCCATCTTTCAATACTCTACACTGCCTTTCATATAGCACATATTATAAAATATATATTATAAAATAGACTCCATTGGTGGCCTAAATAGAGGGAAGGGGAAGCTAGATGATATAGTGTATGGATTGCTGAAGACCAAAATTCAAATCTTGCCTCAGATACTAAGTAGTTGTGTGACCCTAGGCAAAGCCTTTAACCATCCTCCGTTTCTTCATCTGTAAAATGGGGATAATAATAGTATCCACCTCATGGGATTCTTATGAACATCAAGTGAAATGGCTTGCCTAGAGTGCTTCGGAAGCCGTAAAGTACTATGTAAGGCTAGTTAGTAAATTAGGTGAGTTTAGGAGAGGTTTTTTTTTTTTTTCAAACGTTAATTCTTATAAAATTGACGTCATGCAACATTAGAGGAGCTTTCATTTCCAGCATCCTACCTATAAGCCCCACAGTACCTCTTAGAATGTTTAGAGTGTTCACCCATAATCTGTGTGTGTTCAATTCATTCCCTATCAAAATAAACATAGCTGGCTGACTTTCTTCTCCAGATTTTCCATGATTCAGGTTGGCTGCTTTATCCTTCATTCCCTTTTCTATTCAGTAAGCACAGTTCTGGTGGGGGATGCTCCACAATCCACAGGCATTCAGTACCTCTCTGGGTAACCTCTGGCTCCGTCTTCTTTGGGCTGGGCTAGCTCTAATCTCAGATTCTCCTTGATAATCTGATTTCTTTTTGTGGTGATGGTTCATTGATGGTGTCAGTGCTGGGGCTTGGTTTTGGCTTTATACAACATGGGTGAAAGGTGCTGGCTCCCAAACCCTTTGTTCTCTTCTGTTTTAATATGACCTGCGTCTACGGTCTTGTGTATGTGTGTCTTTTTTAGGATTCTCAGAGCAAGTACCACATGGGGATTTGCTATGAAAAAGGCTTTGGAGTCCAGAAGAACCTAGGAGAGGCCATGAGATATTACCAGCAGTCAGCTGCTCTAGGGAATGAGCCAGCTCAGGAGAGGCTGAAGATGCTCTTAGCACAACTGGAAGGTACACTTATGCCCTTCTGCATGTCTCACCCACAATTCCTTAAAGGAACTAGGGTGAATCATTGGATCCAGCCCACATGGCATGCTCAGAATGACAGATGCTTCCCTTTCCCAAAAAACAGCTATCCCTATACAAAGGCAGTTATCCCTAATGGTGGAGAAGATAGTGGCCACTAGTAGTTCCTTCTTTCTGTCAGTTTTTTTTTACTATTTTACTTCATACCTCATACTTTGATAGTATTGCAGGTTTTCCATATGTAGACATAGTTCACTTGATTTCTATAATCCCTACAAGGAATTATCCTATTTTTCCAAACAAAGGATGCTGTAGGTTGTAGGTCTGAGGTCACTTACCTAGTCAGTGACAGAGTCGGGACTGGAATACTGATCTTCTGACTCTAATCCAGTAATCTTTCCACTATACTGCTCAGTGTTCCAGTCCATGGTGGGAAAGCTGGACACCGTGTTAGGATTTGCTGTTGCACCCTGTATCTTCCTTCTCTGAGTGTAGTGGAGAATTATAGAGTGGAATGTCATTGATAAGGCATCCTCTTAAGTGTCAGGAGGATTGGGGGTAGAATTGGTATGCTGGGGGAAGTACATCTGTGTTATGTCCCTTAGGGTTCCACACATTAGGTGGTATTGTGGCTAGAGCACTAGGCTTCAAGTCAGAAGACCCTAGTTTGAGTCTTGCCTCAGACACTTACTAGTAGCATTACCTTGGACAGTGAGGTTACACCTCAGTTTCTTCGGCCTCTAAGGTCCTTTCCAACCCCAAATCTATGATGCCGTGATTCTTTTTTGTACTTTATAGTCTTAGTTGCCTGTAGTACCAAGAGGTTACTCAACCATTATGTGTCAGAAGTAGGTCTTGAACCCAGGTATTCCTGCCTCTGAGGCCCCATCTACTGTGCCACACTGCCTCTCAAAAAAACAAAAACAAAAAACCCCAAGATCCTATTCATTCAATGATAGTTCTTATCTCTCTTCGTCACAGCTTTTGGGCACAATAATTCAACACTTAAAGGTTTGAGGTCCTTCTCTAGCCCTTCTGTTTGTACTCTGAATACAGCCCTGAATGGGGCTACCCACCTTCCCCATGCTTGGAGCACAGGAAGCCTTGGACTTCTTAGCAGAATTGATCATCTGGGATCCATCCCTGCAGCATCTAGTGTGACAGAACCCCCGAGTCCACACCCTTTGGAGATGCATCTAGTAAAACTGGGATTTGGATAAGGTAAGAACATAGTTATAGAGAAGCCTCCAAGAGGATAACCTTGGGGTGGTTTGAGGGGATAGCAACCATAATATAAAATAACCTTTTGCTCTCTTGTGAGGAAATTGTAATTGAGGATAGTACTCTCTGGTATGGGCTGGTTCGAGGTTTACTCCAGAGAGTTGGGAGTGATTCCCACCAACTATTTTCAGAGCTTGGCAAAGTAATGTATATAGAATCTTTTCCAATCCTAGAACAATAAAGATTCACTTCTGTTGGGCTTGTGTTTTTTTGTTTTGAAAGAGGATTTCCAATCACAGCTGCACCCTGAACATATGTATCTGTTTGGCCCCACAACCATCACTTAGTCCCAAAGATGGAAGCTGTGGGGATCCTTCACTAGCCTTGGGCCCAAAGGAGTTGGTGTGCCCAATCAGATCCTTCTGTGAAGACCCTGAAGAATCTCTATTTTTCCATGGGAAGAGGAAGACTGAGTGTGAGTTCTGTGAACAAGAGAGAGTGGTTTTCCATGGCCTCACTTGGGACCTTATATAACATTAAAATCTCTAATATTTAATAAAATCAGCCAATTAATACCAAAACTAGGTTTTCTTATCATTTCATCCCCTTTGAATGTGAATGGGAGATGAATGGGGGCAAAAGAGAGAGGGCAGCCCAACCTCCATAGCTCAAATCTTTCCATTAGATAGTTTAAAGTTATATGACTAGATATTGTTCCAAAGAGAATGCTTAGAAAGGAATGGATCAACCTTATTCCGTTGACTTCCTTATTTCTTGTTAATAGCCCAAATTAATGATTTTACTAATAACTTCTCTTTTTAATGATATTCATCTGGGTTTAATGAAACATGTTTAGGTAAAATCAAAGGAATATGGATGGGTAGATGGCTGAACAATTGATATCTAGATAAATAGAGAACATTTTACAAGTTCACAAGGTTTCAGAAAAAAAAAAGATTGAGATATATTGGCAAAATAATCCTCCTTTACATTCCCCTGTGTTGCTTCAGCTTCATTTGTCTATCAATCCCTTCATTGAACTTTAACATAGACCTCTTTCAAAAGGCCCCTCCCACACCTAATATCTCCCAGAGTTTTCTGTGGTTCCCATGGCTTTCTGGCAATACTCACTCCTTGGCTTCCCCAGCTGCTCTTCTGACAGAATATTATGGAATAAGTCTTCTCACAGAATATCAGCTGCATTGGGGAGTGGGGTTATCATCATTGGATAGACACTGCTGCAGCCCCTCCCCCATGGCTGCATTACAAAGATCATCAAGACTATAACAATTGAGATTTATGTAGTACTTCAGGTTTGCAAAGCTTACAATTTGCTTACAATTTTTTACTTACTATCTTACAATTATCTCATTTGATTTTTCACTAGGTAGATACTACAGGATATTATCCCAATCTAAATGAGACTTAGGGAGTTAAATGACTAGCTTATGATTACACAGCTGGTAAATCTCAGAAACAGAAGATCTTTTCTGACTAAATCCAGTGCCCTTTCTGCACCCCTCTGCTGCCTTCATCCAAATGGGTTTAGATAGCACAGACAAGCCAGAGACCTTTTAGCATTAAAGCCCCATTATCTGATGAGTCACCACCAGACCTTTGAAAGGAAGGCTGGGGCTGAGCAGCCTGGTCAGCAAAGCCTGGACTGGACTTTGGGTGACGGTTCTCTGGCTGACTTAATTAGTCCCCTGTGCCTTAGCTTATATTCGTCATGTGCCCACAGCTTGGCACACTTAACTGTAAAAAAATTTTAAAAACTAAACTCTGCCCCACCTGCCTAAATCCTTATGATTGACCTTCTTTTGCCTTTCCAGTTCCTTTGGGGTTTGATTTTCTCAGGAGCCCAAGGCTGACTGACTGGCCTGTGTGTCCTGTGACAAAGTGTCCTTGCTCAGACTCCTGAATCCCTTCTAACCCACATTTGTTTAAGTTGAAATCCTACTCTCTTCCATAGTTCATGTGATGTCTTGAAACATTTTTGTCTTTCCCGTGACATTTGTCACACTTGGCATTACATTGAATTTGTCTCCCCAATTGGGCCTCAAGTTTCTTGAGGCTATAGAGAGACATCACTATGAGGTTACACCTTGCAACCATCCATCAATCAACCAATAAACACTTATTAGCATCTACCATGTGCCAGACACTGTGCTAAGTGCTGCGAATACAAAAAAGGCAAAAGACAGTCCCTGCCCTCGGAGTTTCTGATCTTATGGGATGGGCAAAAGTGAAAAAATATGACTGGCAGTTGTTGGATTGTAGGAGGATGGTAGCAACAATATTCACTGCTTGTGGAGTTGTAAATTGGTCCAACCATTCTGGAAAACAATTTGGAGCTATGAAAACACCAACTCTGTGGCTCATTCATCATTGTGCGCCTCTGGGTACCTGGCACTGAGCCTTGCACACAACCAGCGCTCAATCAATGTTTGTTGGATGAATGACTGTGCTTTTAGCTGAGAGAAGGTAGAAATGAGGTTAATAATGTACAGATTACTGTCAAGTTAAAATTTGGTCACAAGAATGACGGCATACCGGTCTTTGAGCTGGCTCCAGGTGCCATCCATTGTACTGCCTGTGCTTGGTGATAGTTGAATAGTGATAAAATACTACCTATGGCTTGCCTTCCCAGGGGAGAATGAGTACTGTCCTGGTAGAATCTTACGGAGTATTGTTGTCCAGAATTTTTGCTGTGACATCTTTACCTTTCTGTGACCCATATTTGTCATGAACTTGAACTATTTTGTGCTGAAATACATTGCAGCCTACTCTCTCCCTGTACAAGGAGGGGGTTAGTTTAAGATGTTTCCACAAGACGGGAGAGGAGGGGGCTAGGTGGCACAGTGGGTAGAGCTCTGCCCCTGGAGTCAGGAAGACCCGAGTTCACATCTGGCCTCAGACACTAGCTATGTGACCTGGGCAAGTTACTTAACCTGTTTGCCTCAGTTTCCATAACTGTAAAATGGGGGATAATAACAGCACTTTCCTCACAGGGTTGTTGGGAGGATTAAAAGAAATAATATTTTTAAAAAAAAACCAAATTGAAACATTTACCATAGTGCCTGGCAAGTAGTAGATTCTATATAAATCCTTAATTCCCTTCCCTCAGGGTATGTGTCCTCTGTCCCTCTCCCTCAATTCCCAACGGAATAGATTTTTTAAAAGCACAGCTCAACCCATTTGCTTGCTGTGCTCCCGTGGCCCACAAGAGGTCAGAGTTGAGAAAGCACACTGCTAGAATGATTCAGCCATTGTGTTCTCCAACACCATGTGTCACCTCTGCACACATCCCCAACCCCCCCACCCCCACCCCCAGGAGCCTCCTATACACAGGAAATCTATGCAGCTGAGTAGGTAATATGATCTAATGCCAGCACTGGGCTGAGGTTCAGAAGACCTGAGACCTGATCCAGGCACAGCCTCTTTGGAGAAACTACATGAAGTTATAGAGTTTAGTTATCTCATCTGTAACATAAAATGCCACTTTACATATGCAAAGTATAATTATCTTTCTTCCTCCTGACTAGGAGAATGGTTATACCATTCTCTGATCATAAGTTCTGTACCCCTAATGAGGAAGAGCAGAGGAAGGGCTCATGTCCAGAGGGCATGCGGCTAATGGAATTAAGCAATTGAGCTGCCTGGAAATTTCTAGGACAATGATGGGTTTTAAGATTTGCTATTTCGTGGTTCTCTATATCTTGGGGGAAGAGGGGGAGGGAGGCCTAAGGAGGAAGGGAACAACTAAATCTGTGATTTCATTAAGATAGGGAAGACCCAGGGAACAAACTCCTACTAATGGAAATTAAGACCTGATCTGTAGTTTATAGTCTTAGAGAGTTGTATGGGAGCAAAGAGAGATTAGGTGTTTTGCCCAAGGTCACATAGCCAGCATGTGTCAGGGGCAGAATTTGAACCCAGGTCTTTCCAACACCCAGACCTGCTCTCTGTACTTCTCTACATATAATGTCTCTCTATTCAGGGGTGGGGAACCTGTGGACTCAAGGCCACATGTAGCCCTCTAGGTCCTCAAGGGCCCTTTGACTAAATCCAAACTTCATAGAACAAATCACCTTAATAAAAGGATTTGTTCTGTAAAACTTAAACTCAGTCAAAAGGCCACACCTAAGGACATAGAGGGCCATGTGTGGCCTCAAGGCCACAGGTTTCCCACCCCTGACCTACATGTACAAAAACACACACACACACACACACACACACACACACTCACAACATAATTTCCTTTTTGGTTCAACACAATAAACTTTTAAGTACCTACTATGTACTTAGTACGGTGTCAGACACCATGCTAAGCACTGGAGATACTAAAAGAGAAAAAAGACAGTCCCTACCCTCAAGGAGCTCACAATCTAATGAGGGAGACAACATGCAAACAAATATATGCAAAGCAAGGTATATACAGAATAAATAGGAAATAATCGACAGAGAGGAGGCACTAGAATTAGGAGAGGTTGGGGAAGGCTTCCTGTAGAAGATGGGATTTTAGGACTTAAAGGAAGCCAAAGATGTCAGTGGTCAGGGCAGAAGAGGAACAGCATTCTAGGCATGGGGACTGCCAGAGAAAATGCCCAGATGGAGTGTCTTGTTTGGGGAACAGCCAGGAAGCCAGTGTCACTGGATCAAAGAGTGCATGTTGCAGACACTGAAAGGTAGGAGGAGGTGAGGTTATAAAGAGCTCTGAATGCTAAACAGAGCATTTCATACTTGATCCTGGAGGCCATAGGGAGCCTCTGGAGTTTATTGAGGAGAGGCATAGCATGAGGCACTTGTGCTTTAGGAAAATCACTTTAGTGCATGAGGTGATAATGGTCTGCCCTAGAGTGGTGGCAGCATCAGAGGAGAGCAGGGGGCGTTAATGGAGAGATGTTGCAAAGGTGGAATTGACAGGCCTTGACAACAACTTGGATATGGGGGGTGAGAGACAGTGAGGAATCCAGGATGACTCCTGGGCTGCAAGCCTGAAGGACTGAAGATGGTGTTAATCTCTACAGTAATAGAAAAGTTGTGGGGTGGTGGGAGGGTTTGGGGGGGAAACTTGAGTTTGAGTTTAAGATATCTGGACATCCAGTTCAAGATGTCTGAAAGGCAGCTGGAAATGAGAGACTGGAGGTCAGCAGAGAGTTTGGGTCAAGACAGATAGATTGGAGAATCATCAGCATAAAGATGGTAATTAAATTCATAGGAGCTGATGAGATCACCAAGTGAAGTAGTATAGAGGGAAAAGAGAAGAGGGCCCAGGATAGAATCCTGAGGGACATCGGTGGTTAGAGGGCATGATCTTGAAGAGGATCCAGCAAAGGAGACAGAGGAGAAGGCAGATAGGACCACTTGGGTGAGAACCAGGAGAGAGTGATGTCTCAAAAACCTAGAGAGAGAAGAATTTCAAGGAGACAGTGGTCAACGATGTCATCCCTGCAGAGAGGTCAAGGAGAAGGAGAATAGAGAAGAGACAAAGGTTGAGTTTTTCAAAGAAAGCTTTACTAGTTAACTATTTCCTTTGACAGATTTCCTCCTATCAATAGGGATTTCATGGTAGTCTCTGTAGAGACTGAAGTGAGCTAGATTATGGAAGACTGGACAAAGATTAAAACCCAGCATATGAGAAAAGATGACTTACTCATGCACACAAATATTCTGAACCATGAAAATAAAGTGTCATCAGAGGCCAATTCGTTGCCTAATCATAGAGCTCTTGACCCAGCCCCTCCCAACATCCAACAATCCAAATTAAGCTCATCTTCAACATATTAAATCTCAACCTCAGCTTCTGATAAGATAATTCACAGATCCATTAAACCAAGTTGCTTCGGAAGTATTTTATTTTTAAGAGGTCTCCAGAGTGAAGCTTAGGCAAGTTCACTGCTGGCAATAGCCCAAATTATTGACTATTTCTCATCTCCTGAAGTGAGAAGAGTTTAATCTCAGGTGTCCTGTTATATATAGACATCAGTATTGCCCCTTTAAATTGCCACATCAAGGAGGACCAACAGGCTGAAGGCAGAAGGCATCTCTAGAGAAGGGATATTTAGTGGCAGCTGATTGGAATGTTAGGCTCTGGTGGATGCATAGACAATATATGTATGTGTACATAACAGTACATACCACTTTGAGGGGAAGTCATAAGAGTCTTCTCCTTTACTTCCCAAACCAACTTGGACCAAGCTGGTCAAAAGATTTTTGGAGGGGATGGGCAAAGTGAACACTTTTTCTTCCCCCACTTTTTATGTTTGAAGGGAGGTGACAACCAGAAATTTATGCTACCTTATCAATGGGCCAATTAACACTGAAGAACCCCCCTCCCCCCCAGAATTCAGGGCCCTGTACATGGGTGGCTCAGTTTGTATCAGATGAGGGGTAACTCACATACTCTTTTTCATGAGAATGTCCATTTACACATACTTGCTGGTAATATCTCTTAAGCATTTCTACTTCTAGGGACTCTTTCTTTGCCTTCTATATGTTTTTTACCAGCAAACACCCAATCTCTGCTTCAATCTAGCACCCATTCTTCAGACAAGTTGTTCAATAGGTTGAGCCCTTTAAAGAAGTCTACTTTGGTCCACTTGCTACACTGGGAATCCTGGAGATGGGCCAGGTGCCTTCCTTGGAGCAGCTTTTGGATGTAGAGTCAGCCAGGATTTTTCTGTCTACCTCAGGTTAGGTTCCTTCATGGTGAGGTTAGAGATTTCAGGACCTACCAACGGGACCCAGGATTCAGACTCATCACCGAGCACCAAACCCAACAAGTCTTAAGGTATGGACTGAACACACAATACGCCAATACTCCCCCAGACTCTGGGATGGGTGGCTTAGGTTCCTCCAGCCAGAGGGCCCCTATCTAAGCTCACAGGCCCCTGCTGCTATTACTGCTGCTAGTCCTGCTCTTGGTTCCTTTCTTTCCACTTGTACCTATGGCTTCAGAGCCCAGGGCCCCACTTCCAGCAAGGTCTAATCCCAGAGTCTTGCCACAGGCTGATAGGCGCTGCAGCACTTCAGAAGCAGCCATGGGGGCATTGCTGTTTTGGGACAGCAGCATCTCAAACAGGGAACTCATTTCTGAGAGGAAGGTGCTGGCCAGCTGGGTCCCCATGGAGTTCACCTCAGAACCAGCCGATTTACCAAACGTCTGGAAGGTTCTTGGCTCTTCCATGGCAGTGATTTCTCTGCCCTGGCTAGTGGCTGGGGAGTCTGGGGAGAAGACATTGTCTCTGTAGTTGGTGTTAAGAGGCAGGGACAGCCTCGCCATCCAAGCTGGATCTGGGACATTCAGCCGATCGAGGGCCAGGCCTGTCAGTCAGAGAGAAACCACAACCATGCTGTGAGACAACAAAGTGCCAAGTAGGACAAGGGAGGAGCTGTAGGTCAGGAAAAGGGTACTGAACAGTACAAAGTGGGGAAAGGAAGTGACTGGAGAGGATGAGAGAAAGAAAGGAAGGAAAAGAGCCCAGATAGGTAAAGTGTTTGGGACAGGAAAAGTCAATGGAGAGCAGAGCTATGGGGAAGAGGCAAGTCGAGACCGGGTTAGTTGAGAATGTGAAACTAGGATTCAGTAAAACAACAATGTGACTTTTGTGTTGGTTATGAGTTTCAGGCTTACTTGTTTGTTCCCTCTTCATGCCACCCTCTACCACTCCTGTGCAACCAGGTCTCCTACCCCCTTAAAAAGAACTTTTCTCTCTTCTGGGTATTGTAAAGTTACTTGGAACTACTTCCATTAAACAGATCAAAGCATGCAATTTTTCACTTTCTTTTACTCTTTTTCTTTTATTAGAGTCGTCTTGTACAAAATTACTAATATGGAAATGTTGCACATGTATAACCTCTGTCTGATTGCTTGCCATCTCAGGGAGGAGGGAAGAATAGAATTTGGAACTCAAAACTTTTAAAAAATATTTAAAAAATTGTTTTAACATGTAATTGGTAAAAAAGATATATGTATATATATATATACATACATATATATGTGTATATGTATGTGTACATATGTGTGTATACATATATATATTTATATATGTATACACACACACATAATGTCTGCCTTCATTAGCTTTGCTTTGACTAATAGTGTTCATTCATTCCCCTACTCTGTGAAGGTCCCCTGTGTGATGGCAAACTAGGCTATCTTTTGCCTCAGTTCTTACCTAGCCTTTAATTCCTGAATGGGCATTGCCCCAGACAAACTGAGATCTGGGAAAGACCTTAGCTTAAAAAGGCCAAGGTCTCCCACTGCATCTGGGGCCATGGCCAGCCATCTTGACTCTGATGACTGGAGGAGAGAGTGAGGCTGATGACTCTGCACAGCTCTGTCTCATTCAAATCCAATTCACTTGCAAGTCAAGACATCACCCTTCTGATGTCATTCGTCCTCTTTGAGAGCAAAGGATGATCAATAACAACACCAGTACAATGAAGGTCCCTTCCTCTTTCCTGTGTGCTAACTCTCTCTAAGCCTTGCTTCCATCTCTTCCCATCCTGGGCAATGTCCCACACCTGTATTTGTTTGCCAGCCCAGCTGATTATCTCCTTCTGCATAAAGGCACTAGGATTTGCTTTAAAATCAATCAGAGACAAAAATGAAACAGTCCCTGTCCTCAAAGAATTGACATTCTATCAAGGGAAATAACATATGCTCATATAAGTAAATGCAGAACACATAGAAAGTAAATAGAAGGTAATTTCAGTGTGCAGAGGAGGAATCAGGAAAGGCCTCATGGAGGAAATGGCATTCAAACTAGAAGGTGGGGATTTCAAGAAATGAGGAGGGAGGACATTCCAGGCACAGAGATGAGTGATGGAATGTCTAGAGTGAGTACATAAAGGGAGTAAGGTGCAATAGATCCTGGAAAGGCCAGATGGAGCCGGACAGTAAAGGACTCCAACTGCCTAACAGAAGAATCTGTATTTTTTGCTACAGGCAATAGGAAGCTACTGGAGCTTTCCAAATAGGGGAGTGATGAGATTAGATCTTGGCTTTTAGGAATGTGACTTTAGGAACTACATAGAGAATAGATTGGAGAGGGGAGAGGGGAGGGACATGAGGTAAGGAGACAGACTAGGATAGGGGTGGGGAACCTGTGGCCTCAAGGCCACATGTAGCCCTCTAGGTCCTCAAGTATGATGCAGTCAAAGGGCTGCTCTTGAAGATCTAGAGGGCCACATGTGGCCTCAAGGCCACAGGTTCCCTACCCCTGAACTAGGAGAGATTAATCATGAGTTTTGTAAGAGTTCCTTTATCTAGTTCATAGATCACTTTTTTCATTTATAACAAAAGATAACTTTGATTTGGGGGTTTTGTTCAAGTGTGTGTTGTTTCTTTGGTGGAATATCCCAGCAAGTACAGTTCTTCTGTTAAATTTAGTAACTCTAGTCCCAAACACTGGGGTTTCATTATTTCCTTGAGATTTTTGACCGATTCATTCCTCCAGATGAATTTCCTTAGTATTTCTTCTATAAAATAATCCTTTGGTAGTTTGATTGGCACTGAATTAGTAAATTAACTGTCATTTTCATTGTATTGGCTCAACCTACCCATGAGCATTTCAGATTTCTCCAATTATTTGGGCCTGTTTATTTCTGTAATTGGTGTTTTATGATTGTATTCATACCACATACTAGGGTTTTCCTGGCTGAAAACTTACACAAGTTTCTTTCTTTTTTGCTACTCTATTACTCTGGCCTATAATACCTCATTTGTAGCCTAGGCCCTGAACCAAGAGGAAACACTCCCTAGAACTCTGAGGACAATTCAAAGACCTCCCTTTCATTGCAGAAACTGGTGCTAAATGGAAATGTGCTATACATGAGCAAGGAGCCTGCTCAGGGGGATTATAATTGAAAGAATATCCACTACCCTTCCAAGGCTGAGTGGTGCCATGGAAACAATATCAGATCTGGAGTCAGAGGGTGTGTGTTTCAATTCTGACACTACTACTTGCTACCTATGTGATCTTGAACAAGTTACTTATACCCTCTGGACTATAGATTTCTCATCTGTAAAATAAGGTGGTTGGACTATATGACCTCTGTCATCCCTTCCGGCTCTAGATCTAGGATCCTAAGACTCCAACTCCTCCATACAAACCACCTCTTATGTACCAAAAATACTCCATTACTTGTCTTCTCTCCATAAAGGACTCTGGAAATGGGGAAAGCTAGCTCCTTCCCAGACTAAGGTGACACTGTCAATGATTGTGTTTCATGTAAAGTTGGCACCCAAAATGTGAAATGTTCCATGTGGCTTCCTGAGCCAGTGCAGTGTTTGAAGTGGTCTTTGAGACCATAAGGGGCCATTTCCTTCCCCCGACCCAGTTTGATTAGGGTGAACAAAAATCTTTCTTACCAAAAATAGGAAAAGATAGACAACGTGAGCTTCAGAATAGCAGTGTCCATATGAGAAAAAGAGAAAATGTTATATTCAGAAAAATTCCGTTCAAGCCTCAGTTTAGCCCCCAAATTCAGCATCTTCACTGCCAATGAAGGTTCCAATAACTACTCCTCATCCTAGATCTAGAAGCCTTTCTGCCCAGGCCTAGAGCTGAGAGATGGAATTGTCTCTGTCACACAAATATTTCCTGTACAGAACATCACTACCATTCAGGCCTGCCTACAAATTTGATAATGTCGAGTACTTCTCTTCTGAGCTAAATACATGTACTGTCTATCTGCAGCAGATGCTGGGCTCTGCTAAAGAGAACTCAGGACTAAAATGATCTTTTTAGATTTGCATCCCCTTCTGCAGAGCTAAGCAATGTCCTTAGGGACTGCTGGTTAACTATAAGTCTAATAGGAGAACAAGAATAAAGAGAAAAATGGGAAGAGAGAGAAAAAAGAAAAAGATAGGATGAAGAATTATGTAGAGAGTCACCATCGGTTTTACTTTTAATCAGTCAGTTATTTGGTACAACATAAACATAGTTATAACCCCAGAGCTAAAAACATGTGGAATTTCACTAGAACTCAGATCCACTACTTTTTGTTGTCATTGGTGATTCAAGGACACTTCTGAGTTGAAAGTCAGGAGGTAGATGGGCAAATATCCCTTCCTGGTAGATTTCTGCCCTTTAGCTTCTCCTCCCCACTCACCTTTAGCAACAGTCACATTGGTTGCAATGACTTCTAAAGCTAGACACAGGGAACGGGTCCCTGGACCAGACAAGAATGAGAAGAGAGAGACAGAACAGTGAGAAACAAGAAAGAGCCAGAGTGGTGACTGACATCATTAGACTTCAGCTCAGATTTCTGAAGAGAAGGAGTTACTTTATAGTGACCAGATAGTGTCCAAAATATACAAATTTTGCATAAAATTGCTGCTGCTGTACTCCACAATACTTAATATTTTGCTGCTTACTATCATAGTATCATAGCTCTAGAACTGGAAAGGACCTTTGTGGTCATCTAGTCAGTTCAACTCACTCATTCTACAAATGAGGAAACTAAGGCCTAAGTGACTTGGTCAAGGTGCATTAATATTAAGTAGCAGAGCCAGAATTCAAGCTAAGCTTCTCTGACTCAAGGGCCAGGGTTCTTTACATTGTATCATGCGGCAATTTGCTAACACCATTTAATTTTTTTAAAAATTCAATTTAATAAACATTTACATGCTAGGCACTGTGCTAAGCACTAGGGATACAAAAAGGGGCAAAAGACAGTCCCTGCCATCATGGGAAGCTAAGTGCCACAATAGATAAAGTGTCAGGCCTGAAGACATGGGTTCAAATCTGGCCTCAGGCACTTACTAGCTGTCTGACCCCCAAGTTGCTTAACCCTGTTTACCTCAGTTTTCTCATCCGGAAGATGAGATAAAGAAGGAAATGATGAACTACTCAGTATCTTTGCCAAGAAAATCCCAAATGGGGTCACGAAGTGTTGGACACAACTGAAATGACTGAACAAGTCCTCATAGAGTTTACAATGTAATAGGGAAAATGACATGCAAACAAATATATATAAATTAAGGTATATACAGGATAAATAGAAAATAATTAACAGAGGGAAGGCACCAGAATTAAAGGGACTTGAGGAAGGCTTCCTGTAGGAGGTGAGATTTAAAGGTGAAAAGCACCAAAAACATAAAATAAGATATTAAGGCAGCAAAAGCATTAAGCTTTTTAAAAGCATTAACTTTAGACTTTTGTTGTGAAGAGGTCACTGCCAGCCCTGAAACACTGAGTCATTAATCCCAGCATGACCTTGGAATAGGAATACAAGTAGCGAAGGGCATTTTCCATTAGACTAGAAACTCCATGAGGGTAGGGACTATCTTTTGCCTCTTTTTGTATCTATCCCTGTCATTCAGCACAGTGACAGGAACATAGTAGGTGATTAATATATGCTTATCGATTGATTGATTCTCTGCCATCTCTATAACCCTTTTTGATTCTGTCCTCTGCCACCATGTCCTGACCACCCTGGAGGAGGCGAGATAGAACTGAAAAGGACCTGAAACACCCTCAGGATGTTTGAAGTCTTATAAAAGAAACTAATAACCAAGTGCCTAACTAATAACAGCTGTACAGGTACACGCATCCCTTAAAGAACACAGCTGGCTAATGTTCCTCTCAGGGAAAAGGACAATTAGCAAATTCACAAATTATAGTTATTGTCGAGGCAAATTTGCAAAATTCAAATATACTCATGAAAGGCAAAGAACAAATTAATCTATTCGCTGCTGCTTTTAGTTTCCAATCAAAATATAACTTAATTTAAACTTACTTAAATGAGTAATTACCTTGCTTGACGTTTAAAAGGGAATACAACTAATGGTTTTGCTAATTGTTCTTCCCAACTGCGGCCACAATAGTCTTTCACATAGTAAGTGTTCAATAAATATTCGTTGAATTTGAGTTCTGAGAAAAGAAGATCCCGAAGGGATGGAATTAATCAGAGTCAAATGGGGTTAGTGTTGATCAAAAGAAGCCCTTTACCTGTTTGTGGATCAAACAAGTTCTCTAATTCTTCCTCCAAGAGTTGTTTCATTGAGAGGTCCAGGTCATTGTCTGAATTCCCATCCTCCACTTCATGTTCTCCATGGTCACCCTCCCTGGCACTTTGCCAATCTGTCTCCAATCCTGCATTTCTGCAAAGGAAACCAAATCAGCACAGGAAGTGACAGACTTCCTAGAGTTCTCTCTTTCTTTTTCTCACTGTAGAATTCAATCTGACAAATATTTAAATGCCTACTATCTATGCAAGGCTCCCTTTTGGTTCCTTCTCCAGTATATTCTGTTCATGGTTTCAGAACCTACTCTAAGCCAGAAGTGTAAATTCAGAATAGCTACAACTTTGGTTTCTCACTTAGAAAGTATATCCAAGTCTACTTGATGTGCTGCTGTCTTCCATGGTCTTGTCCCCATGACCCAGCTCAAAAGCTTTCAAAGGCTTTCTATTGCTGACTCAATAAATTCCAAATTCCTTAGGATAGTATTCCCTGCCCTGTACAGCCTGGCCCCAGGCTACCTTTTTAGCCTTATCTCCTACTATTTTCCATATTGTACTATATGTTCCAGTCAATCTATATGACTCACTAGTTTCTACAGTTACCACATATTTTCCTACTCTTACCCATGCTTTTCCTTCTACCTGGAAGGCTCTTTTTTCAGAAATACATTTACTCCACCTCTACTCCATTTTACCATTTAGAAATTCTGTGCATTCTTCAAGGTCCAATTCAATGTTGCCTCCTCTAAGAAGCCTTTCCTGATCCCTCTAGTACACTCATATGGTACTTTGCTTGTACCTCTTTTATGGCACTTATCATACTCTGCCTTGTATTATGTTCATCTGTACTCATATCTCTTCCCATTAGATTCTGTTTCTTGAGGGCAGCTCCATCTCTGCGTGTTCCGTAGTGCCTGCCCTACCAGACACTCAATAAGTGCCTATTGAATTGAATTAAATTTCTACTTCTTCCTCTCAATCACATATATTCTCCAAGTGAAACCTGAGAAAGATCATTTCCTAGGGCTGTTTCCATGTGGAATAGCTGATGCCCAGGAGCAGGGCCATTTTCAGAGGAGGCTAAATCTAGCTCACTAATGAGTCGTGAGTCCTCAGAAATAGTGAAACTCACTCAAGGGGACAAACACACACTTAACACAAACTATTATTCCTATCCTTTAAGCTAGGCTTAGGTGACAAAACAAGAAGGGAATAAGTTTATTAATACAAAACAAAACATATCCTGTGTACAAAAGGAGCCCAAACACCTCTGTAATCAGCAGACAAATTAGAGCATCAGAAATGAAATCATTTCCTTCACAGCTCTAAGACCTAAATATAGTGGCAAAAGCATAGCCCAGCTTGGGACTGAAGGATGGCAGAGGGTGGGGGACCAAGCCTGGAATTCTGACCCAAAAGAGCAAAGACTGAAGATCAAGGGACATTGGAAATCACTGACCTGTGAGAATGAGACCAAGAAAGGCTGGGGTTGGGAGGATGGCCAGAGAAAGAGAGACGGGCCCAAGGTTTTTGAAGACACTTCCTTGCGCAGAGCTGAAGGTTACGTGTTGCTTACCTGACACTACCGGTCTTGGCTGAGTATTTGTTTCCTCTGTGGTTTGGTTTGGGTTGAAATTGGCCCTGGTGCAGCAAGGACAGCAGCTGGGATATTTGCTGTAAGACAGGAAAAATCTGTTGACTCTACACAATTCCTACCAAGCACATTTCCTTGCCGGATGTTTCCTTCAATACTGTGCTTTCTTTTTATAGTGTTTCCTCCGGCTTCAGATGTTTGCGTGATTAGGATGGGGGACAATGGAGAAATGACAGAGACCTAGGCAGGCAGATTCCCCAAGCTTCCTTACTTTACCCAGGAAAGCCATAAGCTAAAGGAAAGGGGAGCCGAGAAAACATGTTATCCTGCCCTTTCTTTGTTCATCTTTCTTCTACACACACACATACACACCACAGAGCCCCCTGCAAGGTGACTAGAAGTAATGGTCCTCACCAATTAGGGAGATCGAGGTGGGATGTATGATGGAGGAGGAAAGACATTTCTTGAAAACAAACCTTTAAAAAAAAATCTCAGGCACTAGTAAATTGCCGCACAAGATTTCTTTGCAAATGTTGTTTAGTTAATTGCTGTCTTAAGAACAGATGAGGGAGTTCAGATAGGCTAAGTGCCATGCACACATGTATACTGATATAACAGAATAATAAAGCAACAGTAATGAAAAAAAAGGGAAGGAAAAGAAAGCAAGCCTAATGTTATTTTGGCAAAAATGAGTTGTGTGTTTGTTTTCACCAACATTTAAGCATCTACCTGACCAAAAGGCTGTAGTGCTGAGGAAAGGAGAGCAGACTGGGACCCAGGATACCTGGGTTCCCTCTCATCTCTGTCATCCCTTTGTTGTGTGATGTTAGACAAGGGATTTAACTTCCCTCAGCTTTGGGGTTGGCCTCCTCATCTATAAAACAGGATTCATGATACTGGTTTTATCTCCCTCACAGGGATGAAGATTAATGAGCTATATTTTTTTAAAGTGCTATACAAATGCAAAAAGTTTTTCTAATTTTTGTTACTAGGATCAGTGCTTCAGCCTTAAGGGAGGTTCTCTGGCTAACTGGTTGTCTTTCATCTGAACTCAGCTCCTTGGACCCAAAGGAAGAGAGGTCTGAGGATTCCCAATGTCAAATGTGATTTGGAAGTCAGACCCTTGAAAGGGGAAAAGAGAAGCCTCTAGGCTGGGATTTGACTGTGACTGTGAGGTTTTTAAAGAAGTAAGGGTCAGTAGGTCAGTGTCCCATTTCCTGGAGCGCACTGGACCCCAGCCCCAAAGAGCCAGGCCCATTCATCAGCTGCAGCTGGAGAAAAAGCTATCTATTCTAAAAGTGCTATCAGCAGCAAGCCATTTCCTCCCCGTCTTATCTATTTGTATGACAGATAAGAAAACAGCAGGATGACAAGCCACTTAACACAGTAAAATGTCTCTTTAATGCCTCCTCCCTTCTTTCCAGCCTCCTCATTAAGTAACAACCCCCAAGACAAAGTCTGCCCTTGTCTTTGAGCGGCTTGGGAGGGCCATTTTGATGTCTGGGGCCCATGTGAAAACTACCCAAAAGGGAGACTGGCTATTTGCCTGGTAGTCTGTGAGTCTGAATTTTTGGCAAGTTCTTGGGGGAAATAGCTCTGTCCTTGGAGGCCAGGGAATTTGCCTGGTCTACTTGGCACCACAGGAATATATCTGATCCATTTTGTGAATGTAATGTGGTGTGGAGGAAAGAGCCTTGGCTTAGGAAGTCCTAGATTTGCTATTAACTAGCTGAATGACCTTGGATGACTCTTTCCCTCCTGAGCATCAATCTCCCTAACTGTTAAATGATGGCAAGTTTACCTGACTTCACAAGAGAGTTGTGAGGATCAGATGAAATCTGAAGGGGTTTGGTTCATTCCATAAACATAAGGCACCATGAATATGATTTAGTATCATAGATTTACAGAGCACCTAGTCTAATCCTTTCACTACATAAATGAGGAAACTGAGGCCCAGGAAGGTTAAGTCACTTGCCAAAAGTCATATAAGAAGCAGAGCCAAGAATGGACCCCAGGTCCTTTGACTCCAAATCTAGCAGCCTTTCCAGGACTCTCTTTTCCTGGACTTAATGGATTAGATTGCCTTCCTTTCTCCTATCTCTTCCCTGCCCTTGTCAAAAAAACAAAACAACAAAACAAAAACAAGCCTTCAATTTCAAGTCCAAATTATTCATCTTTGTTTAGTTTAGTTTTTTTTTTTAATTTTGTAATTGGTTGGAAATAACTACAACTTAAACATAGAGAAATTATAAATTCAGCAGACCAATTCAGTGCTCTAGTATCTAGAGCATATCATCCATACTAGGCAGATCCACATATCCAATGAGCTTGCACCATTTGAATTGCGTAGCAGCTTTACTTAAGGGAATCCTCATTGTCAGTCATTTTCTGTCTGCTACATACTATATAATACCAAAGAGTTAGGTCAAATATGAAACACCCTACACCTGAGACAGAAGCCATAGCCATACTTTTTTTTTACACGGATTAAATTTGTTTCTCCTCTAAGAGTGTGATTGTGTTGGCAATACCTGAACTGGAGGGGAGTCGATGGTGAGCTCTTCCATGGGGTTTCGTTCTGTGAAGGCAGCCACAGACAGTCGGACCAGGCTGCGCAGGATCTGGTGGGGGTGATGCTCTTTGTCTGGGTCAGCTTTGGCATTCAGATTTCGCTGCCTCCTAAGAGTTGTAGTTGAGGCTGGAAGGGCTGGCACTGATGGACTGCCCCCCTGCTCTAGAGATGGCTTCATCTGGGGGCTCCCCACATTCTTTGAGGCCTTGGGATAAGGTTGGCATGTTGTTGGCTGGGGATCTGGAAGGCTCAGATTTTCTCGAGAGGCATTTCTCTGCCTGGGATGGTGGAAAAGGAGATTGTAGGTGTCTTGTAATACCTCTCTATCCTCAGGGGAAGTTCCCTGGTTCCTTTGGTTCCTAAGTGTCCTGTACAATGTTGGGGTTAGATATGGAGCCTGCAGTGGAGAGTCCCAGCCTGTTTCTGGGACATTTTCCTTTCCTTCATCTTTATGGGGTAGCCCAGCCTCACTCAGCTCTTCTGCCTGGCCCCTGAGCACTGGCACTAGGTGAATGTCAGTTTTCTGGATTTGTTTCTGGGGTCTCTTGGGCTGGTGTCGGTAGGTTGACTCTGCTTCTCTGCAGTTATAAGCTCTGTTATCTTTATGGTCAGTTCTACAGATGGACACAATCAGAACAAGAATCAACAAGAAGATGGCCAGCAACACGGCCAAGCAAATCACTGTCACTGCTGAGATGCTCAAGGGGCTAGATTCTTGTGCCAGGTTTTTCAGGTGATCAAGGCTGTTGGTGAAAGTGACTTTCACCAGAGCTCTGGTCTCCAAGGGGGGACTTCCTTGATCAGTGACAACAACCATCAGTTCCCATTCACTGCCAATGAGGCTGCTGGCATTGCTGGCATTGATGTATAGGTGTCCCATGTGCGGGTCAAGGAAGAAGAGGCGAGCATCATTTCCACTCCAAATAGCATAGAGAAGATTTCCATTGTCTCCAGAATCTGCATCAATGGCTACAATGGTGACTAAGAGAAACAGCTGTGACCTAGAAGCCGCCGAAGAAGACGTGCCAGAGTTGGATACTCTAAAGGGGTCAGGGGTCTCTGAAGAGACCATAAGGTGACCAGTGGAAGAGTTCACAAACACAGAAACAGAGGCTGCCCCACCACTAAGGACAGGCTGTACCACTGTGGGAGGATTGTCATTGGTATCAAGGAGGCTGACCCTCACAGAGGCACTAGAAACAAGCTGAGGTTGACCTTTATCTTCTGCTATTACCAGAAATTGAAAACTTGTCATTTGTTCATAGTCCAGTGTGGTAGATGCTGAGATCTCCCCAGTGTCAGAGTCAATAGCTACCAGATGGGAAAAAGGAGATTCCTGGATGCGGTAGGTGACTTTTCCATTGAGGTCCAAGTCAGCATCATGTGCCTGAACAGTGATGAGATGGGAAGAAGGCAGATTATTCTCCCTAATGGATATGTTGTACTTGCTCAGCTCAAACATGGGTGCGTTGTCATTTATGTCACTGATCTGAATAGTGATCTCTTTCTTGGCTGATAAGGGCTGCTCTCCCTGGTCTTGGGCCAACAGTGTCAAGTTGTATTCAGGCCACCTTTCCCTATCCAGAATGGCATTGGTCAGGAGCATATAAGTGTTACCATTGGTTCTTTTTAGTTGAAAATGTCCCTGTCCTTGGCTGAGGGAGCAGTGAACCAGGCCATTATCCCCAGAATCCAGGTCGCTGGCTATCACCAGGGCGATGAAGCTGTCCCTGGGAAGAGCTTCGGATATCACAGATGGTTGAGAGGCCCATGTAATATGTATGCTTGGGGAATTGTCGTTGACATCTAGAATCTTGATGAGGACTTTGCAGTGAGCTGGAATAGGGTTGGGACCCAAGTCCCTGGCCTGTACATCTATCTCATAAGCAGGGGTTTTTTCATAGTCCAGGGGCTGACTCAGAATAATCTGACCTGTCTTGGCATCAATACTAAAGGTATCTTGCACATCTGGTGGCACATGCTTGCTGAGGGAAAACTCAACCTCCCCATTTGGTCCTTCATCAGGGTCAGTAGCCGTGAGGTTTATGAGAAGGGTCCCAGGGGCAGCATCTTCCCCAACTTCTAAAGCCAAGGAGCTCTCTGCAAACATAGGACTGTTGTCATTGGAATCCAAAACGCTGACCTTAACTAAGCTGGTGCCCGACTTGGGGGGATCCCCATTGTCAAAGGCTGTTAATACCAAGTCAAAGGATGCATGCAGCTCCCGGTCCAGCTCCTTAATCACCACAAGCTCTGCATGTTTGCTTTCATCAGGCCCCAGGATCACCTCCAGAGCAAAGTGCTCACTGGGAGAAAGTGAATACGAGTACAACGTATTGGGGCCGGTGTCAGGATCCCAGGCCCGGTCCAAGGGAATTCTGGTCCGAAGAGAAGCACTTTCAGAGATCTCCAGCTCCTGCTCTGCTTTGGGGAAGCGGGGGTGGTGATCATTGATGTCCAGCACCTGGATCTCCACATGGATCAAAGCTAAACCCGCTGTGACCAGCACATCAAAAGATATCAGACAAGGATCTTTCTGTTTGCAAAGCTGCTCTCGGTCAAGCCTCCTCCCGGTGCTGAGTAAACCGTCTTTAGAACCAACCTGAATGGGAAGCACCTGAAGTGGCTGCAAAATCTGGAAAGCCCCTTCTTGCCTGCTTCTCTCCTCCCAGCCCAGTTCTTTTGATAGTTTTCCTATCACTGTTCCATATGGCACTTCTTCTGAAACTTGGTATTTTACAGTGAGAGTGGCTATCTCCTGACTATCTGCTGAAAGAAAAAAGAACCAGCACAAACCAGAGAACTGAAGCCGTAAAAAGAATGCCATGCTTACCACCCTGTCAGATGGGATTTGGAAGGGGATAAAGTCCCTTAGGGGCTGGAAAAGTCCTCAGGTGTTTCCTGGGGGAAGTGTTTGGTCTTGTCCTCTTGCCACCAAACTTGCTAGCATGATCAGGTCCCATATTCAGATGCTGAAAAAAATAGAAAGATTTCCAGGCCAGTCCATCTTCATTTGAAGAGAGCTGTGAACCCCAAGTTTGGAAAGAATCAAAGAAGGCTTCACTTTTGCACCACTGGACACTTGTGCAAAGGATGGAGAAAGTCCAGTTTAAAAGGGGATTTTACCATGTGAATTGGGATGTAGGGGATTCAGACTCCAAACAGTTGCGAGAGCAAGGAAACAGAGAGGCTGCTTTTTCCTATGGAAACCCCACCTACAGGAAAGGGAGGCCTGTGAGTTGAAATGTCAGTTAGAGAAATAGCATTTCCCATGAAGGCTGAACATGAGAATCCAGCACCAGCAGCTCAGGAGATCCTCCTCTGGGAAGGTGCTGTCCAATAACTGCTCTGCCACTGCCAGAAATCAATCCCTTTCCCTAGAGGGAAGGGCTACATGGAGCTATCCTTTCCTAGTCCCCAGCTGTTCCCATCTGCATGCCATGCCCCACAGTGTGGTCACAGCTGCCAATCCTGCCCTCCCCACAGACCCACTCCCTCACCTTTTCCCCACTGTGGCACACTGAACTCTTGCTTTATAAGATGTACTGACATGACTCTATGTCGGGGCACTAACTACCACACTGTTTATTTAATGCCTTTCTCCCTTTATTGCCCTTCCCCCAACTCCTAATCACATAGTTTCATTGTTCCCCCCTGTCCTGTTTTTATTTTTGTCTGGGGGATTCCCCCGTCTTCCACTTTACCATCTTTTCTCATGCTATTTTTAATCTGTTGTCTTTCTCCCTCTTCCCCTTAATCCCATGTATGACCAACTCTTCCATTGACCTCTAGTCCCCCCCCAACTCCTACAAATATTTTCATCGACTTTTGTGTAGGTACACCCCACCCTTCACCTTCCTCCCACCCTTGAGGGAAGGGAAGGAGGGGAGTAAGCATTTATATGTCACCAGGTACCAGGTAGTACTACACTAAGATCTGAGAGGGTAGGTGCCATTATTACCCCCCATTTTTACAGTTGAGGAGACTGGGGTTAAGTGACTTGCCCAGGGTTACACCGCCAATAAATGTCTGAGGCTCGATCTGAACTCAGGTTCCTGACTTCAGGCCTAGAACTTTATCCACCACACCACTGGCTTCTAAGCAAGTTAGATGGTTGTGTTGAGGGGTGAGTTGAATAGAAAGTAAGGAGTATGTATAACTTTGCATTGTTCCTAAGAGATCAGGTTATTTTTCATGACTTTCCTCCTCAATCTGGGATTTCAAGTGTCATAGGGATTGATTGACATGGTAGTGATCCCTCTCTAAACTTCCTGGATTCCATGTGTCATATACACATAGTAAAGATGGTTTTGCTCCTTTTCCTTTTGTTTTGCTTTCTTGCCTGGGGTGAGACCATTTTTCATTTCTTCCTCCAGTCCAAGAAAGTGCAGATGCCCATTGCTACCTCCCTAACCATTTTTGGCACAATGATTATACATCTTGGATTTTCTTTTAAAAAGTCCTGATTCCAAGAAAAGGAAATGTACATTTATGAGGCTTTTCAAAAGGAAGATCTTATGTCATACCATGTGTTCCAATTCTTGGTTTCAGCTATATGAATCATTTTAATTGTAAGAAACAAGAAAAGGCAGCCTGCCATACACTCTTGCATCCCAGAAAGAGCTAGGGAGCAGACAGTGCTGAGTGTTCACTGCCATCTGCTGACCACAGGCTTTTACAACACTCCCACGATGTTGCCCAATTGCCATCTGGTGGCCAAAGACTTAGAAAGAGGACTTGAGATGAAGATGAGTTCCAGAAATGTTGTAGGTAAAGCTAGAATTGTTTTAATAAGCAAAAAGCCTTCCCAGAGAACTGCTTTGAAGGAAATAGTACTCATTTCTATGTAGAAGTTCCAGTATGCTTATTTTTTAATCAGCCTAATCACTTGATAATCATATGCTTTTGTGTGAGTAATATCACCACATACTTATTATCTAGAGATATTATTTACTGTTGCTGGTGTCAGTGGGAAAAACCTATCTCAGTTCCTTACAAGTTTTCCTCAGATAATGAATAAAATATTAAACCTCAAACACAAGATGGTCATATACCATTTTCTCTCATTTTAACTTTTTAAACTGTAGAACAAATAAGCATGTTAGTTTTACAGCCCATATTTCCACCCCCACTTTTTACATCTCTCATTAAATAAGTTATTTGATACATATATGTGTTGTTGTTTTTTATATATTCTGTGCTTTGTATTTTTGATAGGTCTTCTATTTATGGGATGTGGTGAAGCATTTGGATATGTGTGCAGTTAATTTCATTTGTCAAAATGGGGGAAAAATTTTAATAGCTTGAATTTGCTTAATATATAATAATAGGCCAGGCAGGCAGGCAACAAGCATTAATTAAGCACCTATTACGTGCCAGGTGCCATATTAAGTGTTTAGGATTCAAAGAAAGGCCCACCCACGGGAGTCCTTGCCCTCAAGGAGCTCACTGTCTGATGGGAGAAACAACATTCGAACAACTGCAGACAATCCTCAACTTTCTTGGGGACAACATTCCAAGAAAACCAAGTGAAAATTAAAAAAATTTAATGTTAATACATTGAACCTATGAGAAATAGGGGCTTAGGTTTCTGCGACCACCAAAAACTGTAATCTTTTGCTAGAGATGGCTAAAAATACACTTTTCTGCATACAATTCTTTATAACAAAATAATAATTCTGATAATATTCACTTTTCCTAACACAGTAACCATGAAATAACCCATAAAATGCAGTATACAAAATAAAATTAGTAACATGAAAAACTTTTGTTGTTGTTAGTAATTCCCTAGAATTCTGTGACCTTTTGTAAAAAGCTAACATTTCAATTTCTTAAAATTCCAAAAAAACCCTATTGATTTCAGACAATATACACTTTTCATATTATACAAAATTCATAGTACCATAAATAGCATTAAACTTTATGTGATATTGTTCAGTCACTTCCAACTCTTTGTGACCCCATTTGGGGTTTTCTTGGCATGGAGTGGTTTCCTATTCCTTCTCCAGCTCATTTTACAGATGATGAAACTGAGGCAAACAGAAATAAGTGACTTGCCCAGGGTCACATAGCTAGTAAGTATCAGAGGCTGGATTTGAACTCAGGAAGATGAATCTTCCTGTCTCCATGCCTGGCATTCCATCTGCTGCACCACCTAGCTGCCTTCACCATAAATACTGTACAGTAAACAAAATTCTTAAAACTAAAATATTTTTTAACCTGAATTTTATCTTCCACTATGTCAGATGGAAGTGTGAGGACATTATACTGTATACTATACTGCTGTAAGCCTCTATGCCT
Source organism: Trichosurus vulpecula (assembly GCF_011100635.1). Taxonomy (NCBI): domain Eukaryota; kingdom Metazoa; phylum Chordata; class Mammalia; order Diprotodontia; family Phalangeridae; genus Trichosurus; species Trichosurus vulpecula. The sequence goes on from NC_050575.1 coordinate 50,390,001, forward strand.
TGGACATTCTCTGAAAACCAAGGGAGAAGTTGCTAGGATTTTAGTTGCTGCTACGGGAAGAGGCTGAGACTGGTGAGGTCTAGACATCACCTCCGAAATTCTGTCTGCCACAGCCATCAGGACCCACTGGCTTGAAAAAATGTCAGCTATGGCTGTTTCATGCTCTGTTTGAAATCCTCAGGGGTCTCAGAGTATGGAAGCAGTTGTATGTGCATAGTTTGCCAACTGGAAAATGTGGTTACTAAAAAAATCACAAGAATGCTTGAAGTCAAGAAAGTTAAAACTAGGATTGATTGTATGAACAGACAGTTACATACAGGACAATCGGGAGAAAATCAACAGAAGGAAGGCACTAACGTTGAGGGTGATAAGGAAAGGCTTCTTGTCAAACATGGGATTTTAGCTGAGACTTGAAGGAAGCCAGGAGACAGAGATGAGGAGAGAGAGAATTCCAGGCATGAAGAACAGCCACTGAAAATGCCTGGAGTCAGGAGATGGAGTATCATATGCAAGGAATAGCAAGGAGACCAGTGTCATTGGATCAATGAGTATGTAGAGGGAAGACTGGGAAGGTAGGAATGGGCCAAGTTGCGAAAGTCTTTAAATTACAAACAGAGGATTTTATATTTAATCTCTGAGGCAATGGGAAGCTACAGTGATGGGAAGCTTATTATTGAATGAGGGTGTGACATAGTCAGCCCTGTGCTTTAGGGAGTTCAGATTGACAGTCGAGTGAAGGATGGACTAGACTGCAGAGGCAAACTATCCAGCAGGCTATTGCTGCAGTCCTTGTGTGAGGTGAGGAGAGCCTGTACCAGGGTGGTATCAGTGTTAAGAGAAGAGAAGGGGGAGTATACAAGGGAGTTTATTTATTTTTAAAAATTTTTCTTTTTTCTTTTTCATCCTCATTTTATTCTATTTATTTATTTTTTATTTTTAGTTTACAACACTCTGTTCCACAAGTTTTCGAGTTCCAAATTTCTTCCCCCTCTCTCTCCTTCCCCCTCCCCACCCCAAGACGGAATATAATCCGATATAGGTTCTACATGTACCTTTGCATTAAACTTATTTACACAATAGTCAAATTGTAAAGAAGAATTATAACCAATGGAATGAATCATAAGAAAGAAGAAACAAAACCAAAAAAGAAGAGAAAAAAAGAGCAAATAGTTTGCCTCAATCTGCGTTCAGACTCTGTAATTCTCTCTGGAGGTACATAGCTTTTTCCATCATGAGTCTTTGGAGCTGTCTTTGAACCTTGTATTGCTGAGAACAGCCAAGTCTATCACAGTTAGTCATCATATATTCCATGTGTCTGTAATCATGTATAATATTTTTCTGGTTCTGCTCCCCTCACTCAGCATCAGATCACGTAAGTCTTTTCAGGTTATCATGAAGTCCGTCTGCTCCTCATTTCTTTTAGCACAATAGTATTCCGTTACATTCATATACCACAACTTGTTTAGCCATTCCCCAATTGATGGGCACCCCCTTGATTTCTAAGTCTTTGCCACCACAAAGGAGCTGCTATAAATATTTTTGTGCCTATGGGTCCCTTTCCCACTAATATAAGGGAGTTTAAAAGTAGAAGTGACAGGCTTTGACAACAGATTGTTTATACGGGCTAAGAGTGGAAAGCCTAGGATGATAGCCAGGTGTGAGGCTGGGTGACCGAAAGGATGGTGGTACCCTCAACAGTAATAGAAAAATTAGGAAGAAAGGAGGGGAGGTGTTAGGGGAAGGAGGGATGAGTTCAGTTTTAGAAGATATCTACTGGAATTCAGTTTAAGATGTCTGTCAGACAGCTGGAGATACAAGCCTGGAGGTCAGGGCTGGATAATTAGGTCTTTAATTTTTATATTTGTATATTCTCAAAATAGGTTCCTCTGGGGGGAGCGGAGCCAAGATGGCAGCTGGTAAGCAGGAACTAGTGTGAGCTCCGTACTGAGCCCCTCCAAAAACCTATAAAAAATGGCTCTGAACCAATTCTAGAACGGCAGAACCCACAGAACAGCAGAGGGAAGCAGGGCTCCAGCCCAGGACAGCCTGGATGGTCTCTGGGTGAGGTCTATCCCACACGGAGCTGGGAGCTGGGAACGGAGTGGAGCAGAACCCAGCCTGAACGGCGTGGACCATCCAGACCAGAAGCCGGGCGGAGGGGGCCCTAGCGCCCTGAATCAGTGAGCTGCGGCAGTTACCAGACTCCTTAACCCACAAACACCAAAGACTGCGGAGAAGGTTAGTGGGAAAAGCTGTGGGAGTAGAAGGAGTTCGGGGTTCGGCTTCCAGCCCCGGGGGCAGCGGAGGTGGGGCAGCTACAGCTGTTGTTACTTCCGGCTCCAGGCCCACCTGGTGGGAGGAATTAAGTGGCAGATTAGAGCAGGAGTGCACAGCCTGCCAAAGATCTAAGCCCAGTCCGGGTTGGGGGTTGGGGAAGGAGCAGTGCTGGTGTGGCAGAGCTGGCACCTCCCCCCCAAACGTGGAACATAGAACTCTCTAGTCTACAAGCAGTCAAACCCCACTGAAAAACTCAAAGGTCAAGTTAGTTGGCTGGGAATATGGCCAGGCAGCGAAAACGCACCCAGATTCAGTCTCAGACTTTGCATTCTTTCTTTGGTGACAAAGAAGACCAAAACATACAGCCTAAAGAAGTCAACAAAGTGCAAGAGCCTACACCAACAGCCTCCAAGAAAAACATGAACTGGTCCCAGGCCATGGAAGAGCTCAAAAAGGATTTGGAAAAGCAAGTTAGAGAAGTAGAGGAAAAATTGGGAAGAGAAATGAGAAGGATGCAAGAAAACCATGAAAAACAAGTCAATGACTTGCTAAAGGAGACCCAAAAAAATACTGAAAAATACACTGAAGAAAACAACACCTTAAAAAACAGACTAACTCAAATGGCAAAAGAGCTCCAAAAAGCCAATGAAGAGAAGAATGCCTTGAAAGGCAGAATTAGCCAAATGGAAAAGGAGGTCCAAAAGACCACTGAAGAAAATACTACTTTAAAAATTAGATTGGAACAAGTGGAAGCTAGTGATTTTATGAGAAATCAAGATATTATAAAACAGAACCAAAGGAATGAAAAAATGGAAGATAATGTGAAATATCTCACTGGAAAAACCACTGACCTAGAAAATAGATCCAGGAGAGATAATTTAAAAATTATTGGACTACCTGAAAGCCATGATCAAAAAAAGAGCCTAGATATCATCTTTCAAGAAATTATCAAGGAGAACTGCCCTGATATTCTAGAGCCAGAGGGCAAAATAGAAATTGAAAGAATCCATCGATCGCCTCCTCAAATAGATCCCAAAAAGAAATCTCCCAGGAATATTGTTGCCAAATTCCAGAGCTCCCAGATCAAGGAGAAAATACTGCAAGCAGCCAGAAAGAAACAATTTGAGTATTGTGGAAACCCAATCAGAATAACCCAAGATCTGGCAGCTTCTACATTAAGAGATCAAAGGGCTTGGAATGCGATATTCCGGAGGTCAATGGAGCTAGGATTAAAACCTAGAATCACCTACCCAGCAAAACTGAGTATCATGCTCCAAGGCAAAATATGGACTTTCAATAAAATAGAGGACTTTCAAGCTTTCTCAGTGAAAAGACCAGAACTGAATAGAAAATCTGACTTTCAAACACAAGAATCAAGAGAAGCATGAAAAGGTAATCAAGAAAAAGAACAAGAAAAAGAAATTGCAAGGGACTTACTAAAGGTGAACTGTTTTGTTGACATTCTTATATGGAAAGATGATGTGTATGATTCATGAGACCTCAGTATTAGGGTAGCTGAAGGGAATATGCATACATATATGTTTATGTATATATATGGGTGAATGTGTATGTATGTATATATCTATGTATGTATGTGTGTGTATATATATATATATATATATAGAGAGAGAGAGAGAGAGAGAGAGAGAGGGAGAGAGGGAGAGAGCGGATACAGGGTGAGTTGAAGATGAAGGGAAGATATCTAAAAGAAATAAAATCAAATTAAGGGATGAGAGAGGAACATACTGAGAGAAGGAGATAAGGAGAGATAGAATGGGATGGATTATCTCCCATAAAGGTGGCAAGAAGAAGCAGTTCTGTGGGAGGAGGGGAGAGGGCGGATGAGGGGGGAATGAGTGAACATTGCTCTCATCAGATTTGGCCTAAGGAGGGAATACCATATATACCCAATTGGGAATCTTACCCCACAGGAAAGAAGAGGGAAGAAGATAAAAAAAAATGGGGGGGATGATGGAGGAGAGGGCAGATGGGAGTGGAGGTAGTCAAAAACAAACACTTTGGAAAGCGGACAGGGTCAAGGGAGAAAATTCAATAAAGGGGGATGGGTTGGGAAGGAGCAAAATATAATTAGTCTTTCACAACATGAGTATTGTGGAAGGGTTATACATAATGATACACATGTGGCCTATGTTGAATTGCTTGACTTCTTAGGGAGGGTGGGTGGGAAGGGAAGAGGGGAGAGAATTTGGAACTCAAAGTTTTAAAAACAGATGTTCAAAAACAAACAAAAATGTTTTTGCATGCAACAAGAAAATAAGATACACAGGCAATGGGGCATAAAAATTTATCTTGCCCTACAAGAAAGGAAGGGGAAAGGGGATGGGAGGGGAGTGGGGTGACAGAGGGGAACGCTGACTGGGGAACAGGGCAACCAGAATATACGCCATCTTGGAGTGGGGGGGAGGGCAGAAAGGGGTAGAAAATTTGTAATCCAAACTCTTGTGAAAATCAATGCTGAAAACTAAATATGTTAAATAAATTAAAAAAAAATTAAAAAAAAATAGGTTCCCCTTATAAGCTTATTTTAAGGCATTATTGCAAAGTAAATTTCTTTTACAAAGTAAATTTGAAAAATATATCAGGAAACACAAAGATAAAACATGCATGAATATTCGAGAGTTGACTCTGATTAACCTTGTTATATATTCATCATCTTCAGGTGGCTTTATCATTGCATTGTTCTTAATCTGAAAGCGCCATCCATGAAATCCCTCCATCGCATTAGTGGGCTTTTTGGGTTTAGGTTTTTTGTTTTGTTGTGTTTTACTTATTCTTTCCTATTCAGCATCTGTCTATTGGATCAACTTTTCTTATTAGAGGAAGAGCTGAATTTAACTCCCACCAAGCCCTGTCCTTTGGGACAAAGAGTAACTTGGACCCTCAGAAGGGGAATGATATTGAGAAATACTTTAATCCTGCACTTGGTGCAGCAGGGTGGAGAGAGACTGTCTCAGGACAGTCAAGAAAAATTTCTGCTTTATCACAGGGAGGGTTCCTTGTATCACACTTATGCCCTTATCTCCACTTGTCTCTACCCTGATTTCACTTACATTTTAGAATGCGCCCAAATATCCTAGAATATTTCACTTGGTATCAAATGCTGTTGCTATACACACACAGACACACACACAGACACAGACACACGCACAGACACAGACACAGACACAGACACACACACACACACACACACCAGCACAATCCCTTGAGGCTTTTATTATACTGCAACATTCCTTTGACTTTTTAATCAAATTCATAGATAAAAATTATAATTGCATTTTTGAGGAAGCACTTTGCAAACCTCAAAGCACTACAAAAATTTAAGTTATCATTATTATATCCTCCACTACTGAAATCCTACCTATTATGATGCTTTGTCATAGCATATAGATAACCTGGGGTTCTTAAATGCCATGTCAGCAATACAGGGGTCCCACCAAGCTGGAAAGGCTTCTACTATGGGTGCAAGAGGAGACTGTATTGTCTTATTATTCAAGGACCAGCCTAGCTAATTCAGAGGCTCATCACCAGGTTGGCTACCCCAACTAATGAAGACCATCTGCTATGGTGTAGTAGAAGGGTTACCCTCTGTGTTGACTAACTTCTCTGATGCCATCACAAATCTTTGAAGCAATATATGTGTGTGTGTATATATGTATATGTGTATATGTGCATATATAGACACATATATACGTATATATACCTGAAGTTTAGATTATATTCCAACATGCCCTTATCTTTGTCCAGATTACATTAATAAGTGATGACAACATTCCTAAAAATAGCATGGAACAATCTCTTTTAGGCCCAGTTGGACTGATCTTGATATGACTTTGATATGCCAAAATAACCTCTTGGATTTGGGGGTGGGCGAAGGTCTAGTGTCTCTTGAAGAAGTTGTCTCTACTCTACACATGCTTCCTCCCTGTTCAGGGCATGCCTAAGTTTCTTGCCTTTTTCTGGAAACATAAATGCCTCATACTTATACAGTAGGTACTTACCCCAGGCCAATTCCCTGGCATCTCCCTACTTATGTCATCAGAGGTCGGAGGCCAATCAGATGAACTCAGATGAGATCTGCTTCCTTCCCTCCCCTTCCCCATTCTCCCAATATCTAGAGCCTTTGCTGTCAAGTTGCCCTAATGGAGAGTTATTTTTGAGTAATTCTGTGTAGTTGGAGGAAACAGGGCCTCGGCTATCTCCCACACTGACTACAAGTGAAAGAAGAGACATATTTGATGAAGCTAGTTCAAAAAGCAATTTTGTCCATTATTTCCTCCCACCCACCACCCAATTTCCTCCTCTTGCTCTGGAGGAGGAATGTCACACCTGAGAGGTCTGACACCTTCCCTGGTTGTATCCTCTCTTTGTTGTCCCTCTCCTCCATGTTCCCCTCCCTGAGGTTCCTCATTTTAGACCTCTGCCCTTCTCTTGTGTGAGGCAAGATGTACTGTAATCAAGGTCTCTTGTGCTACATATCACTAGTTTACGTCCTGATTAATTTTTTGTAAGGCTTCCTCTAAGTCTATGAGGCCATGAAGGCTTCTTTGCTCCAAACCAAGCAGAGAGAGAGAACTCTGAACCAGATCCTAGGCCTTCAGTGTTGCCTGCTTTTAAGGAACAAGTCAGTTTTGTGTCCTATTTTAACTGAGACCTAGTGTTTGGGCTGAGACTGAGTTGGAGACAGTTAATATCCACGTATCTACAAAGCAAAATGAACATTACTGCAAAAGATTCTTAGCAGGAAAGCTTCTCTCTGTCTTATGAATCTAAAGGTCATCTGAGGATGAGGTGGAAAATACCCATTAATAATGGAACAATTAAAATCAAGAGAGAAAAGACATAGTTGCTTTTACTAATTCTATATATACAACTTTAGGACCAACAATTCATCCTTGGGGCTGTAGAGACATATAGACAATCCCTTTAATTTACATTATTATCAAGGTCTTTTTCCAATATTCTCAACAACTTTTTTTTTTCTAGATCCAGTGCTTCAAATGGGCCTTATAATGATACTAAGAGAGTCTTTTAGACTTAATGATCCTCTGAAGTTTCTCTCCAGCAGCTGCACTTGGGAATCTTCTCCTGAAATGATATAATCTGGAGTAATTCTCTGTACCCATGTATCATTCCAAAACTGGGTCTTTGGTTTTAAGAGTCCAATGGGAATGGAGAATTCCTTTACCTTATTTTCTGAGACTTCATTTTTCAATGTACTCTGCTTCCAGAGTTCAAAGAAGACTTACAAGTGTATACACACACACACACACACACACACACATATACATACATACATACATACATATATCACAGCCCAATTTATACATCTCAACATCAACATACACTGATTAGCTCTAAAAGGTATACATGAAAAAGCATGTCCCTGCCCCTCGAAGAGCTTACACTGTAATAAAGACAACACCTATAACCAGGGTGTTTGGTGGGTCCATGCTGCTCCAGAGTGACTTATGGCAAGAAGATGGCCCAGTCAAGTGCTATGCTCTAATCTGGGGCTGGCTCTCACTAATTAGGACAGCAGGCTACAAGATCCAGAGTTCCAAACCTTGAGTAGCTTAGCTTCTCTAGGACCTCACCTTTGGAGGTTGTAACAAGTGATAAGGCAGGTGGCAAGATAGCTTATGGTCTGATCTGGGAATGGCCAGTGAGACTATAACCTAAACTCACTGTATCTCAAAATCTAGAGAGTTTCCAAGTTTGCCAACTAACCTATTGTCTAGACTCAAAATGAGAACGGAAGAAGCCTGCACAGCTCATCAGTGATCTCTGTCAGCCAAAGTCCCTTATCTAAAACCCTGATCTTAGTCTTATAATACTTCTCTAATCAATTAATCAAACTCACTGTTACAGTAATTAAGGTGGGACTTTTTTTTTTTTTTTACTGTTTTCTCTTTTGGAGCACTTATTTAATCAAGTGCCCTTGATGGCCTTTGTTTTTTTGATTAAATCAGGAGTCTTTGATGACCTGCTTACCTCAAGGGAAAGCCTAGTTTACATGGGTTTGAGTCACATGTTTGTGAAGCCAGAAGCTTTTAGGTCATGTGGGTTTGAGTTGCATGTTGTGATGCTCTTTGACCCTGAACAGGGTGTGTAAACTCAGAGGCTGGCATCCTTGGGCTCACTCATGGAAGAAATGTTGAGAGTCTGGGCAAGCTGTTATAACTGCCCCCCCAGCTTTGCCAACCCAGACCCATTGGTTCTTCTCTGGTAACTGTTGTGATTTGGTCAGACAAGGTCTGTCTGTTGATGTTTGTAATTTCTGTTTGTACTTGAAGTTCAAGGGGCTGATCTTTTCCCCTTGAACTAAGTGAATGATATATGTATGTTTAATTAAACTGAGATTTTTAACTCCTTAAAGTTGCTTTCCTTAGTAAAGCAGATCAAAGAACCTGTGTTAGCAGCCCTTCTGTGTGGTGGTTGTTGTTGGTCTTACACAGCCACATTGTTGCTACACTCACTCTCAGAGAGAACCCAGTTTACACGCTACCCATTAGGTACCAGCAATATTAGGTACCAGAATAATGTAGTGGGAAGACTGAACTTGGAATAAGAAGAAGCCCTGAGTTTTGTAGCTATGGCTACCTGTGTGGTTACTAGAATGCAGGATCCTTGAAGGCAGGGACAAAGCTTAAGCTAGTCATAACTGACAAAAGGCCTTATCTGACTGAGTTAAGACATCCTAAAACCAAAGACATAAAAGCGTTACCAACTCTAAAACCAATCTCATTCCTTTTTTTTTGCTAGCCTGGCAGACTTAGTTTAATATCCTCTGATTTAATGGTGCCACAGGAAATAGCAATGATCCTTCACATTCATTTAGTACTTTGATATTTAAAAAAGTCCCATCCATTCAACACTACTGTGAAGTAGGTCATGCAAAGCATCATTCCCATTTCATAGATGAAGAAACTAATACTCTGAGTGTTTAAGTGACTTGTTCAGCCTCAAGAGCCACACATTTGAATGCTACTAAACTAACAAGCCAAAAGATACAATTCAAGTTGGAAATTACATCTTAGATGTACTACTCTCACAATCTGCGGCAAGGAACAGGTCATGAAAAGGCAGGACAATACACTAAGAAGTATATTGCCCTTCCAATCAGAACACCTGAAATCTCATTATTCTTAATGTAATCAGATTCTGGCTGACTCAAACACTGTCCTAAATTCCATCCTGAATTCATCTCTGAACCATAGAAACTTTTCTAACCATACTCTCAAAAACAATTTAAAATCTAAATAGGAACATGGCCACTTTCAATGCTTATCAATACTAACTAACCACCTTGACAACACAATTCCAACTCAGGGGCCATCATCTTCAATTATCTCCATTCACTGTCTGTGACATCACATGGTGTCACAATTAAACCTATGACTATGCCTATCTTAGATAAATCCTTATGAGCTCTCCTATAGACTCATACTGGATCATATAATCTCACATACATGCATTTGGTAATGAAGGGTACAAGGAAGCATACCAATGACACAAGGATTGCTGTGTAATAATAAAGCTCTACTGGCCTGTGATGGAGAAGGTATGAGCTCTTTCATGGGGCCCAGATACTTTCCCCTAGGCTGAATTATTTACTAATAGCATCTGGCCAAGCATTTCATTTGGTTTCTATTCTGAGGTAGGGAGGAGTCTAGGATTTTCTCTCTTTTTTTTTTGTCTACACTGATTGTTAGTGAAAATGACATTAGTGAATTTGGTCAAATGAATTTCATTCTTCTGGGCTGACTTTTTCTAGGTTTTTGTTACCATCATAGAGGTATATTTCAATTACAGGCAAGACTAATCAAACTTGATCTATGAAAATTCAGATTTATAAAACGCAAATGGGGGAGGAGTAATTGCTTTGTAAAAAGGCTGATGCTTAGACACTCAGAAACTTCTGCTTTAGTCAGACCAATCTTGAATCCTCTTCCAGCCCTTCCCCCCAGACCTACATTGTTCTTTCTCTTTAACTCCTTGTCTACTTATTTTGTGTACTGCACAATGTGGCACTTTTATGACATCAATCTATAATATAATCTATAATGTATACTGTCTTAGCCACTCAACCCTAGCTGGTTGGAATAAGAATTCTGAGCTCCAACTCTCCCTCTATACCTCCCCCAGTATTTTACAATTAGAAATGAAGACAGACTCTGAGGGCATGCATATGTAAAGTCATGTCGCTTAGAATACTGCTTCACTAAGGCTTGTAACCCTGAGAGTCTTAAATTAATTTTTCTTTTAGGGCTAGTGTGTACTGACCTGGGTTTTAATACAGCAGATAGCACTGGACCTGGACTTGGGGTTAGAAATCTTTGGACTTGAATGCTCTTTCTGATACTTAATGTGTGACTATAGGATTAGCCACTTAATCCCTCTGAACCTTAGTTTCCTCATCTATAAAATGGGCATAGGTATTAACAGAGTTGTTATGAAGTAACTAACATTTGCTTTGCCTAAAGCTCTATGTAAATATCAGCTACTGTTATTATGCCCACTCAGTGCAGAAAAAAAAAATTGTAAAGAGATAAAGGAGAATTCCTTGCTACACCATTAGTCAAGGAGAAAAATGTCTAGTGAACTTTCACTTCCCCCAAGGACAGAGCCATGGAAATCCTAGAAAGAAAAGGGATCTGAGCTCTGGGTCCTGTTAACTCCATTAGTTGGGGTACCTCAGTGGTCTCAGTTCAATTTAACAACCATTTTGTTGAGCTCCTACCATAAAAGCATAGAATTTTAGTTGGCAAGGTTCTTATTTACCTTCAACAGGGTTTCTCAACAAGAACTATGTTGTATGTTTTTAATATCAAAACATTGCACTGGGAATAGCTTTAGTCCTTTGTCCCTCTGACCTCAGAGCAGCTCAAAGTGCCTCAATCTTGTTTGCAGGACTTTGGCCAGGAGCTGGAGAGAAGGGAGAAGCAGGATGCAGGAGAGGGTCAGTTTTTAAGTGTACAGTGTTGATGACCTTTGATACTAACAACCTTGTGAGATCCGCCTCCCCGAATTGGGCAAAGGTGCAGTGACTTGGCCAGGATTGTACCCAGCTAATTAGTGACAGCAGGGACCAAACTAGAGGCACATAGTGGAAACATCTTTTTGCTTCCATTTCCTAATTTGCAAATGTGGGATGATCTCCAAGGTTCTCCATGATCTCCGAGCAAATGAGTGGGAAGCAAACAAACTGTGGAAAACTAGTGCACTTCCTGGGGGCACAACTGTAAGTAGCTTAGCAGAAAGTGCCCTAGAACCATGCCAAAGAATGAATGAATGAATGCTCTATTGTCCTTCCTGGGTGACTTTGGGTAAGCCACCGAGCCTCAGCTCCCTGCTCGATAAAATGAGGAAGGGGTTGTGTGCCTCGATAACCACTAGGGCCTTGCTCACTCACCCACCCAGTTCTAAAGCCCGAGGCCCAGTAGCGCTGGAAGTCAGGATTCCAGATGCCCTCGGATTCCACCTCTATTTCTTCCTCTTCCTCCCCCTCGTTTCCTTGCTCTCCCCTCCCCCCGACCTTGCTTCCCCTCTTCCGGCCGTTCCGGCTCTGACCACCTCCACCCTGCAGGGGGCGCAGCTCCCAGAGTCTCGGCGGCTGCGCGGCTTCTTCCCTCCGGCCGTCGGCCCCGCCCTCCCACCCCACCCTTGCCTGCTCCGCCCCATCCCATCCCATCCCATCCCATTCGGTTCGGTTGCTCTGTGGTTAAGGAAGCTGCCTGCCGGGCCAGGTGAGGTGGACGGCAGGGAGCGGAAGTCGCCGCCGACCTCAACGCCGACCTCCCTCTGGTGGGGTGGGGGCCGAGCCGAAAGCTGCGGCAGCGGCGGCGGAGACGGCTCACCAGGCCGTAGCTACCCTCGCGGCGGCCGCCCTTCACTCAACTGGTGCCGAGGCGGTGGCCTCGCGGGTGGACCGGCCGGGAGAAGGGGGGAGGGGAGAGCGGGGCGGAACCTTTGGGGCCGAGCTCGGGGTGCCACCGGAAGGTGAGGGCGCCAGCCTCCAGGCGCCTGGTCTGGAGAGGAGGGGAGACGGGAGACGAGGCGGGGCCGGGCGGTTGGAGGGCTAGGCGCTGAGGGTGTGGGGAGGGCTGTTGGTGCGGGCTCTGAAACTCCCCAGAAACATCTTAAAGCGGCCCATGTTGCTTGCCCGAATCCGGCTCCGGAACGTCGGGAGACAACGGAACCGAGGCGCCCGCGTGGGAAAGGGCGGGGCTGACGGGCCCCCACCTTTTCCCCATTCCCCTTGGCAAACTGTCCCCTTTTTCTAGAAGGAAGGGAGCCCCTATTCCAGTAAGGTGGTGCGGGGATGGAATGCTGGACTTGGAGTCAGGAAGGCTCGAGCTCAGACATTTAGTAGCCGTGTGACCCTGGGCAAGTAACTTGACCTCTGCCTGCCGCATTTCCCTCATCTATAAAATAGAGATAATAACAGCACCCCCTGCTCAGAGTCGTGAGGATAAAATGAAGCGATACTTGCAAATGTCAAGGCGCTAGCTCTTATTACCGTTATTAAAGGATGGAGGCGGAGAGGGAGAAAATTAGTAATTTCCTCATGCTGTGCCTGGCTGTAAGGGCTCAGAGTTTACAAAAGAATCCGCTTTTTTAAAAATACAAACTGTTCAGAATAAAACTCTTAATCCATCACTTCAGGTTTTGAATGCTTTTGATTGGTACCTGACATTTCCTAGGATCGTAAGAGCTGGAAGACACCTTAGAGATCATCTGGTCCACAGAAATAAGTGACGTGACAGGACGGGTCTCACAGCAGACTTAAGATCTGAATTTTAATTGCTTTTGACTACCATCCAGTTCCTTTATCCTATGACCTATCATTTGATATCATTTTTCATTTTACTGCTTCTGTTGTATTAAAGATAAATCTGGTGATTTGGAATGGGCTTCCTCCAACAGATGTGGATACTTTGATTGAAATGTTTTTTGAAGGCCTATATTCTTTGCCTTAAAATTTAATCCATTACAGCAAAACCTTAAATAGGGTTGACAGATTTTTAGCCTGTTGACAGGATATTTGTGTGGGAGAGGAGGCTGAAGTGCCTGCTGAATTCTTTAAGCCCGTTGAAATAGAGGAAATAATATTCTTCTCTATCACCCAAGCACCAAACTCGTAGTTCTTGTTAATTGCGATAAGTGATCTGGGCAAGTGTGGAACTTGGTGTTACTGAACTTCATTGAAAGTAGCAGAAAGTTAGGAGGGTGGTATTATTTTCTCTCTATGGTGTATTTGGCAACCTAAATATTAAATTCTTATATTTTGTTCATGTACCAAATTGCTTCAGAGGAGGACAGGCAGCTTAGGTAATGCTTTTGGTGTGGCTGTACTTTGTAAATACTTGGGATAAGGACCAAGAATAATTCTTTCATCATAACATCAGCCCTTAATGATATAACTTCCTGAGGTGGTTGTTATCTTAAATATGCCTGCCCACTGACTGCTTAGCTTATTTTAAGTAGTATGTTGGATTAAAATTTTAAGATGGTAGATGATGGACTTAAAACTAATTGTTAACAAAGCATTTAACTTCCCACAACAATTAAGTTTGTAAGGAAAATGGACTGAGAATCTAAACAAAACATATTTAGGGTTTTTTATTTGTCAATTTTTCCCCAAGGAATTCAGAACATATTATAAATTAATTCTAACATCAACTGCCTAATGGCAAAGAAGGGTATTGCAAAAGAAGAAATTGAAGCTCAGAAAGATTCCAGTAACTTAGCTAAACTGAATCTGGCAATTCCAAAAAAAATTCAGTACTTCACACTGCTGGGTGCTATATCTACAAATCTGCATGGCCTATTGAAGAGAGATAATCTTTTAAAAAATACATCGAAAATTGATTTTTTTTTGTCCGTTTCATCTTAGATTCTCTGAAATGCTTTACATTGAGGTATTAGTGTAGCATACCACTAGGGAAATGATAAATTCAAACATACTTTTCTTATAGGACCTCAAAGCACTTCAACAATCTCCTTTCATTGGTTCATATTACATTCTTAAAATGTCAGATATTATCTCCAAAAACTAAGGAAAAGGTCAATTATCAAAGAGTTTCATTAGTAGTAGCAGCAGTCAGGAATGAATAAGTATTGTGTATGATACTGTAGGATTACAAAATCAATGAAATTAGGTTCTCTGTCTTTTAGGTATAGTCTAATTAGGAAAATAACACAGGGGGAAAAATATCTTGAGTATTAGGCAGCATTAAAGTGCCAAATCAGTGGTATATAGAAATTGTCAGAGTTTTGATAATGTGAAACTCTTGTTCAGAGGAGGTGAGAGGTTATTCTGGCTGAGTTGAACAGAAAAACCTTTATATGTATGTGATTTGAAGAGGGTCTTGGGAAAATGATGAAATTCACTGAAGAAACACCTATGATCTTAACCAGGAAAACATGTACTAATTGGGAATTATGGACACTTGTGTGAATTGTTAGGATGTTTGAAAATAAGTGGAGAATTTTTTTTGCTGTTAACAAATGTAAATTACTTAATGCAGTAGTATTTTTCTGATATGTGCTTTATCTGATTTTTATAAATTGAATGATTTTGCTGTTTAGAAATCCTCTGGTGAATATTTATATATGTGAATGATAGTTACTTTTTTGTAAATCCAGGCTTTCATGTTGGATTTGCTCAAAGAGTTATACCTGTGTGTATGTATGTATATAAACACAACACATTTTGCTCATAGGAATATTATTTACTCTGTGTGTCTAATATATACGTGTATATGCCTTAAAATAATTGCTTGCTAATGAAGTCTTTTAATAGAGGACTAGTAAAACCTATTTTTAGTGAATAGATGAATTATTCTTAACATATTTTGTTTAGCAGGTTTTCTCTTCATGTCAAGCAGCTGAATTGTCAGAGATTAACTAAAATGATTTTTCCCATACTTTTTTTTACACTAAATAGAAAACTTGCCAGAATTTACAACCAGAACCTGAATTCCATAAGGTTCCTTTAAATAACTAAGACAGCTATGCGGCAAATTCTTAACTTTTTTCTTAACATAGTTTATATTCTGGACACAGACATTGTTATGAAATTAAGAATTGCAAGGACCTTTGAAATATGAAAAGCGACGTGTGTTTATGTATATATAAGACTGTAGTTTTGATTATAATCATTCTCAAGCAATGCCCACAGATATCCCTTTGCCTATGCAGGGAAGAGTAAGAAAGGAAAAGAAAAGGAAGACTAAAAGGGTAAGGGAGAAAGGAGAGAGGAAAAATTAAAGTATATCTGGGGTTGATGATGGGCAAGTTGAGTGCTGCAGTTTCACTTTGAGGTATTTACTATCTAGATAGCCTAAGCAAGTTAACCACCAAGTTGGAAGTTGGTAGTTCACTTTGGGCTTATGTGTAGTGTTTCACGTAAAGGAAAGATAATGAGAATTCAGAATATACATTTTGAGAAAACCTAATCTGCACTACTATAATTAGTTGTTTTCTACAAATGACATTTACAGTACCAACCTTAGTTTCCAATTTTAGCAACTCCTTTTAGGTAATTCTTGCCGGAAAATAAAAGAAATTAGTGGCACTCCCAAGCTAATTAGACTGAGAATGCCATTTACAATATTAGGTATCATTTACTTGGACATGTGATTTAAAGCAAATATTTTGAAACCTTCCACTTAATACTAGGTAGACATGCAGCTTGAGAATGGTAACATCTGAATAAGGAATAATCTTGTCCTGCAAATCATTTTTGCCATTTTGTTATTTTGTGAACAGTATTAAAAACACACGTATCAGCACAAACACACACACACACACATTTGTGCTTTACACAATAGGTATTCTAAAAAGGCGTAGAGAGGATGACTTCTTAATCATTTGACTTACTGAGAGACAGTGTGGTGAGATAGAGTCCACTGGGCAGTTTAGTTGGTACTGGCTTCCAGCGCCAGCTCTGTCACTAACTAGCTGTATAACCTTGTGTAAATCACCCTTTCTGTGCCCTTGTTTCCCTGTTTGTAAAATGATGGGACTAGACTAAATAATCTCTGAGGGCTAGCTCTAACGGTGTCTATTTAGGGGAACCCTGAGGTGAAACATCTTGTTATGTGAATGATCACTTCTGAACTATTTGATCAAGCTGCATTTTTGTACATGAAGATTGTCTTAAAATGAAAAGTACCAGTAATTACAACAGTATTCCTAAGTTTTCACTGCATGCTTTGTTGTTTCAGTCATGTCTGACTCTCCATGACTCCATTTGGGGTTTTCTTGGCAAAGATACCGGAGTGGCTTGCCATTTCCTTCTCCAGCTCATTTTACAGATGAGGATACCAAGGCAAACAGGGTTAAGTGACTTGCCCAGGGTTACAGCTAATAAATGGTTGAGGCTGGATTTGAACTCAGGTCTTTCTGATTCTAGGCCCAGTGTTCTATCTGTTACACCAACTGGCTGCATATAGTTATAGGAAATTTCTAATTTTTGTGTTCTAAAAGTGTATAGTCAGGTATTTAAGAAATTCATTTTCCTCACAAAACCACGTTATAAAGTTGTAAATTATAGCTAGGTTCCCAGGCAATCCCTGCTTGCCCTCCCCCAATCCATTTAACCAATAATACTCCTTAAGTCTAAAATAATATCAATAAAAAATTTTAAAGTGCTCAGAAGAAAACAAATTCACAAGGGGGCACACAATCAGCAGTTTTCTTACAACCATGTTAAATATGCACTTTAAAAAGCTACATACATAGCAAGTTTACTCTTTCATATACAAGCAACCATCTTCGTCTTTTTTGACCTTTGTACTGAAATATACCTGTTTGATGAGTAAGTTCACAATTAAAAAAAAAAGTCATCTGGGGGATAAGAATATAGGGATTGTGCCTTTAATCTTCTTTCTTCTTTATTACCTCTCTGATAAATAGAGGCAAGAATCTGGAGAAAGGGATGGGGATGTCCAAGGCAGCTAGAAGGGAAAGGGAATTCTTGTGGTTTACCATGGTGGGGCATGGTAGTAGTGGTGTTTACTAGGGTTGTATCTAAGTCAGAGACTGCCTGTGATAGGTGTTATTAAAACCTGTGTTTTTTTAAAATCATTGTCAATTTGGTATTAGCAATACTGTGTCGCTTTTCTACTTTTAAATTCCTTGGTGACTTTTTAAAAATGAATTTTTGACTATCTTTATGTAAAAATTAGTGATTTATTGAATCCTAATGATAGATACTGTTGTATATACTATGATACAGAGTAGTAGAAGACATACTAACTACTATAAGAGCGTAAGTACAATATTATAGTTGCTGATTATTCTAAAATTAGTCCTCACAATACACCAAAGCTGGCAATAAACAACAATTTCTAATGTGGTTTTTTTTATTTTAGAGACAAGGAAATATTATAGTATTATACCTGGCTTATTTTCAAACTTCTGCAAGACTGACACTGTTGCTTTGCAGTTGTGTAGGTTTTAGTGCTGGGTTTTTTTTGGTGTTGTCTGGTGGGTTGTTTGTTTGCTTTGCACTTTCTTCAGTCTTACTAGTTTAAGTGACTGTCCTTAACTTCACAGGAAGTTAAATGTCGTCAGAAGACCGAGAAGCCCAGGAAGATGAATTGCTGGCCTTGGCAAGTATTTATGATGAAGATGAATTTAAAAAAGCAGAGTCCGTTCAAGGTGGAGAAACCAGAATATGTTTGGATTTGCCCCAGAATTTCAAAATATTTGTGAGCGGTGAGTCATGGTTCTTGTTCACTTTTAAAGAGATTTTTCTAAATGCAGCATTTTCTGGTTTTCCTGGCAGAGATGTTGATACCATTGTTACAGCTCGAGATGTTGGACATTATTAGGAGCGTGGCTAACCACTCTCTGCATGTCGCTTTGATAAACTAAATAACTTTCTGCATGTCTCTTTGATAACTTAATAAAAGGGGTGAGTAGATTTTTAGTTGCTATTTTCTTGAATACCAAGTAGGATTTCCAGATAGTTTATGCTTCTCACAAAATGGCTTCCAAAATTCTTCCTAACTGCTATTATGTTTGCTGCCATACTCCATAACTTTTGCTTAAAAACAAACAACAAAGTAGCGGTAGGATATCACAGACATCACAGAAGGATCTCAGGGTACTTTCCCCCAAAAGTTATTACAGTATAGAGGAGAACTGGAGAAAAGGAAGTAAGGTAATGCAAGTGAAACTTTGGTTGTGGAAATACTGGCCTGCATGAGCAAGATACCCTCCAGATGGAAGATCAGTGTGTTGGCACATGTTAATCTGGATGGACCATGACACCTGACCCCAGTTAATCTCAGTGCTTCATACAAAACTGTTCGGTAAGGATAAGTATTTCCCTTTTCTCTGAAATTTTTCTTTAATTTTCTGCTGTTAAAATAGTGTGTATAATTTGGTGACTTGTTACAATTGGGAATCCCACCAAACAGTATATACTAGAGTAAATTATATTTTTACTAAGCAGGGCATTGTGCTTTGCTTGATTTTTAAAGACTGATTTTTCCCCTTGAAA
This sequence comes from Trichosurus vulpecula, assembly GCF_011100635.1. Lineage (NCBI taxonomy): Eukaryota > Metazoa > Chordata > Mammalia > Diprotodontia > Phalangeridae > Trichosurus > Trichosurus vulpecula. The sequence continues at coordinate 50,408,815 of NC_050575.1, forward strand.
GGAAAACTAAAAATTAAAGAAGCAGGGATAGAGACTTAGACATAGGGGACTGAGAGATTTCTCTCTTTGGGGGGAAAAAACTCCATTTTCTTATACCACCATCACTCACCTCCCCTTCTTTTTCTTCTCACCCCACCAGTACATTGTTTTGCACCCAGTGGGGCACTCAAGTATTGACTGATCCTTGAATTCCCTGTTTTTGGTTCAGGCAATCCAACGGAGTGTCTCCAGAATGGTGGCTTTGAATATACAATTTGCTTTCTGCCTCCACTTGTGCTGAATTTTGAACTTCCACCAGATTATCCATCAACCTCCCCTCCAGCATTCACCCTCAGTGGCAAATGGCTTTCACCAACTCAGGTTAGGTTTGAAACTTACTTTTTATTATCCATTTTCAGGAACTTAAATACTTACCTTAACTGATGTTCACCTTGATGGCATTAAAGAAATTCAGTACAATAAGGAGTAGCTTGTAAGTTTTTTTGCTTTTATAAATCCTGCTGTTAATGATAAACTGATTGACACACTGGACTAGGAATCAGGAGACCTAGGTTCTAATCATAGCTTTGCTAATTATAGTGGTATGATCTTAGGCAAGTCACGTAACTCTCTGGGCATCAGTTTCCTCATGTGTAAAATGAGTTTTGGACTAAGTGATGATCCTGTGATCTCTAAGGTTTCTTTCCAACTGAAATATTCTGTTATTTTATAATTGAAAATCCTTTTTTTTTTTTTTGGAGGTAGCTGGAATGTTTCAGTTCTTTTAGTGTAATGTGGAACCATCATAGATTGTAGTAGAGATAATTTGAAATCAAGTATATTGTTTCTCTTTTATCATCTTGCAATTTTCTAATTTTATCCATATTAAAATTGAAAAAATATGCTTTCTCCAAAGTTAATACCCTGTCTTTTTTCCCCTAGGCGTTAGTGTTGCTTCTTTCATTGTATTTGCTTCCCAGATAAATGTTTTTTTCTTTTCAAAGGAAATGCAAAGGGCTAAAAATTGATTTTATGTTGTAAGAAGTAAATTTCTTAAGTAAACATAAAAAGGGGCTTTGTTTCATTTTTTACTCTGTAGAAATAAATATTTCTTAATTAGACTCTATATTTGAATTCATAAAAGCAATAATATTAGGTTCTAGAAGATATTTAAATATCTCAAATTTATCTCTAAGGCCAAACACCTCATATTAAGTGCCTACATTTCCTCTGCAATTTGTTATTTTTCTACCACAACTTCATTCTATTTTGGGCAAAGATAAAAGGCTTTAGGCATAATATAAAACATACAGGCTCAGATTTTGGTGCAAAAGCAGCAAGACTTGTCAGAATCCTTTTGAAGATTGATAGGCTGAAGAGTGTTAAGAGATAAGTTGTCATTTGCTGAGTGTAAAGAATAAGTAGCCTGCTCATTTTTTCATTGTTGGTCATGTAGTTTTCA